>NC_051156.1:33129949-33429949 GCF_013339745.2 Dermacentor silvarum
TTCGCAATTTGCAACTTTCCCAACCCTTGTCATTACGGCATGGAAAATGGGGCACCCCCATTACAATACCGTATTTACTCGCATAACGAACGCACTTTTTTCCTTTGAAAATATGCGAAAGTTGGGGGGGGGGGTGCGTTTATTATGCAGGGTAAAATTTTGAATGATTTGTTTTGAGTGATTTGTTTGAAAGAAAGCCGCAATTTCGTCCGCAAGGCGAACCATCGATTGGGATAGCAAATGCGCAGAGAGCTATACAAAGTAAGTATAGTAGTTCTATCGCCCGTATAAACTTCCAAAGTAATTTAACCAGCATGGTGTCAGCGCGCACAGGCAAACATGAACCAATCACACTCGATGACCGCGGACACTCACAGTCGAAATGCTGGTGTGAGGAAGCGCTGCAGCAACAGCGAGCGAAGTGACCTTCATGCCATGTATCACTTCAACGCAAACTGAGCGGCGATAACGGAGTACGCTCAAAAGTATAAGCTGCCGTCGCACCTAGACTCAGCCTCCGACGCATATCGTTTTCAAGATAGGGCACGCCCGGCCGTGCAATGTGCAGTTGCTGTGCCGCCTCCCTCCCCTCCCAACGGCGCCATGCACACGACGAAATACGGCGCGTTTCCTACCCGCTTTCTTCCCTCCAACGCGGGATAAAGCTGCAATCGTTGGCGCCGACTTCAAAAATGCACCTGGAGTGTCCATATGATGCTACCGCAATAAAAGTAGGAGACAGACGTACAATTCGGCGTCTGATACAATCGTACCCACTGAATGCCATATCGGACGCCGCATCGTACTGTGTCTCTCCTACTTCACGGCAGCAAGTTCAGGGTGTGTTTATTTCGCGGGAGAAAAAAATTTTGAAATTTTGACGACGAAAGTTGGGGGTGCGTTCATTATGCGAGCGTGTCCATTACATAAGTAAAAAGGGTATTTCACTTATTCAATATGAAGGGCATAAATTCTCTTACATAATGTAGAATAGTGGTAGATAAAACAAAGCACAGAAAAATCAGAGTAGTGGAATAAAAAGTAACAGGGGCCACAGGGTATGTGGGTTTACATTCTTAAAGTAATTGCTAGTGCTCTAGAAAATGCTTTGAACCATTGCATGAAACTGGATAGTTAGGAGTTTGTTTCATGGGCTTGTAGCACAAGAAAAAAAAATGTTAGTGCAATCAGGCAATTCGACAACAGGTACACTAGACTTGCTGCAAATGTGGTTTTCATTACATATCCGACTGCAATGCAATTTTCAAACTCTATTATTTAGAAAACAAAACTGTAGATTAAAATGAGGTAAATACAGTATATACAGAACATCATTGCACCCCTTTTCCTGTACTGTGTCCCACTTGTTTGCACTGCTATTTATGATTCACGATGTGCCAACTCGTCTAACAAAAAGAATTTATTCACAAGTGCTCTACATTGTGTCCTTCTATAGCAAGCTGCCACAGTTTGCATTTTATATCAGCAATAGATTTTTATTAACTTAACGATTTACTCCTGCTTCATGAATGTATCTCTACGGAGAGCTGTTGGAAATCACCGATTCAGCAAGCCACTATGGCAGCTCAGTGCCTATGGCGTTGCGGTGCTGAGCTCGAGGTGAAAGATTTGATTCCGGCAGTCAGGGTCACATTTCGATGAGGTCTCATTGCAAGAACACTAGTGTACGCTTAGATGCATGTTAAAGAAACTAAGGTCCAGTCCAAATATGTCATTAGAAACTATACAGCAGGGAACAAATTATTTCCATGAACTCTTTAGTGTGTGCGATGCAAAGTTCCTTCACATAGAACCCACACCATGTTTCATGAAACAGCACAGAACTTCCACATGTTACATAGCCTCATAATTACAAATAAAAGGGCAGTACAAACCAAGGTGGCAGCCACAGCCTCATCCCGCACGGCTGCCTCTAATTCTTTAATATTGTCGGCAGGTAGCCGAGGAAGAACTGGAGGCACCGTCGACAAGGCAGGCTGAGACACTGCACGGGTCTTGTTAAGAGGCTCAGTTTCATCCAGCCTCTCAGACACGACCCGTACTTCATGCCTCAGCTGCACCCGCAGCAGCATCGCTGAAACACAAAAATATTTACTTCACAGCAGAAGCGGTAGATTTATGGCATATTTGGTTGTTTCAGAGCACTCTGGTAAATGCAAAGTATCAGGATTTGTACAGGTCTCGGTGACAAAAATTCATAGGTATTTAAAGACTTTCAAGGGTACCTCCAGCAATAGAAGGAGAGGTGGAACCATTCTATTGTGTCCTAATGGGGAGTACCATATTTTCTAGGTCTATAAGTCGCATCTTTTATAAGACTCAACCCCTCAAACCGGCAGCTTTTCCAGAAAAAAACTTTGTTGCATGCACTTCGACTTGCCACTTTAGCCTGAAGCTGTCACCTCTAGCTTCCTGGTCAGCCCAGTTGGCAGAGCGACTGCTCTGTAAATGTAACCCTGCTCCAAGTTTGCCTTCCCCTTTCACATAAGCATGAGCATAAAAAAACAAAAAACACTAGCAATTACCCGACAGCTCCGTGGTGTCCACAGCCAACTCGCATTCCGCCTTCTTGGCCCTCCTCTTTGCCTTGTCATAAGTGCCTTTGAACAAAGTAAAAATATTCAAAACAGATTATAATAGACACTAGAACGACAAGCAACCTGTTAAGCTGTGCAGGCTACATTCAACGGACAAATGTCACGAATAAGATATTTGTGACCTCTGTGAATGCCCAAAGCAAACTGCGCAGACATTGTGAACAAGCTGGCACAGCTTTGATGACGTCAAAGTATCAGTGGTACAAGTTAACATAACTCAGGAACTGTAGAATGACACTAAAGAATTAGTTTGTCATTGTTTTTATATTCTTTGCAAGTTTTCAGTTGCACCCACCGCCACCAACAGTCAATGTTATGACATATCGGAGACAGTCAAGCACCTGCAAATCTCAATAAACAATGAATCATTTATTATTACAAACCCCTTTCAATGCAAAAATGCAGATTGCATTTGGTATAACTTGGGATGGCAACATTCAAACTGGCCAAAAGGTGCAAGCCTCTTGATGCACAGTTTTTAAAGTTAGATGTTTAACAAACTATGCAACCTTCTAAGGCAGGTTTACACCTGCAAGATATCAGCCATAAAATGACAAGAGTGCTGTTAATATTCAAGCTATTGCTAATTTTACAGATGTAGGCATTGCAAGCTAGGCGGGGAAAAATTATGCATAATAATAAACAGCGAAGGCTTGATTACTTTCCTGTATGTGCAACAATGGTGCTTGTCAACAATAATTGCAACATTTTCAACAGCTATACCAGAGTGCATCATACACAAACTTTAAAGAAAAAGGGGGGGGGGAGGCAAACGAACTGTGTTGGTCCTGACCACCGTGGTCTTAAAGGGACACTAAAGAGAAAAGTACTTCTGCATCAGTAAATTACTGTTAAGTCTACACAAACAAAACAAAGTGCATGTTCTTTGGAGTTTGGTTGAAAAAGTGCTAGTATTCATGATGCACGTCATCCAAGTAGCAAAGCAATGAGCCAACTTTTTATTTGTTCTAATTGTCAAGATGTTAATTTGGGAGATGAGCATCATAAGTGACACCAAAACAAACCGTTTCCAGTGAGGAACACATTGTGTGCTTATTTTTTCCGGCAATGAACCCCCCCACCCCATGAAACTTGAAAAAGATCATGTGCATGGAATTGCAGGGCCCTGAAACTGTCTTAGTGGGTAAGCAAGCTGGCCCTGTCATTGACAATAACATAAATATTCTTTACACAATGCACCAACAGCTCCCCAACAGCTCCTCGGAACTGGTTTTGGCACGTAAAACCCCAGAAAGGACAGTTAACTTTCCCCGCTGAGACTGTTGGATGGCACAGCAACCTTTTGCACACGAGTGCATTGACGCATGGCAGTTTTCATACTTGCAGGCTTCTCTCCACGAGAAAAAAAAACATGATGTGGACCTTGCTAGAAGCATGTCACTCTAATATATCATACAACTTCCTGATCAACACCCTAACAGATAGATGACTAAATTAAAAGCGTTAGCTATAACTAATTAGGTGCCAAGGGCTAATAAATTACTGGCCATTTCTCAACTGGACTCTGAATAACATGCACTTGGTTTTATTTGTGTAAAATTATCTGTGTATTTTTAAAGCTTGTTACATAACAGCTGGGACACTATACCAATCAGGGTTTTTTTGTTACAGAGGGTAGTGGTCACAGGTACAAGGATTAGGTACAACACAATGTCATTCCTACTTATCCAATGTTAGCTGTTGCAATAATACGAGAAAAAAGAACCGTATTAATACGACACAATATTAGGTCAAAACAAAAGGAAAGCGTGGTACAGTAATTGGTACATTTAGCATATGAGCACTTAATACAGCCATGAGACAGTGAAAGGGCTGCAACAATACATTGCAGTTACTGCCCTCATAAACTCATAATCTTGAACTTAAACTGTTTGAATGAGATGACAATACTACTCTTTTGATTTACTTGGTATATACGAGTTCAAGGTACAAGTTCAACAGTCAGTTAAGACAGCCGAGCATAAGGTTAGCCGTGATATGTACGTCAAACTTCTACAGGGTGCTGAATAATTTCGCTGCACCTGTTCGAAAAAAGGTTTTGCACTCATCACTGCACTGTTCTTGCTCAAATTTTGCAGAACGATCACATTTTGGGGTCGCCTTCGTTGAGTATGACACTTACCACAGTTAATTGCCTGGTGCTTTTAGAAAAAAAAAGTGAGAATCTGCCTTCACTTGTGGGGATGTGACCTGCTGCAATGAGAGCACTAGCATAAACTTGTGTCGCTGCCTGCTGTAGAAAGCAGCTGGTCAGGGAGGTTTGCCACATGTTCCAGGAGCAGGCAACATGCGGCAAACCTCCCTGACCAGCTACTTAACGAAACTTAACACCCATGAATTTTGTATATGTAATGAAATTTCAGTCTCACGAAGAACAAAAATCGTCTGTGTGGAAACGCGACTGTCACGAATAAGCAATTGGTGCAAAAGTTAGGTGCAGAACTATTACTACTGACGTAAACCACCTCATGACTTGCCGAGAAGCGTGTTGACTGCTGCACATTATCTCATAATTTCTGCCTAAGGAAGCTGGCATGACATCAGAATCGCCGCGCGTATAAGGAGCCATTCTGCGCCTAGTCTCCGCGTCTAGTACGGGGCACGCTGCAATTGAGAAGTTTTTTTCTATGCACCGAATCTGTTTTAGAGGTTTTGCTAAAGATCCACGTGTGCCACAAGCGCTCCGCTATTTACATGCGCCGTTTGATTCATGTGGTCGATCCACTGCATAAGGCTGGAGCTTTCTGTGCAAGCATGCGAAATCGGCGGTTTCATTAGAGCATGTATCCTTTTGCACGAGGTACAATTAAGCTCGTCTCCCATGGAGAGCAAAGCTAGCGGAAGGCGGTGAAAGTTTAGGCTAAGTTGTGAACAACACGTGGCTGAAGCGAAGTGTTACATGATCTCATATTGTGGCACTAACACGCACCACTCGTACTGGACGAACAGGGAGCCATTAGGCCACGCCGAGCACTAAAGAAGTCTCTTAGATTATTTTTCAGGTGCTTTAATGTTCGCATAGAATCCACATGGCTTTGTTTGGCACCACCGCAGCAGTGACGTCGGAATTTCTCGCGAAAACGGCTAATTTATTTCCTGGCCGGCACGGTTGCGTGTAGACTCCGCTGCCCTAAACGATGCAGGAGATGAAGTGCTTGTGGCCGGGTAACACGCGCATAGATCCCCGACAGACCTCATTCAAGATCTATAGTGTAGCTATATCGCGCAAGTCGTGCATGAAATCTACGCCCAGCGTCTTTCTGTGCATCAAAAAAAGCGGTCTAGTCAATGCCATTCCGGAGTATATAACATGCGCGCATGATTGAACTCATCTCGAGCGCACGTAGTACGCGACCGATCGGCCTAGCCACACGTGCGCTCGCTGCATATTTGGCACGCGCCATTAACTACGCAAATACTCGCACACGACGTTGACCCGTAGATGAGAATGCACATAAGGTACAATCACGACAAGAAAACTCTCGTATTAAAAAATGCATACTCACGCACACGTTGACTTCAGTCTCCTCGGTTACCACGTTGCGCACAAGGCAAGGCTGTCGTCGATGGCGATGGCGATGGCGCAAATTCCGGGACGAAAGGAGAGAGAGGAAATCGAGGAACCGACGCTCTCTCTTTTTTTTTTGAGTCACCTCTCGAATCGCCAGTGCAAAAGTACATTATTATTTCATTAATTACGGCGGATGATACGCAATAAAAACAAGCATACCGGGAAGCGCGTTCAAGTCGCGTGGGTCGCACCAGAATCATTGAATGACAAAAACGAAAAAAATGTATATTAATGTTTGTATTAATTCGATCCGCAATCCAGCTTTCCGTGGCTGTAGAGTGTACTAGTGGCTGCTTCGCTACGGTTTGCAGGTGGTGTAGGTGAATCGAACGTAGCTTTGACACGTTCTATTCACCTGTATTAACAGCTCATTCGTTTCAGCGGTGCAGCAATGGCGCCTTTGAACACCCTATGAGAAATCCGCCGTTCGTTTCAAAATATACAGGAAAGGTGCAGGGCTGGTTCGCGATTTTGCTGCGCCCTTTCTACTGTCGGTGCCGACTTTGTGCAGTCGTGCAGGTACAGTGTCCTAGAATGTACACATACCTTATATTCTAATAGACTGTGGTACAGGTGCGAAGCAGCAGCGCAGCAGACGACACAGCACACATGCACAAGCGCCGTTAAAACCCAGCTTACGGCTATCTGCCGTGTCTAGGCAAGCGCGGGTATATTAACGTCTCCGAAGCCGATTACACCAGCAGCTCAAGACCTATTTAACGCAAGCCGTGCACATTGGTCGGACAAAACACACACCTGCACCGGGTCAGCACTTCGGCATTTGTTTCGTGTGCCGCGCTTTTCGTGAATCGGTGCGCGAACTGGTTCACAGTGGTGCAGGCGAATCGAACGGGCCTTTAAAAAATCCGTTCGCTTCATGGAAGAACGGAAAAAAAATGTCGCAGTTTCGCCCGAAAGGCGAAGCATCAATGGCGATAGCGAATTAGCAGAGAGCTATTCGGAGTAGGGATAGTAGCTTTATCGGCTGCATAAAGTTGGACACATTCACTACTAACTGAATTAACAAGCGTGGTGTCAGCGCGCACAAGCACACATGAATAAATCACACTCGATGACCGCAGACAACCACTGTCAAAACGCTGGCAGCAAGCGCAGCTGCCGCAGCGAGCGAGCGAAGGTTCGTGCGGTTTATCGCTTCAAGGGAAAACTGAGCGGCCGAATGCACAGCATACAAAGGTCAGAGCCGTTTGGAGGTCGCTTGCAAGATACGGTGCGCGCGACAACACCGGCAGCCCGTACCGGCGCAAACATAATAAAGAACCAAGCGCAAAGTACATGAACGCATTTGTTGGCAGAGTAGAAGCCGCCTCCCCCCCCCCCCTCCCTTCCGCGCTTCCTTCCCGCTTTGCTCCTTTCGCGTGGAAGATTGCGTCGCCAGTTCCCCTTGCGCCCGGTTGCAAGATTTTATCGCCCTTGGACTTTATACGGAACCTCACGCCGACGACGGCAGAAATCTGCTTGAAGTGTCCATATAATTGCTATCGCAATAAAAACTTCCTTCATGGAGGAAGAAATTTTTCTTCCTCCAGGAAAAAATTTTCTTCCTCCATGGTTCGATTCAATTCGGCTCATGCGTTGGCAGGTCGGCTGCTCCTTGCTGTGACTGACTGCCCCACTGCACTGCTGCTGTCCACGCTTTCGCCTCGCCGTCGTCTTGCGTTTTTCGGCACGGGCTACAGCATTGCGGTTTCGGCATCTGACTCATCCCTCTCGCTCATCATGCCCTCCAAGTGGAGGAAATGTCGAGTCGTAAGAAAGGAATACAACAAGATAATGAATGAGCTAGGACTCGCGCAGCTTGTTGGCCTTCCTTGTCCAACGACGAAGCTGCAAGCTTCACCTCTGCCGACAGTTCTCGTGTAGAGCGACTTTCGCCTCCGAAGCCGGGAACCAGCAGACAATCGTGAAGTTCAATTTCCATGGATGACGGTGGTGAGCCTCCGTTCAAACGGTTGAACGAGCGTTCGAGAAGTGAAGCCTTTGTTGACGACGTCTGTAGACAAGAAGCTCCTTTTGTAGAATGCCAATCAGATAGTGCGGGTACGTCCTCATGTGAGCACAGCGACTGATAGCAGCTCAAGTGACAAAGGAGGTCCCCAAGGTAGCGATTCAAGTGATGAGTCTGATGACTTTCTCGCTTCAGACAGCTTCACTGGGCCAGATGAGGGAATAGCCTTCACTTGTAGTCTAACGCTCTCTCATGTACTTTCCGAACAACTGTCTGCAAGTGAAGAGCTTGCTGTAATTGCTTCCAAACATAATATGACGCATGCATGCATTAACGATGTCCTCGATTTCTGCCGGCGAAGAGGCATCTCTGACCTTCCAAAAGATGCTAGGACAGTTTTGAAAACTGAGCGCAAAGCTCAGGTGGAGCAAAATGGTTCATTTGTGCACTTTGGCCTTGCAGAAGGAATTCGTCAAGTGTTGCAGCCGGGGCAAGTAGTTCCAAGTGAACTGAAGCTACAAGGCAACATTGACGGAGTCCCTCTTTACAAAAGTAGCCAGCTTGCCTTTTGGTCCATTTTGTGCCGCATAAAAATGTGGAGGCATCACCGCCATTTCTTGTCAGTGTGTACTGTGGTGCAGGGAAGACGCTATGTCTGCAGGATTACCTAGAGCCATATGTGCAAGAAGTCTCCGACCTAACCTCTGAGGGGTTAAGCATAGGAGGTGCTCATGTTCGGGTGAGCATTGGAGCCATGGTTTGCGATGCTCCTGCAAGGAGCTACGTCAAATGTATTGTTGGCCACACTGGCTATTATGCGTGCGAGCGATGCAACCAAAAAGGGCAGCACATTGAAAACAGGGTGACATTTCCCAAAGTTCATGCAGCAGCACGATTGCATCATTTCGGTCTCAAGAGAACAAGCGCCACCATTCTGGTGTTTTCCAGTGATAAGTGCCCTGTTTGTGCTAGCTTAATATATTCTCAAAACTGACTCAAATATATTCTCAATTCATTTCTGTAATTGGCATGCTTTAAATAGAGCTGCTTTGTTTTAGAACAGATCCCATTCTGTGCAATCCCATTCTGTACGAATTAAAGCGTTGGAATGCATACAGTCTAGTGCTGCAAGGTATGTCCTGGGGCGGTACAATCGGTTTGATAGTGCAACGGAATGAAAAAGAAATCTAGGATGGACTCCTCTAAGCAAACGCCGCAAAAATCTTCGCCTCAAGCTTTTTTTACGCTATATATAATAATCAAACTGGAATCAAGGCCTCGTCATATCTGCGTCCTCCATATTACTTGTCCACCCGAAGAGACCATGTGGTCAAGGTTCGGGAGTATGCCCCCAGGACTAACCTTTTTAAGTTTTCTTTCTTTCCGAGGACCATACCGGAGTGGAATTTGTTACCGGCTGAGGCTGTGAGCCAAAACTCTGTCGATTTGTTTTATTCTGTATTATGCCCCTCGCAATAATGCCAATGGCGCTGCGAGCTTTGTTTGAATAAAAGAAAAAAAAAGAACCAGCATAAAATCCAGGAGGACAGAAGCAAAACAAGTGACAGAACAAGAGTTAGACTTGGAGATATTAGTTTATCTTCACAATGCCCAACATGGCATTTTTGACACACAAGAGTTCGGTAGCTCAAAATGCTGATGTAAGGGTGGGAAAGTTTGCGAAATTCACGCTAGTGTCTTCGACACACTGAACCATAGCTTAAATTGCAGGTAGCTCAGATAGTCAATTTATAATTAATTACTAAGTTATAAAGACTTTTTTTCAGGTGGGGGGAGGATACAAATGTACTTTCTAGGTGACAAAGTTTAAGTTGTTTTTTAATCTTTTTTATTATTTGTTTGTTTTTTGTTTTGTTTTAGCAAAATGGGTTTTAGGCTTTCTGGGGTTATTCAAAAGATATATCGCAACTAAATGTTTTGTATGTGAGTGATCCCTGCAGCCACATCTCACCTTAACAAGGTTCATAGGTTATTCTAAATGTCTGCGTTCTTTATCAGTGAGAAAAACAGATGTCATGCTTGCATGTCAGGAGCTGTGTTTCTTAATTAGTACATTTCCAGAAGCTCACTTTCAAGAGTTGTACATGCCTTTCCCATCTCATGCACATCATAAAAACTGGAGGTATAGCTGCATTCACAACAATGAAAGAATAAATGGCCACCTGTGTACCCATGGGCAGCAAAAGCAACGTTCACGGATTCTATCATTGATGCACTGATCAATGAATGTAAACCCTGCCACATGTAAAAGGGCTCTGCAAATTATTTCTGTGGCATGTGAACTCTGTGGCATATTTTGTCATGTAGCCACCCTTGAATTGGTTTGCAATATGGCTACAGAAGCCATCAAGCTTGCTGTGTGCTGAAAACCGTCGATTCACATTGGGCCCCTTCTCTACTTTCTTGTGCAAAAATGCACAAATATTAGATTATTTCGTTGTTTATTCTTCTCTGTTGTGATCACCTTGACGTGCATATTGCTGCCCATCTCATTTTTTTTTCACAGTCACTGTGCCACCACATCAGTGGCACTACTGAAATGCCCATCAGCTTCCAGGCAACAAATTCCTTGCTGACACCTCTATTCATTTGAGTGAATGCAGCACTCTTTCAAGACATTAATAACAACATGCCTAATGCTTGAAAAATGAGCTGCAGTGAGGTGCAGCAATGTAGTTCTGCCTAGATTGCAACATATTTGGGGCTAAGCCTGACAGTGACTACATAATAGAGCAGGTTGGTCATCATTCAGCACCTTGCCTATCTAAGCCTCACATCTTAATGGCAGCAGCCCTTGCTGCTTCCACACATGTGGAAAGCTAGCGTGAACACAGTATATAAATCTGCATCTATGCATGCAGCATGCACATTGTCACTGGAGCAGCCTTTTGGTGTGCATTAGCACAATGGAAGCACCACATTAATCCACACTCAATTTTACATTATCTCAAGCTGTGCCATGGAAGATGAGAGATGGCACAATTACTGTATCTGTGATGCGTCATGGCATGTCCTTATAGCGGTCATGCACATGTCATCTTCGACATGATGCCCCTTATGAATGAAGCAACAGCTTAACCACTGCCTTTCAGTATACGTAGCATAGGGACACTAAAGAGCGAGACTAAGTCATCTTAGACTGACTTAGGTTGACTTTTACTGCAGAATATAAAGGACAAATGTTTTTTTTTTCATTTTTAATGTCGTATTGGTGCATCAATGTGGTAGTATGAAAGATTTCAGTGTGTTCCCTCATATTCAGGATGTGTTAAGACAGGGGAAGTACTTAAAAGTTCCTAAGGTTATTTTTTCGCTTTTTTAGAATGAAGTCATTCTTGACCAGATAAACAAGTAGACCCGAGTAGGTCTTGTCAAAATTGAAGACATCACAGTGAGCCTGGTGCTATAGAACTTCACCGCAGCACTACCACTCGTCTTCCAATTTTGTTTCTTCTCGGACTTGCCAAGCTGCCTCTTTTGTTAACAGGGGCCGTTTTGCTATTGCAGTGCATAATTTACGAATACAGCCTAACTTGGTAGTCCCCTTTAGCACACCTATAATGTAAAGTGTAAAATTGCTGTTACAGTTGAGCCTTATCTGAGGTGAGTACATGGTTATGAAAACAGACACCAGAAACATGAGAATTTTCCTGTGTGCATTGGCATGGGAGATAATGTCGATTTGGTTAGAGTGAATGCAATAGCCACTTAATTGGGCTTGCATTTCTTAGGTCTAGTTACAATCACTACCACAAAGTGTATGTTAATTGCAAACACCTACTGCACTTCCTTCAAGCAACTGGTAGCAGGATTCTCACACATAACTTCTACACTATAAACAGTTTAGAATGTATACATAAGTAGGAACAGCTGATGGTTTGGTGTGGTAATTAACATGATGAAGCAGCACTGAAGACAAACACAAAAGAAGAAACAGATAATGCAGTGACTATAAACTAAAGTTTATTTGAAATGTGTGTGCCATTTCATCAGGTTACCACACGAACTTTCCAGTTGTCATTAGTTTTGCAGATTTTAAGCTGTTTGCAGTGCTAAAGATGAACACCACACAAAGAAACAACAAGCTTTTTAATAAACTGTAGTTCACATAAAAGGGCATTTAGAAGCCTTGTTGTTGCATATGAAACATGATTTAGGAACCCCCCCCCCCAAAAAAAAAAAGCACACATGGCACGAAAGAAAGAGTAGACAAGGCACAAGCGTTTTGAGGGTTCAGAGTTGTGACTACATATGTGTCAGATGGTGCAACATTCAGGAAAGAGGCCTTGTGATATATAATTGCCATGGAAGTTTACATTGCCTTTCTGTATGAATAACACTGAAAATACTACTCGATCCTACCAGCAGTGGCCACAATGTAATGAATGTGGACAAAATGCAAAATAATGCTTGTGTATAATGCACTTTGGCTGCATGTTGGACTCCCAGGAGGTCAAAATGAATCCATTTTCTTCCACCACACCATTTATCACAGCTACATGCATACACGCCTGTTGCTGACGGACATCAAACCCCATGAATGAAATCTTTTTATGCACAGCATTTGGTCACTTGTATGAGCTGTTATTATTGTGCACAGTGTAATGGATGACTGTGGCATTTTTTTAATGATGAATTCAAAAGTCTGTGATGACACGTGAGTATGTGTATGTTTCGTGTTATATGATTTGTTGCCATACAAACTTCTGACATGTTTTAATCCAGGCACATTAGCCTCAACCTCACTTCACCAATGCTGCTATATAGTCGCCTGTTAAGACAGGGGGCGGCCTATACTGCAAGCTCACCCTCCGCTAAGTACAAAATAACTTATTAGTCACGGCTAGGTTGCGTGTGCCGCCGCCCGATTTAAAGGGTACAGCCTTATCCACCCATCCATCCACACTTTTGTGAGCATGTCTCGGAAGTCCCCGACCGCGGGATGGAATGCCGGCCACGGCGGCCCATTTCGATGGGGGCAAAATGCGAAAACACCAGTGCACGTTAAAGAACCCCAGGTTGTCCAAATTTCCGGAGTCCCCCACTACGGCGTGCCTCATAATCAGATCGTGGTTTTGGCACGTAAATCCCCACAATTTAATTGTTTTCTTCGGAAGTCCCCCAGAAATGCTAGCACTTCAGCGGCATTTCTCCCAATAACCACCGATTAATCGGGGTGAAAACGCATGGAATTACAAACGGTAACCGCGCATTAATAAGCAACTTAAAAAAAGAAAAGGGAGAAAAAAAAAGGTAAAGAGGAGGATTCGAACACGCGTCTTGCCGAGAACGGTGATAAGGTATCCGCACCCCACGCACACGACCACTTACACGAAGCAGCCCGTGGTGCATTTTACGTAGTAATCTATGTATATATATATTTTTTTCATCAGTTTTTGGGTTTACAGAATCATTCACGCTTAAACGTCTCTTTAAGGTTCGATTTGATAAGAAAGACATTGCATCGACATGCCGTCGACAGCAATGATCGAGTCGAGTGCCTTTTCTGCCGACGGCGCCAAGAAAAGGACCAAATTTGTTATTCCATCGGCTGTCGTGCGAAAACTTGGAAGCATAGCATTCTAGCGAACATTGCAAGGTCGCACTGTTTTTTGTTTGCTTCTGCCCAAAGTGACGCGAAAAAAATTTTGAGTGCTCATGTACACGCTTCAAGCACTCGGCAACCGCCCATACATGGAGCCACTTGCGATTACTGTACTACGTAATCCTCTGACCGTAATGCAAGCATACGTTCCTCGTAATTTTTATCATAAGGTCATTCACAAACCATTGCTTATCACGTATGGAGCACACTTAAGCGGCAGTACCCGTGCCCTTCTGTGAACAACCCCCGGTCTGTCACAGCAAATCGATCAGCCCGTCCCCCGTGACAGATAAGCATATCAGCGAAGCTGTTATTAAATCTCCACGAAAGTAGTATCGTCAAGCGAACTAATTAATTAACCAACGTGGTATCAGCTCTGTTGAAGGGGTCACAGCTTGCACACGTATTTCTGGTTCCTGCGCAGTGTGCCTGTGATCAGTGCATTAGTCTTTCAAACATGCTATTTAACCTTAGCAAGTCGTACCAGAAAGTATTAAAAATTGATAAGGCGTAAATTGGCTTATTACGGACCAATGTAGCCCAAAGATAGCCAACTTAGTAACCCATGTTGGCAAGCCCATATGAAAGTTGGTCCAATAATTCCCGCCTTGTTGAATGCACGAGCTAATATTGTTTACTGAATGTGTAATGCGGGTCAGCGTTGGATCTCTATCAGAATGGTACAGCCTATATTCGCGCCACACTGTTCATCTTAGGCCATCATTCGGCCAGGAATTAGAATGGCCCAGCCCATCTTGGAACCACGCTGTTAACCTTAGGCCATCACTCGGCCAGGAAGTGCCAATACGTATCGAACGTTGATCCGAGCTGACGTGCCGCCTGGGCGATACCGTACTACGCGGCCTCAAATGGAAAACCTGCCTATGTTACCTGGACGACATTGTCATCTTTTCGTCCAGCTTCTCCCAGCACCTAGAACGTTTAGACGACGTTTTCACGTGTCTAGCCAAGGCCGGTCTCTAGCTAAATACTAAGAAGTATCGATTTGCGAGCCGCAGCATCAAAGTATTAGGTCACGTGGTCAGCAAGCACGGCATTGAGCCACATCCCGACAAGGTCGCTGCTGTACAGCATTTCCCAACACCAACCACACCTAAAGAACTTCGCAGCTTTCTCCGATTAGCGTCGTACTTCCGCCGCTTTGTCCGTCGCTTCGCGACTTTCGCAGCTCCTCTTCATAAACTCCTGACCACGACCACACCCTTTGCCTGGACGGATGAATGTGAAGCCGCCTTTCAGACCCTCAAGCGATGCCTCACATCAGGACCAGTGCTTCGTCGCTTTGATCTCACAGCCTCTACTATCCTCCACACTGACGCAAGTGGGCATGGAATAGGCGCTGTTCTGCTGCAGCGGAACCATGCGTCTGAAGAGCAAGTCGTGGCCTAGGCGAGTCGTATACTCTTTCTCCTGTTGAGGGAAAATATACTAACACCGAACAAGAATTCCTCGCCATCGTATGGTCCATACAAAAGTTTCTCCCCTATTTATATGGCCGCCAATTCACAATTGTGACTGACCACCATTCTCTGTGTTGGTTGTCCTCCATGAAGAATTTGTCCGGACGCCTCGGCCGTTGGCTTCTGTGTTTGCAGGAGTACGACTACACTGTCACATATAGGTCTGGCAGGCAACATCAAGATGCTGACGCTTTATCTCGTTGCCCGCTATCGCCAAATGCCCATGTCTCGCCTTCCCTCCATTCGGCACCGCCCAGCCAACCGACCACTACCATGGCCCCGGTACGGTTCATGACTTCACTTGACATTCTGTCCTCAGAAGACCTCGCCTCCCTCCAACGTGCAGATACGTACTGCCGCACAATTATCAACCGACTCACTGGCTTATTACGTCCTCCCAACAGGCGCCTAAGACGATAACTGGCTGGTTTAAACTTCATGATGGCTCATTATTGCGGCAAGTTTACCACCCTACCGGTCACCGATGGGTCCCAGTCGTCCCTCGCTCACTTGGACTGCAAATTTTACAAGCTTTTCACGACGACGCAATGGCTGGCCACTTAGGATTTCATAAAACCTACGACCGCACTAAGAATCGCTGTTTCTGGCCTGGCCTGTCTACTAGTGTTGACAAGTACGTCAGTTCGTGTGCGTCATGCCAACATCGAAAACGTTCGACCTCCCTTCCCGCCGGCCCTTTACAACCATTGCCGTGCCCGTCAGTTCCCTTTGAATTCGTGGTCATCGACTTATACGGACCCCTTCCGCTTACACCCGCGGGTTACCGCTGGATTGTCACCGCCATGGACCATCTCACTCGCTACGCTGAGACGGCAGCTCTTCCTTCTGGTGCGGCCTCTGAGGTCGCCGAGTTTATCCCGCAAGCCATTATCTTGCGCCACGGTGCGCCTCGTGCTCTTCTAAGTGACCGTGGCAAGACATTTCTTTCCCATGTTCTTGTTGAAGTCCTGCAAGCCTCAAACACCACCCATAAGACCACCTCTGCGTACCATCCCCAGACCAATGGTCTTACCGAGCGTTTCCATCGAACTCTGTCCGACATGATCTCCATGTATGTGAAACCCGACCACACAAACTGGGACACTATACTTCCTTTCGTCACGTTTGCATATAATACTGCCGTTCAACGCACAACAAAATTCAGCCCCGTTTTCCTCGTGTACGGCCGTGCACGGTGTTTTGTTTTGGACACCACCTTTCTGTCTACGCCTTCTGTTTCATCCACATCTCTACCAGAGCAGTTCGCCGCCCGCGCGCCCACTGCCGCGAAATAGCGCGCTCACACCGCGATCATTCAGGACAAGTGAAAAGTCCGTTGTGATGCGACCCTTCGTGTCATTTCGTTCCGCCCTGGCGACGAAGTGCTCCTGTGGACACCTGTTCGAGTACCAGGGCTCTGTGAAAAATTTCTTCACAGGTATCGCGGCCCATATACCGTGCTTGAACGAACATCTGCCATGAACTGTCGCTTAGCTCCTGTTACCTCGTTCACGTCTCTCGCCTGAAGCCGTATCTTCGGCGTTCCGACCGAGGGGGGGGGGGGTTAGTGTGAGCGCTAACTGTGCAGTTCATCATCGTCTTCATTTGTATATACCCATCCTCATAATCATCATCATTTTGTCGGGTTGGTGTTCGTCGGCTGTCTCGCGCAGTGTGCCAATACAAGAGCTCTGTCGTCGTCCCGGGCGTCGTCTCACCATATATATATATATATATATATATATATATATATATATATATATATTGTAGTGACAAGTACGGGCGCCAGCAGAAGATGAAGAAGAAGACGTTTGGTGTTGTTGGTGCCAGCGCTCGCTCTGTTTGGCCGTTGCCTGTTTCTGCGTATTCCTATAAACACCGAGCGCATCTAACCTTGAACGCGTACTATCAATTGGTGGAGGTGCTTGGTACGTAGTTCCAGGAGGAAAAGGGAACCAGCACGCTCCTTGGATAGCCTCTCTTCTGGAGTACTTATCTCAGCCAAGCACCACCGACCGCTCGCTTCGGCGTGCTGCTCGTCACTTTGCCATCCGCAATGGGCTTCTGTACCACCGCAACTACCAATCTGATGCCGTAAATGGCTGCTAGTCATTCCTCGCCATTTAGGCTCTGACATCTGTGCCTTATTTCATGCAGATCTGCAATGCGTCCGTGCTGGTGTACTAAAGACGTATACACGCCTCCGGCTTCGATACTACTGGCGCGGAATGTACCGCTTCGTTCGGCAGTACGTCCACTCGTGCTCCAAGTGTCAACGCCGCAAGAGCCCAGCTCACAAGATTACAGGGCCGCTCCAACCATTGCCTTGTCCCTCCCGGCCTTTCGACCATATCGGCATTGATTTGTACGGACGTCTACGGTATACAACCCAGATGGCAACCGCTGGGTTAACGTCGCCGTGGACCACTCCACGCGCTGCGCCGAAACTTCAGTGATTCCGGCAGCCACAGCACGTAAAGTCTGCTTGTTCATCCTTCGCAACCTTGTTCTTCGACACAATGCGCCTCGCGAGCTACTGAGTTACCGTGGTCACTTATTCCTCTCCGGAGCTGCAGAAGCCCTCCTCCGCGAATGTAACATTGTTCATAGAACTACACGCGCATATCATCCGCAAACCAGTGGTATGAATGAACGCTTTAATCGCACTCTCGGCGACATGCTCGCCATGTACGTTTCCGCTGACCACACTAAATGGGACCGCATCCTTCCCTTTGTTATGTATGCTCTACAATAGCGCCACTCAGTCTACGACGGGATTCTCTCCCTTCTTTCTTTTTTATGGTTGCGAACCTTCCTCATTTATGGACACGATTATTTTGTATCGCCCCGACGTTCCGCAATCTACTACTCTATCCGAAGTCGCTACTTATGCCAAAGAATGTCGTCAGATCGCCCGCCCACTTACCGCGCAAGATCAGGCAAGCCAGTAGCATAGTCATGACGCAAGCTTGTCTTTTCCTTCATATTCACCTGGAACGCTCGTATGGCTCCGCGTTCCCTCTTCTACTCCCGGCCTTTCCGCAAAGTTCAGCTCCGCAAAATATGACGGCCCTTACCGGGTTCTGCGACAGACGTTGCCGGTCAACTACGTCATTGAGCCTATTCACCCATCTACGGACCAACGGCGTCGCGGACTCGAAACTGTTCATGTCGACCGACTGAAGCTGCACTACGACCCACCAGTGCTGCCTGTTCAATAGGTCGCCAGAATGGCTCCTTTTTCGGCGGGGAGTGATTGTAGTGACAAATTCGGGCGCCAGAAGAAGACAAAGAAGAAGACATTTGTTGTTGGTGCTAGCGCTCACCCCGTTTGGCAGTTGCCTGTTTCTGTGCATGCCTATAAACGCCGAGCGCATCTACTCTTAAACGTGTACTATCAATATATATACCGTAGTGAAGAAGAGGGATGATGCAGTGGGGTATCCTTACCAGCGCTGTCTAGTGGGGCAGGCTCTCCAGCGCATCACTCGGACTACGCCGCTCGCGCTCGCGGTTCCTTGAACTGATCGGACGGTCAGCCTTACTCTTGCTTGCAATAAACTCCTTTACAAGTGGTGGAGAGTGCTACGCTCGACCGCATCCCGGAGCTTCGATCCCGTACCCTCTCTTCAAACATGTCTCAGGACGCATCTCAGCCGACGACCCAGCAAACGCCTCCTGCCCCCTCCGTCTTGTGCTCTGGTCGGTCTACCTCGCCACAAGGATCCTCCTCTTTTCAGCGGCACAGACGGTCACGACGTGGAGGACTGGCTGTCCATGTACGAGCGAGTAAGCGTCATCAATAAATGGGGCGATGCCGCGAAACTAAGCAACGTACTCTTTTACCTCGCCGGCATGGCCAGCCTCTGGTACAACAACCACGAGACGGAAATTCCGACATGGTCCACGTTCAGAACCTCACTATTAGCTGTGTTTGGTCGTCCCGCTGCGCGCAAGGTGCGAGCAGAATCCCGCTTTCGAGAACGAGCCCAACAGCCGAGAGAGTCCTTCACTGGCTACGTCGAAGATATCCTGCCCTTGTGTAAGCGCGTGGACGCGACGATGTCGGAATCAGACAGAATCTGAAACGTTATGAAAGGAACCGAGGACGCCGCTTTCAACATGCTGCTCGCCAAGAATCCACAATCCGTCACAGAGATCGTAACGTTACGCCAAAGTTACGAGGAGCTACGCAGGAAGCGCTCGTTCACTCGTCGGTTTTCATCACGCGACGAACACATCGCTGGTCTGGCTACCACCTTCGACCGGACCGCACTGCTTGCGGAAATGAAGGCCTTCATTCGGGAGGAAGTAGCCTGCCAACTCTCCTTGGTACCATTTGCTCAGCCGCCGCATGTGCCACAGCCCGCTTCGACTATCGTGCCTCCGCGCCGCCGCGCCATCGAGCAAGAAATCGCCGAGGTATTGCCCGGCCACCGTCACCATGTTCCTGCACCTAAGCCACTGAGCTACACCGATGTCGTGGCTCCACCCCAGCAGGCCCCGGCACCAGCACCAGCACCGCTCAGCTACGCTTAAGTCGTCGCGAGGCCCCACTGCGCATGTGCCCCTCACTTTTGCCGACGTCATGGCTAGGCCACCAGTGCAGCCCGTTGTACAGTCCTATCACCAACCGCTCCATACCGGGCGTGCTCCAACGTGGGCGGGACCAGCCACAGCGAACCGGTGGCGTACATCTGACAACCGGCCCATATGCTTTGCCTGCGGCTACGCCGGTCACGTGGTCCGTTTCTGTAATCGTGTGCAGCCGCCCAGCGTCGGATCATCCATGCCAAACCGTTCGCCCCGTTAATCTTACGACCCACCTTTCGGTGTGTCACCAACATACCGCCCGCCGCCGAACACCCGCCGCTCCCCATCTCCGCGCCGGCGCTCGTTATCGCCGATGCGGCCTCGTGCCGCCCCTCGGGATGAGGAAAACTAACAGTCGC
Source organism: Dermacentor silvarum (assembly GCF_013339745.2). Taxonomy (NCBI): domain Eukaryota; kingdom Metazoa; phylum Arthropoda; class Arachnida; order Ixodida; family Ixodidae; genus Dermacentor; species Dermacentor silvarum. Next base: position 33,150,188 of record NC_051156.1, read on the forward strand.
AGTCCAGGAGGCAAGGGCTGCGACAACGTCGAAGTGCACAAGTCCTCATTGCAGCCCTTCCAATGTGATAGACGTGTTTGTCGACGGTGTCCGCGCGTCTGCACTCGTGGACACAGGAGCAGCCGTATGTGTTATGGACGCTACACTTTGCCGCTTACTTCGGAAAGTCACAACGTTCTGTCCGGACTATCCCTTGGCACAGCCAGTGCTCAGCATATTCGACCCTTGGCGTCTTGCACACCTCGTGTAGAAATTCAGGACGTTGTCTACGCCATAGAATTCTTCGTCCTTTCCTCCTGCTCTCACGATGTCATCCTCGGCTGGGAATTTCTTTCGCGCCGCAATGCCGTTATTGATTGCGCACGGGCTGAAATAGAACTATTGCCGCTGCTCGATTTGACGCCAACTGATTGTACTGGGAGTACAATCAACCTCTCTACATGCCTTTCATAGATTATGAAAAGGCATTTCATGCAGTAGAGATACCAGCAGTCATAGAGGCATTGCGGAATCAAGGAGTGCAGGAGACATACGTGGATATCTTAGGAAATATCTACAAGGATTCCACAGCTACCTTGGTTCTCCACAAGAAAAGTAGAAAGTTACCTATCATGAAAGGGGTCAGGCAAGGAGACACAATCTCTCCAATGCTATTCACTGCATGCTTAGAAGAAGTATTCAAGCTCTTAGACTGGGAAGGCTTAGGAGTAAGGATCAACGGCGTATATCTCAGCAATCTTCGGTTTGCAGATGACATTGTCCTACTCAGCAACAATGGAGACGAATTACAACAAATGATTGAGGACCTTAATCGAGAAAGTGTAAGAATTGGGTTGAAGATGAATATGCAGAAGACAAAGATAATGTTCAATAGCCTGGCAAGGGAACAAGAATTCAGGATCGCCAGTCAGCCTCTAGAGTTTGCAAAAGAGTACGTTTATCTTGGTCAATTACTCACAGGGGACCCTGATCACGAGAAAGAAATTTACAGAAGAATAAAATTGGGTTGGAGTGCATACGGCAGGCATTACCAAATCCGGACTGGGAGCTTACCACTGTCGTTGAAAAGAAAAGTGTACAATCATTGCATTCTACCAGTGCTAACATATGGGGCAGAAACTTGGAGGTTAACAAATAAGCTCGGGAACAAGTTAAGGACCGCACAAAGAGCGGTGGAACGAAAAATCTTAGGACTAACGTTAAGAGACAGGAAGAGAGCAGTGTGATCAGAGAACAAACGGGGATAGCCGATATTCTAGTTGACATTAAGCGGAAGAAATGGAGCTGGGCAGGCCATGTAATGCGTAGGATGGACAACCGGTGGACTATTAGGGTTACAGAATGGATACCAAGAGAAGGGAAGCGCAGTCGAGGTCGGCAGAAAACCAGATGGGATGATGAATTAGGAAATTTGCAGGCGCAAGTTGGAAAACGCTAGCGCAAGACAGGGGTAATTGGAGATCGCAGGGCGAGGCCTTCGTCCTGCAGTGGACATAAAATATAGGCTGATGATGATGATGATGCTCCGTCGCTTTTCAGGAAACTGATCGTCGAAGCCGACACTCAGGTTGCGCCCAACGCCATATTAATCGTGTCCATTCACTGCAGTGGCCTCTCGGACGCCATTGCATTACTTTCCCCGTCTGGCCGTTTCCTCGCAAGGAAGGGCCTGTTGCTACCCTTTGCGACCGTGGAGATCGTCAAGGGCACTAGCCCAATTTTCGTTTGCAACCTGTGCCCATACCCTGTCATGCTGCTCCGAGGAGAATGTGTTGGTAGCGTGGAAGCCATCGACGACGTGCAAGTTATCGACGTGCCCGACTACCCAGCACCTCCAACCCTGGGAGTGTTAGTTCTAGTTGTAATACATAAATACCCCAGAAAGTGGATGGGAAAACGGCTCCGCGTTAGCTCAATGGTGAGAGCATCGCACGGGTAATGCGAATACGTGGGTTCATTCCCCACCTGCGGACAGTTGTTTTTTCATCCATTTTCATTGACATTAATTTATCATTTCTTTAATTCAATGAGTAAGTACAAGTAATTTCCTCTATGTTGTCCTTGGTGTCAGTGTTTGTCGGCTGCTTCACGCTGGCGCCAGCTTCACGATGCACCGACGGCCGGACACCTAGGCGTGTCACGCACGTATGATCGCATCCGTAGGCGCTTCTTTTGGCCTGGTCTCTACCGTTCTGTGCGACAGTACGTTGCGGCTTGTGACCACTGCCAGCGACGCAAGACTCCTGCCCTACTGCCTGCTGGCAGCCTTCAGCCCCTCGACATCCCTGATGAACCATTTTTCCGGGTGGGACTCGATCTTCTAGGGCCTTTTCCCATGTCAACCACTGGCAATAGATGGGTTGCAGTCGCTACTGACTACGCAACGCGGTACGGTGTTACACGAGCACTTCCCACCAGCTGTGCTACTGATGTAGCCGATTTCCTTCTTCACGACGTCATCCTGCGCCACGGTGCTCCTCGTCAGTTAATCATGGACCGCGGCCGCTGCTTCCTGTCTAAAGTGGTCGACGACATTCTTCGTTCTTGCAAGACCAATCACAAGTTCACCACTGCGTACCATCCACAGACAAACGGCCTTACTGAACGCCAAACAGTAGATAAAAAGGTGAATAGCCAGCTGTGTCGTGACGAGAAGAGTTGTAAGCGAAGGTCACAAAAGGCAAGTTAATGTCCCAGTCTCGGTGGTCCTCAGACACGTACAATATGATTATTAAAAATGGGGCCCCTCGGTTCCCTTTCTTCTCGCTCATACATATATATATATATATTGAATTCTCCGATTGTGGGCATTTATTGTGCACTTCATCTTCTGTACATTATCATCATCAGCATACGTGCGCCCTGCATCTTCATCGCGCGTGCGCGCACATCATCAGCGTGGACTGTGCCGAAGGCTGTTCATGCCGGTTGTGGATGCCGCACTTCTTCGCCGTGTCGTCTCTCGGGCTCAGTAAAGGTCCACCCTTACTGTGAAGTCACAAGTGGTGGAGGTGCTTTTTGGTCCCCGTGCTCTACACTCCTGGCCTACTCCCTGGAGCTTCGTTCGGGTCGCCGCTTGTGCCCATTGTCCGCCAGCATATCGCAGGACGAGCAGCCTGGCGCTTCTACCCTCACCATTCCGCCTCCACAAGCCGCCCCTTCCGTGAACCTCAGCGGCCACCAGCGTGATCCCCATCTGTTCGCTGGTCTTCACGGTGAAGGTGCTGAGGACTGGCTGGATGATTACAAGTGCGTAAGCTCTGCTAATCGGTGGGATGATCTCCACAAGCTCCGCCATGTCTCCTTCTACCTGACCGGTGTGGCGAAGACCTGGTTTTTCAACCATGAGATTGATTTCACCGATTGGACGAACTTCAAGCAGCAGCTTCGGCAAGTTTTTGGCACGCCGGCGGTTCGCTCCGCCCTAGCGAAGAAAACTCTGGATGCTCCCAAACAACACTCCGGCGAGTCCTACACATCGTAAATCGAGGATGTGCTTGCACTCTGTCGCCATGTCAATGATGCCATGGCTGAGTCAGACAGGATACGCCACATTCTTAATGGTATTGGGACTGTAACCTTCAACGCGCTCGCGGTCAAGAACCAGGCTACAGTCGCCGACATCGTCTTGACGTGCCAGCGCCTCGCTGAGCTCGAGTCCGTACGCTTGCAGCCGGCCTTCAGCGCACACCGTTCTGCGGTAGACGCTGACTTGCGTATGATGTTTTACGCGATCATACGCGACGAACTACAATCAATTGGCTTGTCATCTTCGTTGGTGATTCCTGCCCAGCCGTCTGGTGCAGCATTGCGCGACGTCATCAGAGAGGAACATGCGTCAATGACCTGCTCTTCGCATGTGGACCCTCCGGCCCCTCGCACCTTACCAACATACGCGCAGGTTGCTACCGCGCCTCTAACTAGTGTACGTTCAACGTTGCCTCTACCCACATCCGCGCAGGTTGGTGTCGCTCCTCCGGCCAATGTCCCCTCATTACCACTTGAGCCGTCATCGCCCCATCTGACCGCTCTATCTCACAGCGCACCGAGCGCCCCCTAGTACCCGCCTTGGCGACCGTCTTGTCCTACTTGTTATTACTGCGGTTTTCGCGGCCGTATATCACGTTTTGGCCGCAAGCGCCAACTAGATCAGCGTCGCGAGTACGACCTGTGTGAACGCGATGCGTATTCTGGTAGGGCCTCTTACCAAAGCCGCCGCTACGCTTCCCCTCCGCGCCGTTATCCATCTCCGCGCGCAACGACCGAGACACCGAATGGTTACCGCACTACCAGACGCCGATCACCTTCGTCCTTTCGCCTCTCATCGTCACCGCTTCGGCCTGCCTCATTTACCTCTGACCGCCACCCGGATAACTAAGTAATGCAGTTTTCGGAGGAAAAACTGAATTCACCGACCGGACTACAATTCCTCCAGCGCGCCCTTGCAATATGATGTCCGTGTTTGTTGAAGGTATGCACGTTGAAGCTTTGGTGGACACCGGTGCGACATTATCTGTTATGCATTCTGATTTGTGTAGGCGTCTCAGGAAAGTTACGATGCCTAACGATGGACCCGCGCTTGTTCCAGCTCAAGTGAACACGATCCACCCTTCCGCGTTTTGTACAGTGCGTGTATTCATCGATGGCATCATCCACTACATACAATTTGCTGTGCTGTCACCCTGCTCCCACCAGCTCATTTTAGGATGGGATTTCCTTGCCTCGGCTTCTGCTGTTATACGTTGCGGGCAAGGTGTCGTACATATAACCGATACCGACTATTTGCTCGGCGATGAACCGTACCAGCTATTTCGTCTACTCGCTGTAAAAGATACCCAGCTACCTCCAGGGTGTCAGCAAATTCTGATCATCACGTCCGACGTCATCGACCATGGCGATGTGTTAGTGTTACATGTGCGCGTTGGCTCAGAGAAGGGATAGCCATTGTTTCTAGCCTAGTTAATTTGATAATGGTTCTGCGCTTCTCGCCGCAAGGAACACAACACCTGAGAAAATTCTACTTCCTAAAGGCACCACTTTGCCTTGCGTTGCTGATTCAGAGCATCTCTCTGTCGTTCCCTTCAAGGCTGCTCCCTCTGAAATCTCTCCTGCTAGACATTCTGCCTCTACCTCCGCTCTTGCTGCTGTTATCAGCTCGGACTTGACCCCTTCGCAGACACAAGAGCTCCCTGCCTTGTTGAAGAAGCATGAATGTTCATTTGACGCCCATTCTTCGACATTGGGACAGACGACCGTCACAGCGCATCGGGTTCAGACAGACGGCAGATCCATCGTGCGTCGCCGGCCGTATCGCGTGTCTCTCGCTGAGTCCAAAATTATTGAGAAAAACGTCGCTGACATGCTGCAACGTGAGATAATCTGCCCCTCTGCTAGCCCTTGGTCGTCTCCCGTTGTTTTGGTCCGAAAAAAAGATGGCTCCGTGCGTTTCTGTGTAGATTACCGAGCGCTCAACAAGATCACGCGCAAGGATGTGTACCCCATGCCTCGCATTGACGATGCCCTCGATGCCCTGCAAGTTGCCAAGTACTTCTCCAGTCTTGATCTGCGTTCGGGTTAATGGCAAATTCCGATGCACGAAGCCGACAAAGAAAAAACAGCGTTTGCAACCCCAGATAGTCTTTACGAGTTCAACGTCATGCCCTTCGGCCTCTGCAATGCGCCCGCCACTTTTGAGCGCACGATTGACACCGTTCTGCGTGGTCTGAAGTGGAAGACCTGCTTGTGTTATCTGGATGATATAGTTATTTTCTCGTCAACATTTGCACAGCACCTGCAACGTCTCGACGAGGTACTCACGTGCATAGCCAACGCTGGTCTTCAGCTCAACATCATAAAGTGTCATTTTGGAAGCAAGATGATCAAGGTCTTAGTTCATATTGTAAACAAGTATGGTATTCGACATGATCCTGACAAGATATCGGCGGTGCTTTCCTTTCTTCGTCCAGAAAAGACCAAGGTCCTACGCAGTTTCCCTCGGCATCGCTTCCTATTTCCGCCGATTTATTCGCGATTTCGCCTCTATAGCTGCACCTTTGTACCACTTCGTTATGGTGCTTCCTTCGTGTGGTCACCTGAATGTGAATCTGCCTTTGACCAGCTAAAGGGCGCCCTCACATCTGAACCTATCCTGTGTCATTTTGATGAGACGGCACCCACTCTCTTGCACACGGATGCTAGCGGCCATGGCATCGGTGCTGTGCTCCTCCAGCGAGACAACTCTTCGCGTGAGAGAGTCGTTGCGTTTGCCAGCCGCGTGCTCATACCTGCCGAGAAGAACTACACCATCACCTGGCTGGTGTGCCTCGCTGTCGTTTGGTCCTTCCAGAAATTTCACCCTTGTTTCCTTGGCCGCCATTTTACCATCATTACGGATCATCACGCCGTATGCTGGCTTTCTACACACCAGAACTTGTCAGAGTGTCTTGGACGCTGGATTCTTCGTCTGCAAGAATATGACCTTGAAATCATCTATAAGTCTCTTAAGAAGCAGCAAGACGCAGACTCTCTGATCAATGGTTCCGCCACCACCTCCAGTGACGCACTCACTGACGTCTCTTCTACGGCGGTTTTGTCCTTCGCCGCTCTTGATCATCACACTTCGCACGACCATGAATCATTTCCCTCTCAACTACTCGCCGACTCGTACTGTCGCCGTATTATAGACCACCTTCGTGGAGCTTCGCGCCCGCCTAACACCTGGCTTCGTCGACAGCTGACACAATTCAAGCTGGAAAACTCCGTGCTGTACCACCATATTCACCATCTTGATGGACGATGCTGGTTGCCCGTGCTACCTCGTTGCACTCGTGCGCGTGTCCTTCAGGCCTTTCAGGACGATTTGACTGCTGGCCACCTTGGCATCCAGAAAACTTACGACCGCCTAAGAAGTCGCTTCTACTGGCCTGGCCTATCTACCAGTGTGGCGAGATACGTCGCTTCCTGCGCCATTTGTCAGCGTCGAAAACTTCCAACATCAGCTCCTGCCGGGCAACTACTACCAGTCTCGTGTCCTGCGGAACCATTTGAGGTTGTTGGCATCGATCTCCATGGGCCACTTTCCATGACACCCGCCGGTAATCGATGGATAGTGACAGCCGTCGACCACCTGACGCGCTTTGCCGAAACACCTTGTGTAAGTTGAACATCGGCTTCTCAAGTCGCTGCCTTCACTCTTTAATCCATATTCCTGCGCCATGGCGCCCCTCGTGTCCTTCTGGGCGACTGCGGAAAGACATTCCTTTCCCAACTGGTAGGCGAAGTGCTCAGTGCCTCTGGCACCACTCACAAGACTACATCAAGTTATCCTCAGGCCAACAACCTGACGGAGCGGTTTCGTCGTACGCTCTCTGACATGATAGCCGCCTATATTCAACCAGACCACAGAAACTGGGATACAATTTTGCCGTTCGTCACCTTAGCGTATAACACCGCCGTTCAACGCACAACCGGTTACTCGCCATTCTACCTTGTTTATGGCCGTTCACCCAGTTCCTTTCTCGCTGTTTCTTTCTTCTCTGCCCATGTCAGTCCATCTCCGTCTTCCTGCGAAGAATATGTTTCCCGCCTCGTCCATTGTCGCCAGCTTGCCCGCGTCAACACCGCAGCCAGAAAACGGGACCGCAAGAATCATTATGGCGCATATCATCGCGTAGTATTCTACCAGCCAGGCGATGAAGTGCTGCCCTAGACACCAGTTCGCACTCTGGGTTGTGCGGGAAATTTCAGTTTCAGTTTATTGGCCCCTACACGGTCCTGGAAATCACTTCTCCTAGTAATTGCCGAGTGAACCCCGTTGTTTCGTCAACTGACCGCCGCTGCCGTTCTACCGAAGTGGTCCACGGTTCTCGTATGAAGCCCTTCACGCGGTGTTCCCCGTACCTTTAGGGCCCATTCACACTTGCGACTAGGCGAGGTCGCGCGACCAATTGCGACTGGCGACCAGAAACCACTCAAGACGAACAATGTTCACACTTACAAATGCGACCGACGAGTCGCTAAACCGAAATGTGTCATGATATGCCGTTCACGTCTGCTTGAAATGTGATTGCCGCGTAAAATAAGCGTCAGCGTATACGGACGTCCTGTTCCTTCGCATCTGATTGGTTCAGCTGTTTTGCGACTGCGGTCGCGCGACGGAAAAATCGAGCAGTGAGCGACTGGCCCGAAACGGTCGCATTTCGAGAAAAGCGACCATTTGCGACTACTTGCGACTGGTCGCGCGACCTCGCCTAATCGCAAGTGTGAATGGGCCCTTAGGCAGCGGCCAGGATGGTCGCTTTCGCGCGAGGGAAATTAGTGTAGGCATTTATTGTGCACTTCTTCGTCATATGTACATTGTCATCATCATGCGTGCGCCCTTCATCTTCATCGCGCGTGCGGGCGCATCATCAGCGTGGACTGTGCCGACGACAGTTAATGCCGGTTGTGGACGATGCCCTTCTTCGCCGTGTCGTCTCTCGGGCTCAGTAAAGGGCCCCCCTTACTGTGACGTCACTATATATATATATATATATATATATATTGTCGCGGACGAAACAACAGAGCCAGCAAGAACCACTGGAACCAGACCAAAAAGGAGAACGTTCTCTTCTTCTTCCAACCCCCAAGCGAGTACGTGCCACAGCAGCTGGCTCCTATTTGACGGCATGTGGCATTACCCCCTCTCCTAATGAAGCATCGTCTCGATGCTGTAAATGAGGGTTTAATATATATATATATATATAAAATGAGGGTGACAATATAAATGAAATAAGTGTGTCGTAACGCGAAAGAACAATCTGCTTCTGTGAAAGAAGGAAGAAAAGGAAAGAAACACAGAACACAATGAAAACGAACAAACAAAACAAACAAAACAAAACAAAAAGAACGGCGTAAGTCGTCAATGTAGTATAGTCACTCGACGGTCGAGTCACGGCGCGAAAAATATGGTTTCAGTCTTTAAACATGAACCACTTCAGTTTGAGGAAGCCGACGGGAGTTTCTTGGGGTGCCTTCTGGTAGAACCTCGTAGGTAACGTCGCTGAGTCGCCGTACAATCTTGTAGGGACCGAAGTAGCGACGCAGCAACTTTTCTGACCAGCCCTGCCGTCAGATGGGGGTCCACACCCACACTTCATCGACAGGATTGTAGGCAACCTCGCGGTGGCGAAGGTTGTAGCGCCGTGCGTCTGCGGTTTGGCGACACTGAATACGGCATCGCGCGAGTTGACGGGCCTCCTCGGCGCGCTGAGCGAACATGGCCGCATCCGTGTGAAACATCCCCAAGTTGTCGGAAAGGAGCATGGCGTCGAGCATCGTGGTGAACTCTCGACCTTGCACTAAGCGAAAAGGTGTGAAGCCTGTACTTTCTTGAATTGCGGTATTGTACGCAAAAGTGAAGTAAGGAAGGATATCGTCCCAGTTCTTGTGGTCAATGGCCACATACATTGACAGCATATCCGCGATTGTCTTGTTCAGGCGTTCAGTCAGCCCATTTGTTTGGGGGTGATAAGCCGTCGTTTTGCGATGTGCAGTGCCACTTAGCCTCAAGACTTCCTGTAACATCTCGGCGCTGAAAGCTGTCCCACGATCGGTAATGACGACCGCTGGCGCTCCGTGACGGAGGACAATGCTGTGCACGAAAAAAAATGGGCGATGTCTGCTGCGCTAGCTTTTGGGAGTGCCTTTGTTTCGCAATACCGTTTTAGGTAATCGGTAGCAACCACAATCCACCGATTGGCGGACGAAGACGTGGGGAATGATCCCAGCAAGTCCATACCAATCTGATGAAATTGCCTCTGTGGTATTGATACTGGTTGTAGCAGTCCTGCTGGCCACACAGGTGGAGTCTTACGTCATTGGCAGTCGCGACATGTGCGAACGTAATGCTTCACAGTCTTTGCGAGACGTGGCCAGTAGTAAGAGCGGCGAATTCGCTCCAACGTGCGTGTGTACCCCAGGTGTCTGGACGATGGTTCGTCGTGACAGGCACGTAAAATATCGTCACGAAGCGAGGTCGGCGGGACTAGCAGGTATGTAGCTAGCGTATGGTCAAAGTTCTTCTTATAAAGGACGCCATCCCGGAAATAAAAGGAGGCTAGCGCGCGTGGGAAACTTCGAGGAAGGCTTGACGTACGCCTTTCCAGGTAATCAATGAGAGGACTGAGCTCCAAGTCGTCGCGCTGTTGTTGAGCCATGTCTGTTACTGATACGGCAGAAAGAAAACTGTCGTCCTCTTCAAGGTCAGCGGGGGCACTTCCGACTGGTGCACGTGAGAGACAGTGAGCGTCGGTGTGTTTGCGTCCTGACTTGTGAACGATGGTGATGTCAAATTCCTGCAGTCGAAGGCTCCAACGCGCCAGGCGACCTGAGGGATCTTTGAGATTCGCGAGCCAGCAAAGCGAATGGTGGTCGCTGACTACTCTGAATGGGCGACCGTACAAGTATGGCCGAAACTTTGTTATGGCCCAGACAACGGCTAAGCATTCTTTTTCTGTGGCAGAGTAGTTTTTCTCGGCAGCGGATAACGTTCGGCTCGCATAGGCAATCACACGCTCTATGTCATTTTGCCACTGAATCAAGACAGCTCCAAGGCCGACGTTGCTGGCGTCTGTGTGCAACTCTGTATCAGCGGTCTCGTCAAAGTGACCGAGTACAGGTGGGGCCTGGAGAAGGTTTCGGGGGGTATCTAATGCGAGGCACTGATCCTGACCCTAAACAAACGGCATGCCTTCCTTCGTCAGGTGGTTGAGGGGTTCAGTGATTTTAGAGAAATTTTTGACAAAGCGTCGGTAGTACGCACAGAGCCCCAGAAATCGGCGTAGATCACGCTTTGTTGGCACGGGAAATGCGGCGACGGCGCTCGTTTTCTCTGGGTCTGGGCGGATGCCGGCATGGCTCACAACGTGACCTAAAAACTTCAGTTCTTCGTATCCAAAATGACATTTTTCGGGTTTTAGGAGAAAGTCCAGCTGTTCGAATTGCCTGAAGAACTGTCTGGAGGCGCTGGACGTGCTGCGCAAACATGTCCGAAAAGACCACCACGTCGTCGAGGTAAACGAGACACGATTGCCATTTCAGCCCAGAGAGAACCGTGTCCATCATTCTTTGAAAAGTAGCTGGCGCTGAGCATAACCAAAAAGGAAGCACCTTGAATTCGTAGAGGCCGTCAGGAGTAAGAAAAGCGGTCTTTTCACGATCACGTGTGTCAACGGAGATTTGCCAGTAGCCACTGCGTAAATCCATGGAAGAAAAGTAGCGAGCGTTGCGTATACGATCCAAGGAGTCATCTATTCGGGGCAGGGGCTAAACGTCTTTCTTCGTGATCTTATTTAATTTTCGATAATCCACGCAAAAGCGCAAGGTACCATCTTTACTAACACAACTGGCGAAGCCCAGGGACTGGTCGATGGCTGGATGACGTCATCTTTAAGCATCTGTTGAACTTGATGACGTATAGCGTCTTGTTCCTTTTGCGATACCCTATAGGCATGTTGTCGAACTGGCCTTTCGGTAGGTTCGGTAATGATACGATGCTGGGCAAGCGGCGTCTGGTTAACCTTCGTCGTTGTAGCGAAACAATCTCGAAAAGAATCGAGTACGTCCAGAAGCCTTTCTCGCTGTTCTGATGGTAGGCTCGGGTTCACCTCTAGAGTGCTCGCAAACGCCTTGGCAAAATGGTCACACGGCGAAAGAGCAGCTAATACTGGCGGACCATTGACGTCGGCAATTTCCGCAAAGTATGCAATCGCGGTGCGTCTGGCAATATGACGATATTCCTCACTGAAGTTCGTGACCAGCAGGTGAGCCTGTCTGTTTCGAGGCTGAATAACTCCTCTGGCAACGCATATTTGTTGTGCAAGGAGGAAAGACAAATTTGCCTCCGCAATTACAGCGTGGGGAACGTCCTGCTCACATTCCACGCCGACAAAGAGGCTGGTGCGAGGGGGCAGAGGCACGCATTCATCGGACACACGTAGCGCGGTTTTCGGTACTTGGGTGATGTTAGCTTCAGAAGGAAAATTTAAGGGTCCTCAAACGACACCAGCAACTCACTTAAGTCAATGATTACGCCGTATTCACAAATAAAGTCCATTCCAAGGATTATTGGGCGCGAGCACACAGGTAATACGAGGAAAGACCCCGTGAACGTCGACGCACGGATTCGAATACGTGCCGTGCACATTCCAGTTGGCATCACCAGATGGCCACCTGCCGTGCGTAACTGGGGCCCTTGCCATGACGTGGTGGCTTTCCTAAATTTAGATGCCAGTGCGCCACTCATAACTGAATAATCGGCACCGGTGTCGACGAGGGCAGTGACAGCATGGTTATCAACAACTACAGCGATGTCGGCAGAAATAATCTTAGTACTGTCGGAAAATAAAGAAAAATCGGAACGATCGTCGTCGGGTCCTTGCGTCGAGGGAGGTTCTTGTAATGTTCGTTGGAAAGCGACTTCACCCCCAGAAGTCGCGGTTCCTAGTTTCCCCTGTGGGGACTCGGTGAGCGGTTCCTTAGGGGAGCGTAAGACGACGAGGGCAAGCTAGGTGACATGGACCGGCGAGGGGATGGTGATCGCGATTGGCGGCGCTGAACAGTCGATGAAATTCGCTGGCCCGTCCGATACGCTTCGATTTCGCGGGGACGCTCACCGTAACGTGGGCACCGCGCGCCGTGATGAAAGCCACGGAGACCTAGCTGGCGGTACTGGCAGTCGCGGTACACGTGACCCGCTTCGCCACAGTGGTAGCATAGCGGACGGTTATCCGACGAGCGCCATACACTTGCCTTAGTAGCGCTCTGTCTTGACTGATCAGGTGGTCGATACGTAGGTATGCTCGGGTACCTTGAGCCGGATAGCGGATGCGAAGAGGTGTCCGGAAGCAGATGTGTAGCCTGGTCCACTGTACGCATGATGGGATCTGTAGATGGTGGTGCAGGCGCCCTCAATGCCGCTGCATAGGTTAGCACAGGGACCTCAGGTCTAGGTGGTGCGAGTGGGTGCACCACCTGCCTGATTTCACTCCGGATGACGTCCGAAAGTGCTGTCATTGGTGGTTGGGGTCCCACTGGTGCCACTGCTTGGAGTTGCCGCAGTTCGTCACGCACAACGCTTCGTATGAAGTCTGCGAGGGCCTGCTTCTCGCTGTCGAACCCAAGAGAGCACGCAGTAGCCGTGATGTCGTGGCGTTCGTACTGTGACGACCGCTGCTGGAGAGTACGCTCCATCGTGGTTGCCTCACTCACGAACTCGGCCACAGTTGTTGGTGGATTGCGTACGAGTCCGGCGAAAAGCTGTTCCTTGACTCCACGCATTAAATGCCGTACCTGCTTTTCCTCGGGCATTGCAGGATCTGCGCGTCTGAAAAGACGAAGCATGTCCTCGACAAACATCGAGACTCTCTCGTTGGGCCGCTGGTTCCTGGAAGAGATGGCTTGTTCAGCTCTCTCCTTTCTTTCGGCGTTGCGGTACGCATCGCAGAGCTGTCGGCTAAACTCGTGCCATGTCGCAAAGGAACCCTCATGGTTCCCATACCATGTCTTCGCAGAGTCTTCTAGCGCGAAGTAAACTCTCCGCAGCTTGCGAACATCATCCCACTCGTTGATGCTGGCAACCCGATCGAAGTGGTCCAGCCAGTCTTCAACGTCTTCAAAAGTGTCTCCGTGGAACGGTCTGGGCGTCTGTGGCGCATGAAAACATGCGGGAGAGAATACTGGGCATCGTGGGTTGGGCTCGCCTGGTTTGTAGTGGTCGTTGACATTGTGGTTTCTAGTCTCGACGACAAGGGAACGAATTCGGGTGGTAGTCCTTGCAGGCGGCGGCTGCTTCTTGCTGTGGGAGCTGTGGCTGTCTGGGAGGTGCTAGCAGTGACGGCGAAAACTTGGGATCGAAGGTGCATTTACCCAGCACTTCCACCAGTAATGTTGCGGGCGAAACAACAGAGCCAGCAAGAAGCCCCCCGTCTTTACTGGAACCAGACCAAAAAGAAGAACGTTCTCTTCTTCTTCCAACCCCCAAGCGAGTACGTGCCACAGCAGATGGCTCCTATTTGACGGCATGTGGCAATATATTACATTGCGTCCAAGCGCATAAAAGGGACGTGCGGATCAAAAGGTGAAAGGAAGAGAAAAATGACGACTGTGCAGCGGCCATTCCTGCTGTTCGTAGCCTGCTGTTCTTGCTCTCGCACGCCTAAATAAACCCCTTCTCCCCGTGCTTGTAACATATTGGTGGAGTTACGGGGTACACCTCGTAACTACGGAGCATGCGCTGCTACAACGTCGCCGAAGCAGTCAATTTTCCGGACTTCCGCCACCGTCACTTGACATGCCTGAATACGCCTGCCAGATTCCCGACAGCTCTGACGCGGCTCCAAGGCCAGCACCTGGTGTTCCGTGGCACTACTACCGGGTGCCACTCACTTTCGGAGGAAAAGCCGGAGAAGATGTCGACGAGTTACTCACGAACTACCGAAGGGTGAGCCGGTCTAACGGTTGGAACTCGAACGCACAGTTGTCCAATGTCGTGTTTTGCCTTACCGACACAGCGCTCGTCTGGTATCAGAATCACGAAAGCACGCTCACTTCATGGGAGCTTTTCGTCCAGGAGCTCGGAGCGTGTTTTGGAGACTCCAGTGCAAAAAATTCGCAGTTTCGCCCGAAAGGCGAAGCATCAATTGCGATAGCAAATTAGCAGAGATCTATTCGTAGTAGGGATAGTAGTTTTGTCTGAATGACCGCAGACAACGACTGTCAAAACGCTGGCAGTAAGTGCAGCCGCCACAGCGGGCGAAGAATCGTGTGGTCTATCGCTTCAACGGAAACTGAGCGGCGAATGCACAGTGCATACAAAGGTCAAAGCCGTGTGGAGATAAGAGACGGTGCGGGCGACGGCCACCACAGCCAGTGCAAGCGTATTTGTTGGCAGAGTAGAAGCTGCCCCCCCCCTCCCTCCCGCGCTGCTTTCCCGCTTTTTTGCTTTCGCGTGGGAGATTGCGTTGCCAGTTCCCCTTGCGCCTGGTTGCAAGATACGCATTTGGTGCCGTAGACCAGTGTCGCCGCGCCTCTCTCTCCCATGCCCCCATGGCCTTTCCCGCTACGGTCGCGTTTGCTTTCCGCCGTGCGTTCTCTCTCCGTGATGGCACGCGTCCCCCGCGCGCTTTCACTCGCGCATACGGCGCGCGGCGACGATTTTATCGCCCTTGGAATCTATACGGAACCTCACGGCGACAGCGACGGTGACGACGATGACGATGGCAGAAATCCGGTTGAAGTGTCCATATAATTGCTATCGCAATAAAAAGAAACGCGCTCAACAGACGCTTTCGCAAAGGGCTCTGGTTCCCTGCGAGACATGTACGACTTATATTAAAGTGCTGAAACTGTGTAAAATAGTCAACTTTCAAATGTCTGAAGAAGTCGAAGTTGGACATTTGTTGAAAGGAGTAGCCGAAGTCGTCTATGTTTTTTTTTTTTTTTGATCGGCAAAGAAAGCTGGGATTCCGTGTCTGACGTCATTCGCCATGCACTGCGGAACCTTTGAGACGCTGAAGATGCGACGGATAATACCGAAGTTTGGTAGCCTGGCTAGTGTCACAATGGTGGCAAGTGTAGACACGAGCTCGCGTGTTAATCCTCCATCAACAATACGGCAGATTGTTCGCGAAGAGTTGCTCCATCGGGAAGAGATTTGCTGTCGCACGTTCGGCATCACTGGTGCGTACTCACCACACGAGATGAGAAACACGGTTGTTTCGGCCGCAGCGACCGTTGAGTATAGGTCTACCCCACAGACCCCACAGACGAGAGGGACCATGAGCTATCAAGATCATTACTACGACCGACGCCCTCGCCGCACGCACGCCTCCCGGCGGCCGATGCCTAACCATGATGAATGTGACGCACTTGTTGGATATGCGGTCGACACCAACATGCGTGACTACGACTCACCTTCGCAACCGGAAAACCAGCAAGCGCAGCCGATGGGGTTGAGGTCGCTCGTCACACGCTATCGACAGAATTGCCCCCTGCAGTTGCTATGATTAAGAACAAAGTGCATGTACTTGTTATGGTGTTTCTGCAATGGCTTTAGTGGGTACCGGATCAACTCCGTAATTAGTCTCGGTTTTAAAGGTCTGTTAGGGAGCAAGGTTGTATTTTGGTGGGACCAGGCTGCAACGTTTTGTGGAGGGAACGGCGAGTCGTTCCGCCCTGTTTGTGTGTGCACTGCTGAAGTATCCTTGGCTGGTAGAGTTTTCGTGACGGAATTTGTAGTTATTCTCCGATCAAGCACGAAGTGATTTTGGGCATGGACTTCTTGCGACAGTGTGGTGCGACCGTCGATTGCCGCACGGGGGAAGTTTTCGTCGATGGCCATGTTTCGTCCGGGCTCTCAGAGGTGACTTGCAGTGAAGGTGAACTTTGTGTCTCTGCAGATACTGTTGTGCCTGCGTCCACCTCTGCGTGCGTTCCAGTTGTATGTCGCGGTGAAGTTCTAGACAGTTTCAACGCCTCCGTAGAGCCAATGCATCTAAATTGTGTGAAGAACGTTTTTGTCCCTCATTGTCCCTCATTGTGGGCGGCCAACCACTTGCGGAACCCGTTTTGCTTCCAGACGGCTTGAAACTCGCCTACTTTACAGAATACACGTCCTCGTCCGTAGCCGTACTAACAGATACGCCGTGTGAACCTGCTGACCTTCGCCACATCACAGACAAAAAGCTTCTGTCTATGATAAACAAGTGGCTCAGCCCAAGGGAGCGCCATACCTTGGTGGATACGCTTTCTACGCTTTCTAAGCATCTGTCAGTGTTTGATTTTGCGCAGCCAGACAAAGCGTTCTCGATTCCTGAGTTTCGAACACGCCATACTATCGATACGGAATCTGCGCGCCCGATTAGACAAAAGCCTTTTCGCGTCTCTCCTAACGAGCGCAATGTAATCAGGGAACAAGTGAGTGACATGATGAAAAAAATGTCGCAGTTTCGCCCGAAAGGCGCAGCATCAATTGCGATAGCAAATTGGTAGAGAGCTATTCGGAGTAGGGATAGTAGAGTAGTTTTATCAGCCGCATAAACTTGGACACATTCGCTTTCTAACTGAATTGATAAGCGTGGTGCCATCGCGCACAAGCAAACATGAATAGATCACACTGAATGACCTCAGACAACGACTGTCAAAGCGCTAGCAGCAAGCGCAGCCGCTGCAGCGGGCGAAGAATCGTGCGGTCTATCGCTTCAACGGAAACGGAGCGGCGAATGCACAGCGCATACAAAGGTCAGAGCCGTGGGGAGATAAGAGACGGTGCGGGCGACGGACACCACAGCCAGTGCAAGCGTATTTGTTGGCAGAGTAGAAGCTGCTTCCACCCCACCCTCCCTCCCGCGCTGCCTCCCCGCTTTTTTTTTTCTGTCGCGTGGGAGATTGCGTTTCCAGTTCCCCTTGCGCTGGGTTGCAACACAAGCATTTGGTGCCGTAGCACAGCGTCACCCCGCCTCCCTCCCCCCCCCCCCATACCCCCACGGCCTTTCGCGCGACAATCGCGTTTGCTTTCCGCCGTGCGTTGGCTCTCCGTGATAGCGCGCGTCCCCCGCGCGCTTTCACTCGCGCGTACGGCGCGCGGCGACGATTTTATCGCCCTTAGTATCTATACGGAACCTCACGGCGATGGCGATGGCAACGACGACGGCGACGCTGACGGCAGAAATCCGGTTGAAGTGTCCATATAATTGCTATCTCAATAAAATGTAATAATTAAAGTCATCGAATCCTTGGGCATCTCCGGTCATAATCGTCAGAAAGACAGACGGTAACTGGAGATTTTGCGTCGATTATCGAAGATTAAACGCCGTGACTAAGAAGGATGTCTATCCACTACCCCGGATTGATGATGCAATTGATTGCCTTCATTCGGCCTCGTATTTGTCTTCAGTCAACCTACGCTCAGGATATTGGAAAATCCCGATGCTCCCGGCAGACAAGGAGAAAACAGCCTTCATAACCCCGCACAGATTATTCGAATTTATTGTGATGTCATTTGGGTTGTGCAACGCTCCAGCAACCTTTGAACAGTTCATGGACACCATTCTGCGTGGGTTAAAGTGGAACATCTGTATGTGCTATCTTCACGACGTCTTTATATTATGGCGCACATTCATAGAGCACATTACGCGCTTGGATATTGTCCTAGACTGCATCAAAAACGCTGGCATTATTCTGAACTCCAAGAAATGTAGCTTTGGTGACCGTCAAACCCTTGTTCTGGGTAATCTTGTAGACACAGACGGTATCCGGCCTGATCCCATCAAGATGGCAGCTGTTGAGGCATTCTGTGCACCGCAGTCAGTGAAGCAATTTCGTAGTTTTCTGGGCCTTTGCTCTTACTTTCGCCGATTTATTCCTGATTTTGCAGACGTCGCCTATCCTCTGACAAATCTGCTGCATAAAGACGCACGGTTTGAGTGGACACCCGAGTACGGTTCTTCATTTCGTTAGTTGAAGTTCCTGCTGACCTCCCGACCTACCCTTCACCACTTCAATCCTACTGCGCCGACATAAATCCACACAGATCCTAGTGGCGTTGGGCTTGGTGCCGTCTTGGTCCAACGTTATGACGACCGTCAGCACATGATTGCTTATGCAAGCCGCTCATTAAGCAAAGATGAACGCAATTACACTGTGACAGAGCAAGAATGCCTCGCTGTATTCTTTGAGATTCAGCGATTTCGTTCTTACTTGTATGGACGCCCATTCCTAGTCGTCACAGACCACCATTCCCTGCATTGCCTCGTGAAGCTTCGCGACCCTTGTGGTCGCCTTGCGCGTTGGGCTTTGAGGTTGCAGGAATATAACTTCACTGTTTCCTAGAAGAGTGGCCGAAAACATGCTGACGCAGACTGTCTTTCCCGTATGCCGCTCACCACGGCGGACTGTGACGCAGATGATTTTCATCATCTCGTTGCCTCTGTAACACCCGCTTTTCCTGATATCGATGCGTTCAAAGCAGAACAGCGGACGGACACCACATTGGAGCCACTCTTCACTTCAGCGCGCTCTTCTGCAACAAGCAGATACTTGTGTACGTGACGGCCTCGTGTAAGTGAGTGAGTAAGTGAGTGAGTGAGTAAACCTTTATGGGGTCCAGCAAAATGCGATAAAACGCGCACCCGGCTAATCCCATGACGGGACCGACAGGTCTAGCCTGCCGGCCCGATCACGGACGCGCTGGACGGCCAGGATTTGGTCTTCAAAGACGGTACTTCGCAGGAACGCGTCTCACTCTTCCTTGGCGAACTTCGGGCCCAACGCTCCGCACTCCCAGAGCATCTGAGCCAAAGTAGAAGCCTCACCACAGGCCGCGCAAGAACAATTCGGGTAAATGTCGGGATATATTCTGTTAAGGGACACCGGATTTGGGTACAAGTTATTTTGCAGGAGTCTGAGCGTGACCGCCTGCGTCCTGCTTAGCTTAGAACGAGGTGGTGGGAAGACCCTTCACGCTTAGTAAAAGAATTTAGTAACTTCATTGTGCGTGATAAGAGCGTCCCTGTGTCCGAAGGGACAGTCGTCCTATCCGAGGGCAGCGCGGTCGGCAAAGCCACGCGCAGCCTCGTTGGCAGACTCGTTGAGGTCCAGATTATCCTCCTCGACCGCCCCGACGTGGGCAGGGAACCAAAGGATGGAGTGTGTGGAGCTGTCGCTGTGTTTGGCGCATTTCAGAATTTGAACTACCTGCTGGGCTACCCGGCGTTTCTGGAATGCCCTGACGGCCGCTTTCGAATCGCTATGCACCCTGTCTCCGACTATCTTGCATGGCGAGTGCAATGGCCACTTGCTCGGCCACCTCGGGTCCGTCGTCCGAACCGAGGCACAGTTGATGACTTTGCCTAGCGTGTCCACGACGTAAACCGCAAAAGCCTTGCCGTCTCGATACGCGGCGGCATCGACGAAGCTTGTTTCAATCTTGTCCTTGTAGAATGGTTTTAGTATCGTGGACGCTCTTGCCTTGCGGCGACCTGCGTTGGGCACGGGATGAACGTTGCGGGGCAACGGGGTGACGACGAGCTTGTCCCCTATTTCGTTTCATTTTATTACCTTAAAGACCTCGTTCGGGGTATTACATAAGGGGTGCTTAACATGTTTACACAAGAAAATGCAGATATTACGGTGAAATACAAGTTTGAACATTTTCCAAGAATTCTGAATGACATGTGATGGCAACGGCATTGAAGGGTAGGTAGTTCCAGTCTCTGGCAGCCCGAGGAAAAAATGAAGCCTTAAATGTGACATTTCGTGTGCGAGGACGAGCAACTTGCAGCAACTTGACGGCTGGTACGCTGTGACATGCGTGAAGATGATGGCGTGATGTAAGGTGGGCGGATTAGCGAGCTGTAAAAGAATTTGTGATAAAGAGAGAGCGTGGCGATACGACGACGAAAAGCAAGAGATGTCAAACTATATTCTGTCTTTGAGCCTGAAATGCTGATGTGATATGAATATGAAGAATGGATGAATCTAGTCGCACGATTCTGAACTGATTCGAGTACATTGATGATATATGTTTGGTGAGGGTTCTAGATGGCAGCGGCATATTTCAGTTGGGGTCTGACAAATGATTTTTATGCGAGTAGTTTGACGTGCTGCGGAGCTTGACGAAGGTGACGTATCATGAACCCCAGTGTCTTGTTAGCTGACGAAATTACGTTAGTCGCATGCGCATTTCAGGAAAGGTTGTGGGGCAGGGTAATGCTTAAGTACTTATACGCTAGAACTGATTCTACTGGGACGTTTGCGATTGTGTAAGTAGAGAGATAGGGATTGCGACGGCGGGAAATTGAAATAAGTTGGCATTTGTTAGGGTTCAAGGACATTTGCCAACGGTTGCACCATTTTTTCACGTTATTAAGGTCATTCTTCAGAGATGCTTGGTCAGAGATGTCAGTCACAGTTCGATAAATCAACAGTCGTCAGCGAACATACGAATAGGACAAGATACATGCAGCAGAAGATCGTTAATGTATATTAGAAAAAGAAGCGGTCCCAAGACTGACCCTTGAGGGACGCCTGAAGTGACAGGGAGGGTTTTGGAGGATTAGTTATTAACACGGACGAACTGGGAACGATTAGTTAGCTAGGAATTG
Source organism: Dermacentor silvarum (assembly GCF_013339745.2). NCBI lineage: Eukaryota > Metazoa > Arthropoda > Arachnida > Ixodida > Ixodidae > Dermacentor > Dermacentor silvarum. Next base: position 33,171,328 of record NC_051156.1, read on the forward strand.
TTTTATCCACTGTACTACGTGAGGATCTAAGTTCAATCGGGATAATTTTGTTAGTAAGCGGTTATGAGGCACTGTGTCAAAAGCTTCAGAGTAGTCCAGAATGATGGCATCGGTTTGAACGTTGTTATCAATGTTAACGTGCAGATCATGAAGGAAGATAGCTAGTTGTGTTTTGCATGAACGCCCCCTATGAAAATCGTGTTGAGAAGGATGAAAGAAGTTTACTGCGTCTAAAAAGTTTGATATGCGAGTATATGACATGTTCCCGATTTTGCAGGGGACACTAGTTAGTGAAATCGGGTGTTAGTTTAAAGGGGAGTCTTTGTTACCGGCTTTGAATACTGAAACCACCTTCCCCACTTTCCAATCACATGGTAAGGCACCTGTAGACAATAACTGTGAGAATAATAGATTGAAACATGCCGCGGATATATGCTTATAGTATTCTTTAGAATCTGAGTTGATTTCGTCTACACCAGAATTTGTTGTTTTTTGTTGTTGTTTTTTCGATGATTGACAGTATGCCATCTGTCGAAAATACAATGGGCGGCATATGCGATGATATGTTAGTAAATAACGGAAAGTCTTGGGGGTAGTTTCTTTTGTGAACACTGAAAAAAATGCTTCATTGAAAATATCAGGGCGCTCGGCGTCTGTGGCTGTTTCGCCTGCTGCATTCGTCACGCTGATAGTGCGAGCTTCATTGAGGATTTAAAATGCGCCAGAATTGCCGAGGATTTCGAGTAAGTGGTTGCGAACTGAAGGAGTGTGCTGGTCTGGGCTGGTTGGTACATCATTAGGAAGGGAACAAACAGCGCTACGACGGGACGAAGTCTGTCTAACTCACTTCGTCCGGTCCTAGCTGTGTTTGTTCCCTTTCTAAAGTAGTTGCGGTATAGGTCGATGTTAAAACAAATTTTTAGCAGTGCGAACGGCACTCAGGTAGGCGTTCTCTGCGATGTAATAGTTTGACCATGCCTCGGTGCTTCCAAGACGCGTGGCTTGTCGGAAGCGACGTTTCTTTTTGTTTTCAAGCGTCCTTAGTGCTTTGGTGAACCATGGCTTATTTTGATTCGTGTGCATCGTTATTCTTGGTATATATTTGTTAACGAGCTCATTAATCTTGTTTCTAAATAGTGTCCAGTTTTCCAGAAGTGAGTGCATAGGGAATAATGTCTCGAATGTTGAAAAGAACTCGCCTAATTCATTATTAATAGCTTCGTAGTTTCCTTTATTATATAAGCATATAGTCTTGTTGGATTTTTGCTTGTGTTGGGTTGAAAGGTGAAGGTGGCATGCATTACTTTATGACCGCTTACCTCACGCAGGTATGTTATCGATGATAGGCTGTCGGGATGGCTGGTTAGTATAAGGTCGAGTACATTAGAGGTGTCTTCCGTAACCCGCGTGGGCTCTATTACAAGTAGAATTAGACTGAAATTAAGGCACACATTAACAAATTCTTTAGCAGCATCAGTCCCTACGATTAAAGCAGTAGTGTTAGTCCAGTTGATTTGCGCAAATTAATGTCACCAAAAAGCAGCCCAAACACCCCAAAGGTTGGGGTGTTTTTCACTAATTTCGCCCAAGATGTTATTAAGCTTATGCGACAAATCGGGAATGTAATGTGGTGGTCTGCAGCAAACGTCCAAAAGAACACTCTGCGTTGAATCGCGGCAGATTCGCCATATTGTGACGTCTCGGTTGGAACGACGTTTATTAGGCCCGGGAGCTCGTCAGCGAACCAGCGCAGCACACAGGCGATGATGATGAACACATATACAGGCGAAGAGGAGGATTGGTAAAAGTGTGAGGATGATGATAACATAAAGATGAGGAAGATGCGCGTAATAAACGCCCACACTAATTTCCCCCCGACGTGAAGCGGCCATCCTGGCCGGCCGTCAAGGTGTTGAGGCACGCCGCGTGAAGGGCTTCATGCGGGAGACGTGGACAACCTCGGTATTGCGGCAACGGCGGTCTGTGGGGGCGTCAAGAGGAGTAACGCGATAGTTGACAGGCGAAGACAGTCCAAGGACTATGTACGGCCCGATAAACCTTGGCTGGAATTTTTCGCATAAACCAGGGGTGCGAACAGGAGTCAGGAGCAGGACCTCGTCACCAGGTCGAAAAGATACAACGTGATGGCATTCGTCGTAAATATTTTTCCGGTCTTGTTGTCTGGCCTTTGTGTTCAGGCGAGCAAGCTGGTGACAGTGGTCGAGTCGGGAAATGTACTCTTCGCACGATGATAGAGATGTATTAGCCTTGGAGTTGAAGAATGAAACGTCCAGAAAGAAAGTAGGGGAGCGTCCATAAACGAGGTAAAATGGCGAGTAGCCAGTTGTGCGCTGCACGGCCGTGTTATAGGCGAAAGTGACGAATGGTAAAAGAACATCCCAGTTTTTGTGGTCTGGTTGAATATAAGCGGCGATCATGTCGGCAAGGGTGCGATGAAACCGCTCGGTCAGGCCGTTAGTCTGGGGGTGATAGCTAGAAGCTGTTTCGTGGACTGTGCCGGAGGCTCGAAGAACTTCGTTTAGCAGTTGGGAAAGGAACGCCTTTCCACGGTCACTGAGCAGTACACGAGGAGCACCATGGCGTAGAATAATGGCTTCAAGAACGAAGTGAGCAACTTCCGAAGCAGAGCCAGTAAGCACAGAAGCTGTCTTAGCGTAGCGCGTCAGATGGTCGACGGCAGTCACTATCCATCGATTGCCAGCAGTAGTGACCGGAAGGGGCCCGTAAAGGTCGATCCCAACAACCTCGAACGGGGCTGCAGGGCACGGAAGCGGCTGTAATTGGCCGACAGGAGCAGATGTTGGGAGCTTGCGACGCTGGCAGGGAGAGCAGGAACCGACGTATCTGGCGACGCTAGCAGAAAGGCCAGGCCAATAGAAACGACTTCGAATGCGGTCATAGGTTTTATGGAACCCAAGGTCGCCAGCTGTCAAATCATCGTGAAAGGCGTTGAGGACACGAAGTCGGAGAGAGTGTGGTAGAACTGGCACCCAGCGTTGCCCGTCAGGATGGTAAATACGGCGATACAGCACGCCATCGTCCAGCTTAAAGTGTGCGAGCTGGCGACGGAGGCGCGCGTTAGGTGGACGAGAAGCCCCAGAGAGGTGATCAATGAAGCGTTGACAGTACGGGTCAGCCAGCTGACGAGAGGCGAGTGGCTGATCATCGTCGAAAGGCAGTTGGTACATAGAGTCCAGGGAGGAAACCGTAGCAGTGTCGGTCGAACAGGTGACGTGCGAAGCGATTGCAGAGGCGTCGAGCGGGGCCGTAGGAAGCGGGCAGCGAGAAAGAGCGTCGGCGTCTTGGTGTTTCTTCCCGGACTTGTATATGATTTCGAAATCATACTCTTGGAGGCGTAAAATCCAGCGACCCAGGCGTCCAGACAAGTTCTTCAGCGTGGAAAGCCAGCATAAAGCGTGGTGGTCCGTAACGATGGTGAAATGGCGGCCGTGGAGATAAGGGCGAAACTTCTGTATCGACCAAACAATAGCCAGGCACTCTTGCTCAGTGATCGTATAGTTCTTTTGAGAAGCGCTGAGTACACGGTTGGCGTATGCAATGACTCTCTCTCGCGAAGAGTTGTCGCGTTGCAGAAGAACAGCACCTATACCACGGCCGCTAGCGTCTGTGTGTAGGAGAGTCGGTGCGGCCTCATCAAAATGGCAAAGCACAGGTGCAGAGGTGAGGGCATCCTTCAAGCGTGCAAACGCCAATTCGCATTCCCGGGACCACAGAAAGGGTACACCGGAAGCTAGTAGCTTGTGTAATGGAGCTGCGATGGAGGCAAAGTTCTGGATAAAGCGACGGAAATAAGAGGCGAGGCCAAGGAAACTGCGCAAGTCTTTGGGTCTGTCAGGACGAGGAAAGCGAAGAACTGCAGCAGTCTTGTCAGTGTCCGGCTGAATGCCATCCCTGCTCACGACATGACCCAGGATCTTAATGGCTTTGCTGGCGAAACGGCATTTCTTGGTGTTCAGCTGAAGACCAGCGCGGGCGAGGCACGTCAAAACTTCATCCAAGCGTTGTAGGTGCTCATTAATTGTGGATGAAAAAATGGCAATGTCGTCCAGATAACACAGGCAGGTCTTCCACTTCAGGCCACGCAACACGGTGTCAATCATGCACTCAAAAGTCGCAGGCGCGTTGCAGAGCCCGAAAGGCATTACGTTGAACTCGTACAGTCCATCAGGGGTTGAGAACGCCGTTTTTTCTTTATCGTCTTCGTGCATGGGGATTTGCCATAGCCGGAACGCAGATCCAGGCTGGAAAAGTATTCCGCACCTTGGAGGGAATCAAGGGCGTCATCAATGCGCGGCATAGGGTAGACGTCTTTCCGAGTTATCTTGTTGAGCGCCCGGTAATCGACGCAAAAGTGCACGGAGCCATCTTTTTTGCGGACCAAGACAACAGGAGACGACCAAGAACTAGCCGAGGGGCGAATTACCTTGCGTTCTAGCATGTCTGCGACGTTGTCTTCGATGATTTTCCGCTCGGCTAGAGACACACGGTATGGGCGGCGCCGTACGATAGATGTTTTGTCTGTCAGAATGCGATGCTCTGCAACGGTTGTTTGGCCCAACGTTGACGAATACACGTCGAAAGAATTGGCGTGCTTTTTCAACAAAGCCAGCAGCTGTTGTGTCTGCGCGGGTTTCAAGTCAGTGCTGATGACTGCTGTAAAGGCGGCGGCCGAAGAAGAATCACCAGAAGATGGGTCCCCAGAAGAGACTGGTGTAAGTGGCAAGACGCAGACAGGATCCAGATCGGCGACGGATGCAACGGTTGTGCCTTGCGTAAGGAGGATTTTTTCTGGAGTTGCGTTCGTGGCAATGACCAGTGCAGATCCATTGTGGAATCGAACAACTCCTGATGTAAATGTTATGCCTTTAGTAAGGCAACGTGAAGAAGGGAACACCAAGACGTCACCATGGTCAATGTCGTCGGATAGGCGAGTAACTAGTTGGATTTGTCCTGGGAGTAGTTCCGTATCTTCCGCAGCGGTCAGGTGAAGTGGCGTGTGGGTTTCTTCGCCAAGCAAGTGTTCGGTGTCGGTAAGGTGTATCACACGCTGCCCACAACAAATAGCAGCACAGGCAGAAGATAGAAAATCCCATCCCAAAATCAGCTGGTGAGAGCACGGGTATAGAACAGCAAACTGTATGTGATGGAGAATGTCATCGATAAGTACACGCGCAGTACAGAAGGCAGCAGGTCGAATAGTGTTCCCTTCGGCTGCAACCAGCGTGGGACCATCGTAAGGCGTCATAACTTTCTTCAGACGGGAACACAAATGAACATTCATAACCGACAAAGCCGCACCAGTATCCACTAAAGCATCCACGGGCACTCCTTCAACGTACACACGAATCATATTGGATGGGCGCGCTGGAGGAATTTCAGTCTTGTGTGTGTATGCAGTGTTTCCTCCGGAAACTGCATCGCTCAGTTTTCCGCGCGAACGATAGAGGTAAGGGAGGCAGGCCTAAGTGGTGACGATGAGCGGCGGTAGGGTGATGGAGAACGGCGTCTGGCCGAACGGTAAGCGCCTCGTGCATCAGGTGATGCAGCCGGAGATGGAGAGCGCTGCGAAGGTGAAGAGTAACGCCGCCCTTGGTAAGAGGCCCCACTGTAAAAATCGCGCTCACACATATCGTAGCCCCGACGCTCGTCTTGCTGGTGCCTGCGGCAAAAGCGTGATATGTGGCCGCGATAGCCACAATAATAGTACGTAGGACGAGACGGACGCCAAGGGGGGTAGTAGGGGGTGTTCGGTGTACCGTGTGACAGGGAGGTCAGATGGGCCGACGAAGGCTCTGGCGGTGATGACGGGAAGTGAACCGTGGGCGCAGTAGCAACCGACGCGTAAGTTGGTAGTGGCAACGGAGAAGTGACGTGGCCGACAGGCTTGGCAGCAACTTGCACGTATGTCGGTCGTGCGGTAGTTGGTAATGCGTGAGGGACAGTAGCTTGTGCTGGCACAGTGCAGGTCAAGGACCCCAGTTCTTCCCTGATAACGTCACGCAATGACGCACCAAAAGGTTGGCTGGGATACGTCGAAGGTGAGGTTAACCCCATCGATTGTAACTCTTCGCGTATGAGCGTGCGTATCAGTGTACGTAGGTCATGGTTCCCCGTAGAATGGGCATCGTCAATGTCGGGCTGTAGGCGGACAGACTCGAGCTCATCGAGGCGCTGACAAGTGATTACGACGTCAGCGACGGTAGCCGGATTCTGCTAACGATGGTGGACTTTGCTACGCGTTATCCGGACGCCATAGCACTGCCGAGCGTGGAGACCGAGCGGATAGCAGAAGCACTGTTAGAAATGTTTTCCCGGGTTGGAGTCCCACGAGTAATAGTGAGCGACCGTGGAAAGTCGTTCACATCCAACCTTATGCAAGAACTCGGGCGACTACTGTCATTTCGTCAACTTCCTACAACTCCCTATCATCCCATGGCAAACAGACTGGTGGAAAGGTTCAATGGAACTCTCAAACAAATGGTCCGCCGCATGTGCCAAGAATGCCCTAAACAATGGGATAGATACCTGGCTCCCTTGCTTTTCGCATACCGTGAAGTTCCCCAAGCAAGCCTTGGATTCTCGCCATTCGACCTACTTTACGGCCGATTCGTCCGGGGACCGATGTCCGTTCTGAAAGAACTGTAGACAGGCGATAACGTTGATGCGGAAACGAAGACAACTTATGGATACGTTGTAGAGCTCCAGGAGCGCCTGCAAAACACCTGCAAGGTAGCCCATGAAGAACTACAGAAGGCCAAAATCATACAAAAGAAGTATTACGATAAAAAAACGAGAGTTCGACAGCTATCACCAGGTGACAAGGTATTGCTGCTCCTACCATCAGATAGGAACAAGCTGATTCTGGCATGGAAGGGGCCTTTCACAGTCGTCGAAAAACGTAATGAATATGACTATTTGGTGGACCTCGGAGGTCGAATGAGCCTATTTCATATCAACCTCCTAAAGAAATACGAGGAAAGGGAGTCCACAGCTGACGTCCTGCAACACGCAGCGGTTGTTGTTCAAACGGACACCGCATACCAGCAAGAAATACCTTTTGTTGGTCTACACAAACGAAAAACAACCAAGAAGCGAGGTCACAACAGGGTGACGTGGGAAGAATGTCAGCAAGAAGCTTTTGAAACGTTGCGACGCCTACTATCGTCTAGTCCTGTTTCAAGATCACCGGACTTACAAGAGGCCTTCATATTACGCACGGACGCATCTTCGTCCAGTATTGGTGCCGTCTTATTGCAGCATCACGACGGGGTGCTACATCCAGTAGCCTATGCCAGCCGTAAACTCCTCGTACTGGAAACGCGCTACTCAGCTATCGAGAGAGAAGCCCTGGCACTTGTGTGGGCTATTCAAAAGTTTCATGTGTACCTCTTCGGCAAACGTTTCGTACTGCAAACGGACCACCAGCCTCTCGCTTACATAAACTCTGCCAAACATGAATAACCGAGTGCTCCGCTGGAGTCTCTTGCTAACGGAATACGACTTCGTGGTTGAGACATTAAGGGCGCGGAAAACATAGGTGCCGACTATCTCAGCCGCGTTTGACTTCTGTACTTCTCATCCTTTTCGGTTCATCGTTTATAAATGAACTCATTTATGTATTTTTTTTCTAAAAGTTGTTTTTTATAACAACTTTCTTGAGCGGGGGGATATTGTGGGGAAAGGACACAATATTTTTTTATATATATTTTTTTACGTGTACTCCGAAACATGTGGACTCAGTAGAAGTGCCTACCGAAGTGAAGAAGACGAGCTGAGGGCAGGTGGCACGGGAGCTGGAAGAAAAAAGAACAAAAAACGATGAAAAAGAAGTGCTACGTGGGGAACGTGCGGAGGAGCTCGAGCGGCGAAGCCACGGTGGCAGCAGATCGGGTGCGACGCTCGGGAAGAAGAGCTCGGGCCGTGGTTCCTGCTGCGTCCGAGTGACCAAGGCGTGCCTACCCGGGCCAGATGCGGAGGCCTGTTCCGGGACCAAGGACGAGGCCTGCTGAGCGGCTCCTGCCAGGGCGCAGTTGCTGAGGGCTGTTCTTGGTCGAGGCCTACCGAGGTGCTGTCCGCGTGGGCCGACCCTGGGTCGCGGTCCTCGTGAGTCGTGAACGCAGTGGTGTCCTCAACTTAGCCAGGCGCCGCGCACGGTACCGCAGCCGTGTGCCGGCGGCGGTTCCAGCAGCAGCAACCGTGCCACCTCTGCCTCGGCTCGCCTCGGCGACCGTACCGCGGCAGCGACAAGTGAGTCGATCGTCACGACCGAAACCGTGAGATGGTTTTTTCGGAACTCTTGACGCGCCGAATGGTGGTGTAGGACTGAGCGTCGCGTACATCGGTGTGCGCGTGAAAATCCGCTGTGACATTGTTTTGTTTTCTTTTCATTTCCTTTCCTTGCCCATCGTGTGTTTGAAAGAAAAACATTTTTTTGCCTAATAGCGTTTCTTGTGCGTTTTTCTCGTCTCAAGACACACAAACAAGTGACGAATGTCCATAATCATCACAATGGTTAACTAACCTGCATGACGAACATAAGAGGATGAGCGTGCTGGGTTGACGCACAGCAGCCGGGCCCACAAAGCGCCTCCGTCCACGCCTGCACTTTTATAGACGACGGGTGGATTGATGTCGGTGGTGATAGGTATTCCTGTCGCAAGTCGAGTGACGCTGCCGAGTGCAGTGGCGCTGCCAGACACAGGAACGGTGCCAACGGTCTGGGAGCGATGCTGGCAACCATCGGGTGATAGAAGCCAGTTTCATCGTAGTCGACGTGCCAGGCAGGATGCGCTTGGGGGACATCTGGGGTAACCGTAGCCAAGGCAGGGAGCAGAACGTGTACGATCATGTGCAGTGACACCTGCATGACGAACATAAGCGGATTAGCGTGCTGTGTTGACGCACAGATCCCCAGCAGCCGGGCCCACCTGTGCCCGGCTGCTGGGGATCTGGGTGTTGCAAGCCAAGTTCTTGGTGGGGGTGAGTCCGTACTCCTCAAGGATCCGCCTGCCGGCCGGCGTGGTGGTTAACCGAGTTGGCTGGGCCCGTTCCTGAGTCTCGGCTATCTCCTCCATGGTGTTGTGTATGCCGAGCCGGAGGAGGGCTTGGGTATGCGTTCTGACGGGCAGTCCGAGGGCTTTCTTGACAATTTTTCTAATGAGGGCATTGAGCTTGTCCCGATCGGATCTGAGCCAGTTATGCCGTGTATGCCAGTTGTGCTGTGTCACTTCACCTACACGGTGATGTGACACAGCACAAAGGCGTTGATGAGCCGAAGCAGGTTGTTCTCCTTGAGGCCACAACATCTGTTCGTGACCCTTCGCACGAGGCGAAAAGTGTTGTTGGTCTTCGCAGTGATGTTACCTCCACCGTTACCTCCACCCGATTTGATGAACATACCCAGAACTCTGATGGTGTCGACCCTGGGTATCGGGTCGCCGCCCTGAAAGAACAGGTGAATGTCACTTTCCGAGACTGGTTTCCAGCCCATGGGTATGCCCTTCTTTCTTTTCTGTAAAGCAGAAGTATGTATTTTGTCGCGGAACACCTGAGTCCGGTGGGTAGCAGGTACTGCTTCGTGACGTGTACAGCCTCTTGCATGGCGCTTTCCACTTGCCCTTCGCTTCCACCGGTGCACCAGATCATGATGTCGTCGGCGTGGATAGTGTGCTTGATACCTTCAACTTGGGCCAGCTCCCTCGAGAGGCCGACTATGCAAATGTTCAAGAGAGAGGGTGAAATGACCGAGCCTTGCGGCGTGCCCTTTCGGACCAGAAGCACCTCGTCCGAGACAAATTCGCCCATCCGCAGCTTCGCTTTCCTCCCCGTCAGGAACGAACGCACGTAGTTATAGTCTGGGGCCCAGCTCGAGGTCCGCGACGGAAGCCAGGATGTATTCGTGGCGAGCGTTGTCAAACGCTTTCTCGAGGTCTAGTCCGAGCAGGGCCCTGGTGTCCCTGGTACAGCCGCAGATGATGTGATGTTTGATCATCTTCATGGCGTCCTGCGTCGAGAGGCCGGTGCGGAAGCCAATCATGTTGTAAGTATAGACGTTGTCTTCGAGATATCTGCTTAGTCTGTTCAGGAGGACATGCTCCGCCACCTTCCCGACGCAGGACGTGGGAGAGATGTGTCGGAGATTTTCCATGTTCGGAGCCTTGCCGGGTTTGGGGATTTGGATGGTGTTGGCTTTCCTCCAGTTCTCCGGGACGCTGCCGTTTCTCCACGTCCCGTTGATCTTCTCAGTGAGGTATTCCATCGTACGGTCGTCAAGGTTCCGCAGCATGTTGTTGGTGATGCCGTGGGGACCCGGCGCAGACTTGCCGTTGAGTGCCAAAATGGCTTGCCTGATTTCTGCCACGGTGAAGTCTTCGTCCAACTCTGGACGGGCCGGGCAGAGGTAGTCGGCAAACGGGACTTCCTCGTCTCCGTGCTTTACGTGAGGTACTTCCCCGTGGGTTTGGCTACCAGCTCGTCTCCGGAACAGGATCTGGTACCTTAGTGCAGGGCTCTGGCGAGCGTGTGTCTCTGGTTGGATCTGGTGCTGCCCTCGTTGAGATGTTTGAGCATGCCCCACGTCTTGCCGTTGCGCATCCGCCCGTCGATCGAGTCGCAGACCTTGTCCCATTGCTGCTTGCCGAGGGTCCGACCTGTGATCTTCGATGGCCTTGTTGAGCGCGGAGATCTTTTTCCTCAATATTTGGTTTCACCTTTGTCCCTTCCATCAGAGGAGCAGCGTCTACTTAGCCTCGATAAGATGGGCTAGCCTGCTGTCCATCTTCTCTACCTTTAGGTCAGTGATGATGTTCTTGGTGGACGACTCCGCGTCACTCTTGATTCTCTCGCACCAGTATTCCAGGTCTTTGGGAACGGGTGCGCTTTCGTTGCCGCGGAGATTGCGAAAATGGTCCCAGTCTATGATGGTGAACTCTCTGGATTTACTTCGGGCGACGTCGAAGCGGGTCTCGAGCACGTAATGGTCGCTACCAAACTCCATTGCGGTGTTACTCCGCTCGGCTCCCGCGACGTTCTTCACGAACGCCAGATCGGGGGTGGTGTCCCGGCTCACTGAGTTGCTGATTAGGGTCGGCAACGCCTTGTCCGTGATGAGCGTGAGGTCCATTTCGTTGGCGTTCTGCCACAGACCCCGGCCCTTGCTCGTGTCATAGACGTAGCCCCACAGTTCGTACGGGGCATTGAAGTCCCCGACAACGACCAGGGGATGGGTGCCGGCCAGGTCGACGGACTTCTTAAATGTCGTCTTGAACTGCTGTCGGGAGTCCCTGGGATTGCTGTAGATGTTGAGTATAAACAAGCTGTTTCTCCGCTGGTTGCGTTGTCTCGTGCTGAGCAGAACCACCGCCATGACGTATTCGACCTTACAACTCGCCAGCTTCAAGTCGTGAGACAAATGCGTAAGCTTCTTGTCAACTAACGTGCATACTCCCCGACCACCGGGTTGACCTGAGACGGCCCGATAACCGGGAAGGGATGCGGCAGACACGAGGGTTTCTTTTTTGCTGTGGTTTGTTTGCTAGCGATCAAAAATATTGCTGCAACGGAGCCCTTTCATTGGAGTACCCCCTGCAGTTCCATTGCCAGCTTCTGAATGCTTCTTTCGAACTATCCATGATTAGACAAGTTTTCTGTACTACCCGCTGTAAGCAAGGCCGCACGTAAAAAGTGCCCCCAGTGTGATGCGCCGACGTGCTCGTAGCCCTGATTATAGTCGACGACGCATTCGGAACAACGACCTGCATTGGAGTTGTGGACGTAGTACTTGGGATCGCCAGTCGCTCGAGGGCGTCCATGCGATCGGCCAGTGCACCTAGGCCTCTCTTCGGGTCTCCTAGGGCGACCTTCATCTGTGCTTAACCTTGCTGTAACACACTCGTAGTGAGCGTGGTCAACATGCCCTTGATCTCATTGGTTTGCGAACCTAATTCTTCCTTACTGGAAACTGCCCTGCGCTTGGAGGCCCCGGCCGAGTCGCTCACTGGAACCGGTACTTCGGTGGCGGTCGGGGCCGACGATTTGGCCAAAACACTCTGACTGATTGCAAATTTCTTAATCTCCGTCATTTTGCTAGCTATCTTTCTGACGATGTCTTTTAAGTCCGCGTTTTCCTTCTGAAGGCGCGCTACCTCGGCGTCCCTAGCTTGCTATGGGAGCGAGTCCCGTGGGCCCCGAGAGGGTCCTGCTTCGCCGCCGCCACAAACCCTATAGGCCCACGATAGGGTCGACTTCCTCTTCATTCGCTGGCCGACGCTGGAACCGGACCGGGTCCTGGAGACGGAGCTGCTCCTGGAGAAGCGCCTGAATCTGCCCCTGAATCCCTGGATCCACATCTGGCCCTGGACCTGGATGTTCCCCTGGACGGGGAGCTGGAATGGTCGGGCGTAACCGGCGGTAAGGGCTTCCTTGATCTGGATCTCCCGCGGGCCCTGGTGCGACTGGCGATGTCCAGGAGCTGTCAGCCGCCCATGGCGAAGGCCGGAGACTTGCTTCTATTGGCTCGGGATCGCTCCCCGCACCTGCGTCTGACGAGGTACGGCATCTGGTATCTGCCTGCACTCCTTGGTGGCGGGGAAGTGTCGGCCACCGCACAGCCTGTACTTGGGGCCGCACTTGTGTTGTTAGTCCCGGTTGGCGACGCCACATCCTTTGTACACGGCTTCGTCTGGAGAGGGGCTGACGTCTGTTCGATGCCCGAGGCAGCCACATGGTAGCACACCTACACTTGCTTTCGATATAAGGTACACTTGACGAGCGTATATATGCCGCTGTACGAGACGTAGTTTGGCACCTTGTAGCCGTGGAAGACCATAACCACGGTTCCCGTGCTCTTGATTCGTTTGACCCCCAAGGCCAACGGGTTCTTCGAGGTGACGAGATTTCGGTCAAGCTCCTCCGGGCCGTCCCCCAGTACGATGCCACGGATGACGCCCTTACACGTGGAGTGGGGCGCTGCTTCGTACGCGTTGACATCGTGCTGCTAACCGCCAGCGGCGATGCAGTCAACTCTGACGTAGCGGGTTGCGTTGTTGAAAATTCGTACACACCGTGTCCAAGCCCCGCTTCGCCGGGTCGATGCCGACCGCGTTCCATGTGGCCTCGGCCACAACTATCGGGCCCATCTTGCCTCCCATCGGGCCCACCATCGGGCCCACCTTGCCTCCCATCAGAGCTCCCATCGGCCTGACGATTATCTTTGCGTCTTCTTATCTTTGCGCCCTGCCGCGGTCTCGACGACCCTTGGCGGCCAAGTTGTCATTTGGCTTATCGCCGGTGGAAATGGCACCAACTCGCTCGACGGGCGCCGATTTGGCTGCGGAGCGCCTGACAGCAACTGTTTGCCATCCAGAATTCTTGGAAAACGCTTCGGGATTCAGAAGCTCCTCTTCCACTTCAGTTTCCATGATTGCGCAGTCTGCACAGGCAAGAAAAGACGCGGGCGTCGCAGCAGCACCTCGCCGCGCTAACCCAAACGCGGTTAGCGTTAGCTTCACAGCAGCGTGGTCCGTACGAAAAAAAAGGCGATCAAATTCCAAAAAGGCCACCCACCTCAAAACAAATCTGGTATCGACGTGATCGCCACAACTTTACGTGTCCGTAGGCATTAAAATCGTCGAACTAGGCGCAAACTAAATCACCAAAATCATTTTCAGAAGCGAGAGCCGGTCTTCACACGTCCACACTACCCGCCGCTCCCCGCGTGTCTCCAGCATGGATCCAGGCTTCCTTCTAGTGGTGCCGGAGCATCTCCGGCCAGTAATCCTTCAGGCTATGCATGATGACCCTACCTCCGGTCACTTAGGCACTGTGCGCACCCTTTATCACATTCGAGAACGCTTTTACTGGCCCCGGATGCGACATTCGGTTGAGTTGTATGTCGCCAGCTGCATACAGTGCCAACGTCGGAAACGTCCAACCACTTCCCCATCTGGACTCCTTCAACCTGTGCCGCCTCCCAGCTTGCCATTTCAGGAAGTTGGAATTGATCTGTTACGCCCTTTTCCTCAGTAATCCAAGGGGTACCGCTGGATAATTGTCTGCACCGACTATTTCACGCGCTACTGCGAGATGGCGGCTATACCATCAGCCGCTGCCACCAGACTGTCGCTCTTCTTGCTTCACGTTATTCGGCGACATGGACCGCCTTGTGTTGCCCTTGTAAGAGGAACGTGACAGCGGCGAATGAGCCGTGCCGTCGTTCCTACTCGGAAGGCGTAGGCGGCTAGCGGAGCGGCGGCTGCGATGGCCAACCATGGCAAGCTTACAGAACAACACTGCGCGTGCCGAACTTGCGCCTAGAGCACGCACTACGCTTTCTTATTTTCCTCTTTCTTTACAGCCGGTGCCAAGGCACAGGCTGATAGCGTCGAGCAAAGCGCCCCACGTTGTGTCGGCGGGCCCTACAGGGCCCCCCCGGGGCCCAGACGGAACGGCGATGAAACAAGTTTACTAAGTGCAAGATGGGTCCGTGGGCAGTGCGAATCCGTTAAAGCGAAGGGGACTAGCCAAGCAATCTGGTTGATGAGGCTGCGAGTGGCGCTGCGGACGAACGGTAACAGCACGGAGAGTGAGTGCACAGCAGTTCACGCTGGTCAGGCGAAACGAACGGGGACTGAGCGCTGTCATTGTTGGGCACGACAAGCCGCAAACTCGGTCGTCACGCGTTCGCAGATGCGTGAGCTCTGGTGGATGCAGCTTGTGCACGCGCTTGTCCGGTCTTGCTCGACCCGCGGTAGACGTCGCAAGCTGCAAACTTCTGCGCGCGACACCGCCCGAGTCAAGTGAAGAGGGTCCGGCATGCGCCTGCCGGAGCCTGGGTGTAGCCACGATCAACGACGTTGGAGTCGAGTGGCGCTCGACTCCAACGACTTCACTCTCTCGAGTGAAGCCGACGAGAGCGGACGTGTCGAGTTGAGGTGCCGTTTCAGCGCAGCAGGAGCAGCGTGCCAAAGAGATAAGTTTTCTTATTTTATAGTTCCTCTTTGTTTTGTTTTTTAGGAGGGTTAGCCTAGCCAAGCAATCTTTATAAATTATTTTCATGCTTTTTCACTTTCTTGGTCTTCGAGCTTAGGTAAAAGTAGGTAACAAATTGTTTTTTTTGTCACATCCCCGCGTTGATTGTACGAGATGATGGTTGGTACTCGGGGAAACCCACGCGTGCGTTGTTCGGAGTGCGAGCGTTCTTACGCGTTGGAAGAAACGCGGTTTAAGTCTGCACGCGAAGCGAACGGTGCCGATTTTATCTGTAGGATGTGCGTGCTAGGGTCGCGGCTAGACCGTCTCGAGCAAGAGAAAGATAAGCTAGCTAAGAGGGTTGGAAAGCTTGAAAAGGAACTTAAAAGTGAGCAGAAACAGAGGGAGGAGGTAGAAGAAGAGCTAGTTAACGTAGAGATGGAGCTGAGGGCCACCATTCAGCAAAGCAATGGTAAACCCATCGAGGCGAGCATCGTGAATGGAGCTGGCTCCGATGCGAGTGCAGCGACAGCCGAACCCGCCACGCCGGGAGGCAGTGGCGGAACCGTCAGTGATAGTCACGAGGGGGATACCACTGACGCAGCCGCGGAAGAGAACAATGCCAAGGGCAAGGATAAGACAGGAGGGGAGGGCATTGTGACCTCGGGGGCAGCTTTCGGCGGTGAGGGGGAAGAAAAGCGTCGAGTAGTCTTTGTTGGGGATTCCAACATGCCTAGAGTAGAACCGGCGATAACAGAGAGGGTAGGTGCAGGCGAACGAGTCGAGGTTAGCGCGCTTCTGGGAAAGCCGATTAGAGAGGTGATAGCGAAGGCCAAGGAAGGCATGTGGGACACAATGGAGGAGAGACACCTAGTGGTGATAATGGGCGGAGTGATTGATGTACTGCACGGACGAGGAGCAGGGATCACAAAGCAAATAGCCAAAGGGGTCACCGATCTGCGGAATGTTTCAAAGGAAGTGCAAATCGCGGTGTGCACGGTGCCAGAGCTTGAAAGGCAGGGCTATGAAATTGAAAGGGCAATTCTTGCAGTAAACAGGGAAATTTGGGCTCTAGCTAAAGCAATGAATTTTACGGTCACTGACATCAACCGAGAAGTGCACCGAGCAGGCCGCGAAGGCGCTTTTGTGCGCGACGGGATACATTTTAGCAAAAGGGTAGCAACACCGGTCGGACGTCGATTCGCAGCGCGAGCTGTAGCTTTTTTAGGCGGGCCCCAGGCAATCAGGAAGCAGGATTAAGTATTGAACGTAGCGAAGCACCAGTAAAGGGCAGAATTAGACGACCAGGAGTCGGGAAAAGACGGAGAAAGGATAAGAATAGAGAAGGTAAAATTTGCTACATTAACATGCAGGGTGGTCGCAAGCAGCAAAAATGACTGGAAATTCAAGCGCAGCTGAATGATGAAGCGATTAGCGTGTACGCCTTGACCGAAACACATCTAAGAGATTTGGAGCAGCCACCTGTTATTCACAATTTTGTATGGGAAGGGTGCAACAGAATGACCGGGTCAAGGAAAGGCGGAGGCATAGGCGCACTAATTAGGCGAGGTCTGAAGTGGCAAACGGTAAACGAGACATGTAAAGAGCATTTATGGATTAGTGGCACATGGCAAGGTAAAAAGACGTGGCTGGGAGTAGCTTACCTATGGACAGGTAGTGATAGCAGAGAAAAAAATAAGGAATTGGTTGATTGCATTAGAAGCGATATTAATGAGTTCAGTAAATCGGGCCAGGTGATATTAGTGGGAGATATGAACGCACACATGGACGATTTAGACAGATATACTGATTACAACGGCTCTCTAGTGCTGGATCTGTGTGATGAACAGAACCTTATAGTCGTTAAAAGGGAGAATAAGTGTCATGGACAGGTAACGTGGCAATGCGGAAACAGGCAGTCATGTATCGACTACGCCTTAGACTCGGAAATGGTCTATGAACAACTAGACCAAATGATAATAGACGAGAATAGAAAAAATAGCCTGGGAAGCGATCATAGATGTTTAGCATTAAAGTTTGGGCGAGATACTAGCACAGAACATGAAACCATAGCCTCAGAGTTTTTAAAAATGAATGACGAGCAAATAACAGAGATCACAAACAACATAGAGCAGAAAATTGAGGATTTCCCTACAGCAGTCTGGGAATATAAGGAACTGGTGGACGTTATGCAGCATGAAATAAGGCGGACACGGCAAAACAATTGTTGGATTGGCAAGAGGAAACCACGTAGGTGGTGGAACAAGGAAATAAAATAAGCTACAGAAGAGCGTAAAGAGGCATCTAGGGCTCATCGAGAAACCATAAAGTTGGGATTACAAGAAGAAGAGATGTTCCTTAGATAGAACACATACCGAGAAAAGAAAAGGGTGGCGAGTGAGCTCGTGCAAGAGAAAATTAAATGCGCAAGGGAATGTTGGGTGCATAACATTCACAAAAGAGACAAAGACACTCCAAAAAGATTCTGGAACCATAAAAGCACTCGGAGCTCCAACTAAAAATTCGCAAACGGCTATAAAGGATGAAGAGGGTAACATCTACGAAGGAGATGATGCGACGCGGTACATCACAGACGTTATTAGGGATAACTTCGGCACGAAAAAAGCGTAGTTCAGACAACACATCCAGCAACAGCAGAGAGGCCAGAGAGATCAAAATTTAGCATAGAAAGCTTTTATTGGAAAAAGGCAGCAGAAAATGTCCCAAACAACACCAGGACCCGATTAAATCCCAATACAGCTAATCAAAAACCTCGGTCCAAAAAGCAAGACACTGCTGACAAATGCCATAGACCAAGTGATTAGAACAAAGAAAATTCCCGTTGGATGGCGTGAAAGCAAGATGAATCTCATCTACAAATGCAAAGGAGATAAGGATAAGACGAGCTCGTACAGGCCAGCTACAGTAACGTCGGTGATATATAGAATGGCAATGCAAGCCATAAAATTAGAACTGTCGAAGTGGGTGGAGAAAAACGATGTATTGGGGGAACTACAGAATGGGTTCAGGCCAGGCAGACGCTTAGAGGATAATATGTTTGTACTAACTCAGTGCATAGAGATTTCACTAGCTCAGAAAAGACCTTTATCGGTAGCATTTCTAGACATTAAAAGAGCTTATGACAACATAGACAGGGAATTGTTGTGAGATATTCTTCAATACGAAGGCATAAATGACGATTTCGTGGAGCTGCTGAGGGAGATATATAGAGACAACCAAGTACAAGTGGTATGCGAAGGTAGAAAAGGAAATGAAATGGTGGGAATTCACCAAGGGTTGAAGCAAGGATGCCCTCTGTCACCATTGTTGTTCACGCTTTACGTCAAGGGCATAGAAAGACGACTGGAAAATAGCGAATTAGGTTTTGATTTATCCTACATGCGTAATGGACAAATGGTGCAACAGGAGGTCCTCGGACTGATGTACGCAGACGACATTGTGCTACTAGCGGACAATAAAAAAGATTTACAGATACTTGCGAATATCTGTGGGAATGCAGCGACAAATCTAGGCCTTAAGTTTAGCACAGAGAAATCAGGAATGATGATCTTTAATGAACACACGAGTAACTTCGTGGTGTCAATTCAACAGCAAGTAATACCCATAGTGAAGCAATATAAGTACCTCGGCGTACACATAAACGAAGGAAAGAATTACTCAAACAACCACCAAGATAATCTGAAAATAAAGGGGAAGCGGAATGCAGCAATAATGAAACACAGAGCACTGTGGGGCCACAATAAGTATGCGGTGGTGCGTGGAATCTTGAAAGGAGTAATGGTGCCAGCGCTAACATTCGCAAATGCCATTATATGCTTAAAATCGGATATATTGGCGGGTTTGGAAGTTAACCAAAGATCAGTAGGCCGGTTGGCTTTGGGAGCCCATGGTAATACCACAAATGAGGCAGTGCAGGGTGACATGGGTTGGGCCTATTTTGAAGTCAGAGAAGCACAGAGCAAAATTAGTTTTGAAGAAAGGCTCAGGAACATGGATGAACATAAATGGGCGGTTAAAGTGCACAAGTATTTCTACATGAAATGCGTGGACACAGAATGGAGGAAGAGGTCAAGGAAGTTGGCAACCAAGTACAGGATAATCGAAACTGCAAATAGACAACCAGGAGCCATCAGAAAGAAAGTGAGAGAAAAAGAGAGCGTGAATTGGATGCAAAGAATGGAAACAAAAAGGACAATGGAGATTTACAAGAATGAGAAGAAAGAAATTAGAAGGGAAAATCTGTACGATAACACAAGGGGCAGTGCCTTGCTATTTGAGGCTCGAGCCGGTTGCCTAAGGACGAAAACATATCGGAACAAATATTCGGAACTAGATGAGACATGTGCATGCTGCAGTAAAGATCCAGAAATCACTCAGCACATCCTGATGGAATGCGACGGGATCCACCCAGCGAGAACCGTAGGTAACGTGCAACTCCCAGAAGCGCTTGGTTTCAAAGTGGAAGGAAACATAAACAGATCAGGCGTAGAGATCAGCAAGAGACGATTGGAGTACTGGTGGAAAAAAAGCAGGGAAAAGATGGATACGACCTGATCTCTTAAAATCATAGGCAGCGGCACAAGGTAAATTTTTGAAAAAGAAAAATAATAATGAGAGGTATTCAAAAATGCTAGATAAAGAACATGTGCAGTATACCTGATTAAATCAAGCAGGCTAGGTGACGATTTGTCGCCGCCCCGTTTCAAAGGGGATGCCAATAAATCATCATCATCAAGGCATCGACGGGCAACGCTCAATGACAGCACCGGCGCAGGTTGGCAAAGATCTGGGAGAGCCGCGGCAGCAGCGGCCGGATCATGTTGCTTGGCGAGCTCCAACGTGAGCACGACGCAAAGGACAGGATCAGGTGGTGGGTGCGAGACACCATCAAGACTCGCGTCGCAGGATAATGGTGGCAGTCCATCTGCCGTATCCTCGTCACGGGACGATTGTGCACAGCCTTCATCGTCCTACTTGTCAGAGCGGTCGCCGGCAGGGCCCAACGGCAAGTCGGCCGAAGGAGAGGACGGGCAGCGCAGGGCAGAGACGAAGGTCGCTGATGTTGCGTCGCTCTCGCTGGCTTGTAGGTGCCACGGTGTGTCGACAGTTGACAAAGTCAGAGGCAGTGGAGTCGGCTCGCGCGCTGACTCGGAGGCTCACTCAGCCGGCAGCTTGGACAAATGCGGTGAAGGGTTGGTAGGAGGTCGAATGGCAGGAGCGACGTCGTCGCCAGACCCGACGGCGTGGGACACGGGAGCCATCGTTGAGTCGGCGATGTCTCCGTTGCCACGTGTCATCGTCGGTCGTGATAAAGGCGATGAGGTGGCCTGAGGACGATTGCATACGGGCGCAGGAGCAGATGCGCTTGATGCTGGCCGTGAGGGTGTTGGCAAAGATGAGTCGCGTACCGTGTGGTCCACCTCTGGAAGAGGGCGGTAGGCAGCGCCATAAAATTTGAGGATGGACTGCCGCAGTTCGTCGTATGGGCGCGGGCCAGGCGACGGAACGCCGAGGTGGAGATGGAGAGCAAGCGGCAGGACATCGAGGAGTACCGCGTGCTTGAACTCCTGGATCCTTATGTGGTTCAACTCCAGAGCCGCCTCGAACTGGGCGAACCATGCGCCGACATAGCTGGACGAGAACGGGGGCAGTGGTGCGGTCGAACTGTGGCTCCGGCCAGGTGGCCATGGCAGCGTGTCGCTGGGTGCAAGGCGCATTCTTCCGGGTCACTACTGTAGGAGGAATGTGATGGCGGCTGACGAGTCGTGCCGTCGTTCCTACTCAGAAGGCGAAGGCGGCTAGCGGAGGGGCGGCAAGCTTTCAGAACGACACTGCGCGTGCCGAGCTTGCGCCTCGAGCACGCCCAGCGCTTCTTTATTTTTCTCTTTCTTCACAGCCGGCACCACGGCCTCGGCTCAGGGCGTCGACCAAAGCGCCCCGCGTTGGGGCATCGGCGGGCGCTACACCCTAAGCGACCGGGGACGTCAATTCACAGCGGATATCGTGGAAGAGCTTCTACGTTTATGTAACCCACACCTCAGGCACTCGACCCCGTATCACCCGCAAACGAACGGCCTCACTGAGCGCACTAATCAAACGATCACGAATATGCTTTCAATGTATGTTGCGTCCGATCATAAGAATTGGCGATGAAGTTCTACCGTTTATTACTTACGCATACAACACCGTCAAACATGAGACAACCGGCTAAAGCCCCTTCCTTCTATATGCTCACCCGCCTCGGTATACGCTCGACACTGCCCTCCCTTTTTACCACCACGACAATCTACTGTTATGTCTTGAACTTGAAAAATAATTTTTAAAGTTTGAATACCACGGATAGATGTCAAAAGCTCTGTCTCCGTGTACGTGATAAAAAAATGACTATCTCCATCATCTCCTCATGTTCTCTGTGGTAAAAACTGCATTTCATTGTTTAAACGCTGAGATGAACATGGAACTACGTGTAATACATTGTCATGTTGCTGCCGAGCCCTGTATTTTCCCGCAATCTCGGTGACTTCGAAACAATCCTCGAGGTTCTTTCGGCCGTCATGGATGACACAGAGGTCTAAATAAATTTATGTTCAAATTTCTCGAACGCGGAAGACAAGAATATCAGTAAACCACTCCTTTACCGTTGCACATGCACCGTACTCCATACCCAGAGTGAATATTTTGCGTAACCACTTCCCACTGAATTCGAAAGAAGTTGAAGGCAATGTGCAATGTATTGTATAATGGGTCTTGGGAGGATATAGCTCAATTTCTTGCACAAGAAACCGCATCCAAAAGAACAATAAATAGGCTTTTCATGAATGCCGAATAAATATTGCAGTACGAGTGGGGAAAAACATGTCCAGAATACATATTCGCAATTTAGTAACGACCCTTGCTTGAGCTAAACAAGAGTTACATCTCGATGTTGGCGTCCGACAAGCCAGCATCGAGGAAAGAAACTAAAAGAGGGAGCGTCACGTGACAATCTTGAAGCCTAGTCATTAAAAAATATAACAGTAGAACTCGCGAAAGACAATGCATCGTAGTCACGTGACAAGCAAGCGGTAGTTCTTTACACCTCACGCGGTCGCCCATCCGCCCTGCATGATGTGTTCTACGTGCGTGCACGCGTCTGCTCAATGCCGTGGAACGTTTACAGAAGGAACGCCGCTACCTCTGCCGTTCCTTCATTAACGTAACGGCTTACCGTTACAGTTTCACCAAGCCTTAAAGGAACGGTGGTGTACCTCCGTTCCTCTCAAAAGGAACTAGTTCCAGGAACGCCTTTCCTATGAACGCCGTTCCGTACAACGCTGCGCTGAGTCGCGGCTAAGGCCCGTCCACGTTACTGGCAAGGTAGCTCGCCGCACGCCGTTTGCCATTCGCGGGCCGCCGTTCGGCAACCATTTTGCTCGCGAACGCCGAAATTTCGTTGCTGTAGAGAGGATGAGACCGCGACTCATTTGTGCGGAAGCCTCACCGCCGTTGATCGCTCGTCGGCGCCGATATCGTCGCTAGGCCTTTTCCGGTTCCCTTCAAAGCTAAAGCGGACGGCGCTTCGGAAGTAATTACCGACGCTCACGAGGCGCAATATTTTCTTATCGTTGTTAGCGCTCTTCGCAATAAGTGCACACAAAGAAGAGAAATACGCTGATATTAGCGGCGCCATCCGCTGCGATGCGAGCACAGCCGAGCAGGTCGTCTCCCGTCGGTAGCTGTGCGCTGCAGCTGAGCTCGACAAGTATCGGAGCTCTCGTTCATGTTAAACGTTTGACAGTGGATATTGTTTTTAATAAAATGTACAATTTATACATCGCTTTATCTAGCAGAAATAATTTTGCTTGAAACAGGAGCTGCAGCCGTTGTTTTCGTCACCGGCGGCGGAGGCGCGCAGCTTCGCTCGTCGTCGATTGGCCCGTCGATCGTGCAGCGGGCGGTGCGCCGGCCGAACTGTCGTATACTTTGGACACCTCTCGCGCGGCAGACGTTCTACGGTACTGGAGGTCGGTTCGCCGTCGGTATTTTTGCCGCTAGCGTGGACGTGCAAGTAGACAGTGTAAGCGCGTTGGCGACGAGGAAGGTCACGTGACATTTGGAGGAGGACTTGGCGAGTAGGAGAGACCAGCCGACGATGAGAGTAACGGAAGAAAGAGCGAAACGAGCGAGGGCCTTGTTTCGATCATCAAACGCGTGTAACTCCGCGATTACGTACGGCACCATTTCAAAAAGTTCTCGCGGCTACGTGTTCGTTGTACACTCGTACAGAACTGCAACACCACAACTAAATTTCGACCTCTGGGTGGTTAGGGGAAAAAACAGTAATGAAATGTATACAAAAATGCTAGATAAAAAACACGTACAGCATACCTGATTAAATCACACGGGCTAGGTGACACTTTGTCACCGCCCCGTTTCAAAGGGGAGTCATTCAGGCGCAGATCCAGGGGGGATGTCCGGATGTCCTGACCCCCTCCCCCCCCCCCCCCTCATATTTCTGCATTGCCCCTCGCAGATGGTGTGATGGCCCTGCCGCAAAAATATGCCCAGCAGCATTCTTCAAAAGTATTTTTCGTGAGTACCAGTGGTAGCAGCCATGTACAAGTAAAGCTAGCTCGCTCAGAAGCTTAGCGGTGTGGTGTTGCGACGCTGCCGTAGTTATTTTTTCTCATGAACACTTGGACCCCCTGGCGCCGGGCGTGCATTAATTGTTCCGTCCGCGTCATCTTGCGAACGAAGCGACGTCTCTTTTGTCAAGCACGCCGATGTGCACGCGAGCGCCACGCGCCTGATTAGCTGAGTACCCCCTCGGGGTGTCATCGGCTACCTCTTACCGTTACCTGGAAAGCCGGGGGTGCGGCGTAGTGCGTTCACGCAAGAGAAAAAAAGCTAACAAAGCGGAGAGGCATCGACAGCAACAACGTGAATACAGACAACGCGAACGCAGACAGCGAAAGCAGTACCGTGAAAAAGTGGAGAATGTGTCGACGAGCCATGAGTATGAGGACGAATGTCACCGTCTGCAGTCTCTCACGGCGGCGAAACTTCACGAGGAACGTGTTGCCGCGTCTCCTCGCGGTGGCAACATGCAACACATCAGCCCGCGCCCTCCTCTGAGCCATCACAAAACCTTCTAGTACATACTGTAGCCGGACCAAGCAGAAGCGCGCAGGGCTAGACCAAGCTGAGACCACGCCGTCTCTGTTTGAGTTTTATGTTGTCTCCTGTCATAGTGCCCCAGTGTATAGTCTAATCTTGATCAACTGAAACAGTCCCCCTGTCCTTTGCAGTTCGTCTGTCTGCCCTTCAATGCCGCGTAGCGACTGCGCGGAGTTTAGTGCTACAATGTCACAGAAAAGTATACCGACATTTTAAAGGCGAAATCTGTATGTTTCAAGTTCGCTGTGAGCTATAGAAAAAGTGAGCGAGCTTGCCTCGCCTTGCCTCGCGCTCGTGCAACTACTCGCGCGTTCGTCATATTCCACAGCTGGCCAGCTGTGGGGCCAGCCACGGCCGCTGGATAAAAAAAAAAAAAAGGTGCGTCGGGCGCGCTGCTATGGGAGCAAACGGGACGGCCGTAGTTGCATTGTCGGCCGCTTGGCTGGGCCGAACGGCGCTAGCTGTCGGGGCTGCAACGCGTCGGATTGCACGTCGATGGCGTTCCAAGGCCGTTCCTGACGTATTTGCTATACCGATGTCAGACAACAGCCCCCGGCGTGTGGCGCCGCGGCTGATCACACCGTTTTCGATGCACGCGGCAGGCCGCACCCTTTTTTTATCCAGCGGCCGTGGGCCAGCTGTGGAATAAAGCGTTCCCATACTGCCCTTCGCGCTTAACGGGCGTTGAGGGAAAGGGCAATGGCGTGCTGGGGAGGAGGAGGTAAATATCAGCAGCCGCTCAGTAGGGGCGTTGAGGCAAGCGCGATGTCGGTGCTGGGGAAAAGGCGAGAAATGTCAGCGGCGCCGCCCGTAGAACGTTCTGGAAACGGCGGGAGCACGCTCGCAGCGTGCTCGAGCGACATGTATACGTCGCCGCGTGGGCTCAGAGCTTCATTCCACATCACTATGGGTCCAACTATGCTTTCGCCTTCACATTCTTAGAAAGTTCTAGGCATCACCCGTAATTTTTTTTCTAATGTGTCCAAGCGTTCGTTTCAAGACACTGAAGCCAGCAAAGGTAATAATGAGTACAAAAAAACTTATAATTATGCTCTTTGATTCACGTGTTTTCTTTTGCCTAAGGTAAGTCCCCGCGAGTGTATATAAATAACCAGGAAGACAAGTTACCATTATCCATTTTCAATTTCCCTTCTCTTCTGTCGTAGTAATGGGAAGGCCTCTGTCTCTTGTGTTAACCATGTTGTTACGGAATCTATATGTGACATATAAATGATATCGTGCGTTTCTACAAAAATGAAAGAACTACCCGGCCCGTACCTCAAATGTGAGACGAGCCTTTGTCAATTAAATATAAACGAAGTGAGGTCCACTCATCACATGACTTTGGATGTTGCCCTGCGTGGATTGTCAGGGAACTCAGGGATTGCCAGGGAGCAAACAGTGCACAAATACGGCAGTAATTTTTTGTTATACGTTGTTTTATTCCCGTGTTGCTTTCATACTCCGTGATAAACCGTAATAAAATATTAAACTGTTAAGCTGTGTACTGTTTATTTTTAAGAGTTGAGCGTTGTGTCCGACTTATTCAAAGGAGCAACTCTCCCCGCACTCTTACAACTGTTCTTCAGGAGGAGTATGCAGCTTTCAGTTTCACATATAATAAGTTGTTTCCGCGACCAACCTGCTTAATGCAAAAGATCTCTCGCTGAAGTGTTCATATATAAATAAAAACAGCTAAACCACGAACTACACATAAGCAACTTTTATAACTGTAACGCTCAATGGGATCACAGTTACGCGTTGACACTATCCAGTACAAGCACACTACCGTTCGTACGCTACAAGCTTTGCATTATAACATCGCACTGTTTTATTGACGTACTTAAAGCACAGGAATTAAGCTCCAACCCACTCGATCTGTTTGTCTGAGTGGGCATTCTCGCGGAGCGGGCGAAGCAGCAGCTGCGCAGTGGGGGAGCGTGACGACAGCGGCAAACGCCAGCACGCGGGCCTAGGATGGCGTCGCGTGGTAAACAAAACGTGAAGCAAAAGACGCAGGCTCGCTCTCGGCTACTACGCCTCATCGTTCTTCTTGTAGGTGGCGTCATGAGTCTTCATACGCGGCGATTCGCATAGCGTAAACAACCAGCGTAGCGGTTGGCGCGTTGGTGCGGAAACGTTAGTCCTCCAAAGCAAAAGAAGCTGTCTCAGCCGAACAATTTCATTTCACTTCGTTTCATTTCATTTCATTTTATTTGGGCCCATTTACAAGCAAATGGAGGGGGCCAAGGTAAAAGCTGCTTATTGGCAGCTTGAGTGGTCCCTGGCACCCTTTACATATTGGCAGACCGGTGGAAAAGAACACTTTCAGAAATGAAAAGAACAAATAACAGTGGATTACATATTAACTGGATTAATCACATTTCTTTCATTGTGAGCACACGTAGTTTCACTGTACCATGGTGATTTAAATTATAGTTTTCGCAAGGCAGATGAGCTCCGGTGGTGTCAAGGCATGAATGTCAATTCCGGTTTCTAGATAAGAATTTAGTAGCCGTGGCAAGGTGCTTGCGACCATTTGATGGCCGTAATTTGTTCTCGAAAAAGGTATGAGCCATTTTCCATGGCGGCGCGTGTCATGTGGGTGCATACTCTTTTAAGTTTGCTGTTTGTTATTAGGTTGCTTCTATCTTTTACTTGAAAGTAGTAAGTGCGTAGGAAAGTTTGTTTGTACAGATGATGACTTTTTGTTATGTTGTACTTGGTGAAAAGACCATCAGTGTGTGAGTTGTACGGCACATTTGCAATAGCGCGTATTACTTTTTTTGCATCAGTAGTATTTTAGAGAGATTGGAAGCCGATGTTGTGCCCCATACAAGATGGCAATACTTTACATGCGAGGCAAGCAGTGCATTATAAATGATCAATTTAGCTGACGTTGGTAAAAGGTACCGATTTCGATGTGGTATGCCTGTTCAGCGGCTCAGTTTCTGGAGTATAAAATCCACGTGAGCGTCCCATTGCAATGTGTCGCTAAAGTATAGAAGTACTTATACCGCGTCATCAACCTCTATATGCTCAGAGTATAGTAAAATATATTGTGGGTCAAAGGAGTACACGTACCTCTTGTTTTAAAGATGACTGCTTGTGTTTTATAGGAGTTTGCTTTTAAAAAGTTGTCCTGGCTCCATTTTGAGAGATGGGTGAAGAGATCGTTCGCTGCACCAATGAGGCCTGTATAAGAATTGTTTGATAAAGAAACACTTGTATCATCTGCGTAGTTTAAGAATTTTGCCTCTCGATGGATAAGCACTATGTCGTTTATGTAGATATTAAATAGAAATGGACTAAGGATACTTCCCTGAGGGACACCTGTTGGTATTTGTCGTGAAGATGATATGCTAGTGTTTATAGACACATATTGCTGCCAGTTTCTAAGGTAGGATGTCAGTAATTGAAGAGGAAGGCCCCTGATGCCATATCTTTCAAGCTTAAGTATTAGGAGGTCATGATTTAAGCAGTCGAACGCTTTTGTGAAGTCTATGTGTAGACCAATTACAAGTAACTTATTTTCGAGGTTTTGCAGCATATATTCTTTCTCTGCTACTAGTGCTAGCTCTGTTGATTTACCTTGTTTAAAACCGTATTTAGCGTCTGTGATTAGTTTATGCTTCTTGCTGAAAGATGTTGATTGGTTGAGAATGATTTTTTCATTTGAGCGACAGTGCTTCAACGAGCGACAGTGTTTGAATGCAAGCCGAGTGTAGAATTATTACAGCAATTGACAACACCTCGTGACGTCGCGTCAGACCGGTGACTGTCCCCCCACACTGTTTAAAATGAAAGAATGGATGTACAGTAGTTTGAATAGCGCAGCAGCAACTTGTGGTGGCGCGTACATTTTCATCGCAATGATTTCGTCAGTGTAGGTAATTTTTACGCAGATGACTTATTACGCAGTAGTAGATATCGACTAATTAAAGATACACGGAATTTTTTAGTACATTTTGAATGTTTTCATCGCGGCAGTTCTTGGCGCATACAGAAGACATGCACTTGATTCGCGAATACTTGATGGAGTGTCGCAGGTGCTGTCGTTGAGCTCAGATCTGAAGAACCTTATCCGGGGCATGTTGGAGCCTGTGGTGACACTGCGTGCATCAATGGGACGCGTCATACGCCATCCCTGGATCAAGAGGTACCCGAGCCCGTTCAAGGAGTGAGCACGCAACATTTATCCTCCAGTATTTATGGGCCACCCTCGTTCAATGTTGTATGGCGCGCGTATGAAACTTTGCACCTTCATGTGCCACAAGCCTATAGCATTGTAGTATCCGTTGTAAAGTGAACGTTACGCGTGAAATTAGTGTTTCAGTAATGACCACTACATGCATCACGCTAAGGGTGCGTTAAATAAAGTAGTGATTTAATAGGTAGCAGCCAATGTAACGAAATGTGCGAGCGAATGGAGAATTTATTGGGGAAATAATCCTTCGTATGTTTTTGATGAGGCTACAGACGGAAGCAACAAGGCCTTCATAGTAGTCTTTATTTTTCATCGCCGTGGGGATGATGGGCCCGTAATCACTAACACGAAACACGCCGAAACACAACATACAAAACTGATTTTTCTTGCTCCTGCAATATAAGAGAGCCCAGAGAACATTGCAGAGGCCTCGTATCGACAGCTTTGCTTACGTGCGACAAACGCTTCTTTCCACGCGAAATTTGATGTTTACTGATATTAACGACCTACTGCATAATGTCATGCCTGATATCCATCTATAAGCTTATGACTACGTACTTTATGACATAATTACTCACGCCACTGACCCCGCAGGGGCGCCTGCGTCAGCAGGCGTTTGGTGAGTTGCGCCACCACGTACCCGAGCACATGAGGGTTGGACCCTCCCGCGTGTAGTCGTGCGTGGCTTAGCCGTGTCTGGGGAAAGGGGGATCCTGGAGGTTGACCTGATGCCGGGTGTTCGGCCCTTTAAGGCCCCCCGGCGGAGGCAACACACCTCTTCGGCCTCTGCTTCACATAGACGGCACCCCTGGGCTGACCCACCCAAGGGAAATCGGCAGTTGCTTTTTCCTGTCCTCCTCTTAAATCTTCGTCTTTCTCTCTCACTTTCAATCTATCTTGTCTTCTTTTCACTTCCCTTTTACTTCCGTTTTCCCAGGCAGCTAGGGTTAACCTTGTGTGGGTAGCCAACCTTGGATACTCCATATTTGGTTATAGTAGTGGCGTACAGCTGGCGTTTGCAGGACCTGGCTTTTCCAGTTTCTGCACCGTCCCCTCATTGGGCTCCATGGTGGGTGGCTGGCGTCGCTGCCGAAAAATGCACCAATGCTTATGGCTGAACCATTCCCCCCACTCCATGATCGCCGTCAGAAAAGAGGGCGCACTGAAGATGTTTTCCAATATTTTGGATGCCAAACGCATAACTTCCCCCGCTTTCATGTTATTCATTCTGAAAAGTCGGATAAATCAGTACGAACAATTTCACCTTTCCTTGTCTCAAAGTCTTTGACGGATATTTTTGGACCAGGCTATAAAGCATCCAGGATGGCAAGCGCGGATCTCCTCTTGGAGCTTCATGATCTGAAACAGTACGAGAAACTTCCCAACCTAGTGTCATTTGGAGATGCTCAAGTAACAGTAACCCCGCACCGTACCATGAATACCACCCGTGGCGTTGTATCAGATGATGACCTGTTGCAGCTGAGTGAGGCTAAACTCCTAGAGAGTTTCAGTGAGCAGAATGTAATCAATGTTAAACGAAATAAGATGAGGCGCGACGGCAAGGAAATCCAGACCAGGCACCTGATACTTACTTTTCACTCAAGTGTTCTGCCCGAATCCATCGAGGCCGGATACATCAAGCTATGGGTCAGACCCTATGTACCAAATCCTCTTCGTTGCTTCAAGTGCCAGCGTTTCGGCCACAGTTCCCAGAACTGCCGAGGCCGACAAACATGTGCTAAATGTAGTTCCGGTGACCATGCCTCTCAAACGTGCGAAAACACTCCACACTGTGTCAACTGTGATGGCGAGCATGCCGCATACTCGCGGTCATGCCCGTCTTGGAAGAAAGAGAAAGAAATAGTCACGATCAAAGTAAAAGAAAACATAACTTTCAAGGAGGCACGCAGGCGGGTATCGTACCTGCCAAAAAGTTGTCGCAGTTTCACCCGAAAGGCGAAGCATCAATTGCGATAGCAAATTTGTGGAGAGCTATACGGAGTAAGGATAGTAGTTTTATCAGCTGTACAAACTTGGACATGCAGCAGCACCGGCAACACACAGAACTGTTGTCGACGCCGTCGCCGTTTTGCCCGCGTTCGCACAAACCGCGCGCGGCGTTGGTGACTGTTGTCGGAGTCTCTGGGGGCGTCTCGGAGGTTTTCGACGAGATCAGAACGGGACACTGGTCGAGCAGCGTCGGAAGTCTTTACCACCTTCTCGCCTCACAACGTTTTTATATAAATAGGTATTTTGTGCCTCAGCTAAACGTCGCCTCCCTTCCCTCCCCCTCCCTCCCACGGCATTTCGCGCGTCGGAAGAAGGCGCGTTTGCTCTACATATATAGTGAGTGTAAAGGAGGAAAGAAACGCTTAATTCTGCAGCCCTTAAGGGAGCACGGCGCAGAACGCGCGTTTGTTCTCCGCCGTGCGTTCACTCCCCGTGAAAGCGCGCGTCCCTAGCGCCCTTTCACTCGCACATACAGTGTTCGGCGCGCGGCGACAATTTCATCGCCTTTGACGTCATACGGAACCTCACGGCGACGACGACGGCGACGCCGACGGCAGAAATCTGCTTAGGAGTGTCCATATAATTGCTATCGCAATAAAACCAGCTTTGCCGAAGTGGCGCGTCAGGGGGCAACGCCACATCGGCCCCCGGCGGCTGTCTGGCACACGCGCAGTGGGGCGGCGGCGACGTCATCCGCCCCCTCGGCGGGTGCAGCTAGCGCTGCTCTGCCAACTCACAAGAAGGGGCCATCGACCTCCGCGCTGGTGGCCTCGAGGGCCTCGTCTCTCGAGGCGAGGCCTTCTCGTCAAACCAACCGCTCGCAAGAGCGCGTGTCCAGCGCCTCGCAAGAGGCTATATACACAACAACCAGCCAGACGGCGTCACTTGCGCCTAAGGAGCCGTGAGAGTATCGCGATCGCTCCAAACAAGAAAAACACCGCATCACGGCACCCGGAAACGGCTCTGTGAAGTAATTTCTCTTTCTTAACACACTGCAAAAAACCCACATTGAATATGGATACACAAATATCACAGTGGAATGTCCGAGGACTCCTCCACAATCTTGATGACATCAAAGAACTCCTGCATAAGTATAATCCAAAGGTGCTGTGTGTCAAAGAAACACACCTCAAACACACGCAAAGAAATTTTCTCCGACAATACGCCATTTTCCGTAAGGACCGCGATGACACAGTCGTGTCTTTCGGTGGTGTGGCTATTGTAGTCGACAGAGGTATTGCCTGGCGGGAACTAAAACTTCGTACGCCCCTAGAGGCCGTTGCTGTCCGAGGGGTGTTGTTTGACAAGCTGGTCACTGTCAGCTCTATATACATCCCTCCCAATTATCAACTACATAAAACCGAATTCCAAAACTATATAAATGAACTTCCGGAGCCATACATAGTTGTCGGAGATTTCAATGCACATAACACTTTGTGGGGAGACTCACGTTGCGAGGCGAGAGGTCACCTGATTGAAAATTTTCTGCTTTCTTCAGGCGCATCATTACTTAACAAGAAAGAGCCTACGTATTACAGCGTTACACATAACAGATATTCATCCATTCACTTAAGTATAGCATCGAGTACACTAATTCCATACCTGGAGTGCTCTGTTCTCAAGAACCCCTTTGGGAGCGACCACTTCCCAATTATGCTAGGCTTAACAGAACAAGATAGATGCTCGCCACACGTTCCCCGATGGAAGGTTGACTCGGCTAACTGGGAACTTTTCCGACAAATAACATATTTAAGCCGTGATGACATTGCCTCTTTTAACATAGAGAATGCGGTGGCGTATATAACAGGTTTTATCATTGACGCTGCTGAAATGTGCATAAAACAAACTAATGGACTAGCTAATAAACGTCGCCTGCCTTGGTGGAAAGATGAATGCCAGAAAGCACGTAAAAAACAAAATAAAGCCTGGGGATTGTTTCTCAACTCCCCAACAGCTGAAAACCTGATAAATTTTAAACAAGCAAAGTCACAGTGCAGAAGAACGCATCGACGTGCAAAGAGAGAGAGAGAGTTGGGAAAGGTACATTTCCAGTATAAATTCATACACCGTCGAAACAAAAGTCTGGAATAGGGTAAATAGACTAATAGGCCGGGAGTCACATCCTCTACCCTTAGTAAGTATCCAAGGTGATAGCCTGGAAGACCAGGCGGGTTGTCTAGGTGAACACATTGAATATGTATCAAGTGAATCGCATTATACAGACACTTTCTGAAGTTCAAAGAACGCGAAGAGCGGCAGCCTTTTAACCGCAAAGGTTCTTCGAGTGAGGCTTGCAATCAACCATTTAGCTTAGCCGAACTTAAAGCATCTCTCACATGTTGCAACAATTCGGCGCCAGGTGGCGATCGTATTATGTATGAAATGGTTAGATACCTACACCCTGAAACACTGAAAACACTCCTGTCTCTTTTTAATGCCATGTGGGCGGCTGGCTGTATTCCGTCCTCATGGAAAGAAGCCATAGTCATCCCGGTACTTAAACAAGGCAAAGACCCGTCCTTAGCCAGCAGCTACATGCCAATAGCTCTAACAAGCTGCCTGTGCAAGCTGTATGAAAAAATGATAAACCGGCGTTCAATCAGTTTCCTAGAAAATAACAAAATACTAGACCCCTTCCACTGTGGATTCCGAGAAGGTAGGTCGACAATAGACCACCTTGTTCGCATCGAGGCAAACATCAGAGATGCGTTTATTCATAAACAGTTTTTACTTTCTGTATTTATAGATTTAGACAAAGCGTACGACACGACATGGCGCTTCGGGATTCTGCGAGATCTCTCTGCGATAGGGGTCCGCGGAAATATGTTTAACGCAGTCGAAAGCTACTTGTCTAACCGCACGTTTCGCGTAAGAGTGGGCAATGTTTTATCTAGAACATTCACCAAGGAGGCTGGCGTGCCACAAGGGTGTGTACTTAGTTGCACACTGTTCATTGTAAAAATGAACTCCCTGCATACAGTCATTCTACGCAGCATGTTTTATTCTGTGTATGTCGATGACGTACAGATAGGTTTCAAATCATGTAACATCGCTATCTGTGAACGATAGGTGCAGCTTGGATTACACAAATTGCCTAAATGGGCGGATGTAAATGGGTTCAAAATAAACGCACAGAAAAGTACATGCATACTATTCTCAAACAAAACAGGCGTGACACCGGTGACAAATCTCACGATCAATCGAGAGGAACTATCCATGAGCAGTGAACACAAATTCCTGGGCATAATTCTGGACTCTAAGCTTACCTTCATCCCCCATCTTAAATATCTGAAGACAAAGTGTCTGAAGACTATGAACCTTTTAAAAATTCTCTCGCACACAACATGGGGTAGTAATCGAAAATGCCTCCTAAACTTGTACAACAGTCTTGTCTGCTCACGCCTTGATTACGGAGCTATAATTTATAACTCCGCAATGCCAAGTGTATTAAAAATGCTAGACCCCGTTCACCATTTAGGTATCCGCCTCGCAACCGGTGCTTTCCGAACAAGCCCGATCCAGAGCCTCTATGTAGAGTCGAACCAGTGGTCACTCCATCTGCAGCGTTCATATAGCAGTTTCACGTATTTTCTGACAGTACAAGCAAACAATGAACATCCTTCTTATTCCACCATAAACGATATGACCGCTGCTACACTCTTCCATAGCCGACCTGCAGCGAGAAAACCGTTCTCATTACGTGTAAGGAATCTAAGTGCGCAAATGGGTGTTCCAGTGCTTGAACATCGACCTACGTCTCCTGCTAAACTGTTACCGCCGTGGCAGTGGCAGATCATAGAGTGTGACACATCGTTCGTAGAGGTCACGAAATACGCTCCAGAGGCACAGATTAAAATGCATTTCCTAGAGCTTCAATCCAAGTACTCGTGTACAGAGTTTTACACATACGCTTCTAGATCTTATGCCGGGGTTTCTTATGCAGCCGTCGGCCCATCTTTCTCGGAATCCGGTGTACTCCACCCGCAAACAAGTATCTTTACGGCTGAGTCCTATACACTATTGTCGGCTGTGAATCATATAACGAAAACAAAACTTCAGAAAACAGTTATATTTACAGACTCTCTAAGCGTTGTGAAAGCCCTGATGTCACTCTGCAAGCACAAAGATCCTGTACTCATTGAGCTCTATTCCGCCCTATGCAGAGCGTATATAGCAAACCAGCATGTAATAATATGCTGGGTGCCGGGCCATAGAGGCATTGAGGGTAATGTGCAAGCAGACCAAATGGCCACATCAGCGACATCACACACTAGTAATCATACAGTAGCTGTTCCTGCAAAAGACTTGAAACCTTTCTTGCGAAAGAAACTGCGAAGCCACTGGCAAAGCTTGTGGGACGCTGAAACAAGTAATAAACTTCACATGATTAAACCACAGTTAGGTTTCTGGCCCTCAGCTACGAAAACACGACGAATTGACGTCAGATTCTGCCGTCTCAGAACAGGACACACGTACGGCACCCACAATTTTTTGCTTACTGGTGATAAACCACCAAGCTGTGGTAGATGTGGTGAGAGGCTGACCGTCCTCCACGTCCTGCTGGAGTGTCGGAAAGCCGAACCGGAGAGAAGAAAACATTCTCCTGTAGCATACCGCTTTCATATCCCTCTTCATCCCATGATGTTTATTGGTGAAGAACCACTTTTTAATGCCAGTGCAATCATTGGCTTTTTGAGCGATGTTGTGCTACATGTTATTAGTCCAATAAGTTCGTAGCGCATCCGCTTTCTAGAGGATGCCGCTGTGAGAGTTTTTTTTATAGCACATGCCTCTAGGCCCTTGTGGTTCAAGGGCTCTGTCTAGGCAGTTGTGCTTCTTGCCAATTACTGCATCTTAAATATTTTATATATCGTGTCATTCTTTCTCAATGCATTCTTCATTGCATAGTATACCTCATTAGTCATTGCCATGATTTTACTACATGTATATTTTACGCATTTTACAGCGAGTATTATTAGGCCCCTTCACAGCCACGCCTCATCTATTTCTCAGAATTCATCACTCCACTGCAAACTCACAAACGCTGACATGGCGCTCTTTGGCCATACTTGGCCCTTGAGCCATTAAACACCATACATCATCACTTACGCCACTGATTATCATCAGCTCTATGATTATTTTTCAGATGTTGATGCATGGTGCGACCAGAGCAAAATGAATAATAACAAACAGAAAAACAGTTGTAATTTATTGAGCTCAACTCAAAAGTAACCTCATCATGCTTTCATTATTCTTATAATGACGTTTCTCGGTGAAAAGGCTATACCTTTGATGGGAGCAAAGGGCGAAAACGCTTGTGTACTGTTCATTGGATGCACATTAAAGAAAGCCAGGAGGTCAACATTAATCTGCAGTCTCCGACTACGGCGTGCCTCATATCTAAGTCGGGGTTCTGGCACGTAAATTTAAGTAAAACGGATGTAATCATTCAAATACGTAGGTCAATCAATTAATTATTCGATCAATCCATCTGCTTATTTCCGTCTTTCGTGTACAAAATACAACGAAAATAGGTGACAAGAGAAAAAATCACAGCATATTCACGAGGTGAATGATGATGATGGGGCGAAGCTCCGGAGTGATTATCGGTAAACCGTGAATACTCCGAGTAATTCGCCCAGTATATGATCAAGTAAACACGTGAGAAACCGTGTGTGTATATATACAATACGTTTTATTTTCTTGGACGCTTCTTCTTAGAGGCTTGGTTTGCGGAGTCCCTTCATTACCACGGCTTTGTGGTCCGTGAAATGAAGGGATAACGGTTCTTCTATAGGTCTCAAAGGGAAGTTAGAGAACACAAGATCTATGCAAGTGCCCCTAATTGTCGTGGGTTTCTTATAGTCTAAGGAGACACACGTGAGTCCATGTTTTGCTGCCATGTGTTGTATGAGCGATCCAGGCTTCTTCCTCTCGTTCTCGCACTGCGGGCTCTTCGCGCCGCCGCCGTAGCGCCGCTGCTTCGCGTTCGCGAACGCCTGAGTCTTCGCGCCGCAGCCGTGCCGCTTCTGCCTCTCGTTCTCGCACTCCGGGGTCTTCGCGCCGCCGCCGCGCTGCCTGTCGTGAAGCCGCGGCGTCGGGGGCTCTCACCGCGGGATTCTGCCTGCGAGCGCGCGCCGCCTTCCGTGCTCTCCGCTCCGCAGCCTTGTCTTCCATCCGGCGACTCCGAGCGAAAG
This sequence comes from Dermacentor silvarum, assembly GCF_013339745.2. Classification (NCBI taxonomy): domain Eukaryota; kingdom Metazoa; phylum Arthropoda; class Arachnida; order Ixodida; family Ixodidae; genus Dermacentor; species Dermacentor silvarum. The sequence goes on from NC_051156.1 coordinate 33,207,928, forward strand.
AGAAAGCGCGCCAAGAGCGAGCACCTTTTATTATAACACCCCTCGCGGTAACCCGCTCTCCGCTGCACAGCCTTGTCTTCCATCCGGTAACTCCGAGCGAAAGAGAGAGCGCGCCAAGAGCGAGCACCTTTTATTATAACACCCCTAGCGGTAACCCGTCGCACTACATTGTAGGTTTTCTCATCAACTATACGAAAAACTAGCGCCATCTAGTGACATTATATACACTTATATATAGAAAGATGGACACTTACGCCATCTAGTGAACACTTCATAAAACTGCAGGTGGCTACATACATCGGAGGAAGGACAGACCCACGCCCTAAGGAGCTTCACCCCTAAAAGCTGCTTTGTCGCAGTTTGACTGAGCTCTTTCCAACCTTACAGCAGCAAATATACATGCAGAAAATGAGCATAATGAGAAATTTTTACGGCTTAAAATTCAGGTCGACCATCTCACAGAATGTATGACTAACATATTGTAACGAGCATACAAGAAGCAGTTGGAAAGAAGTGGAGGACGAAGTGCTTCTAGGCCGGATTGCGCGGTCACCATCATCCATCTCCTGTAAATAAAGTCATTTCCGCACAACCGTCGGTAACAGTTGTGGTGGAAGATGCTGGGTAATCGACAACCGAAGACGGAGGTTATACCGAGAGTTCTTCGTCGAAGTCGCCGCCTTGCTGGACTTCCACCGAAACCAGCGGAGTTGGAGATGTCCCGCGACGCGGAAGAGCAACGGCCTGTCCCAGCCCCTGCCGGTTCTGTCCAGCAACTACGAGATGCACGTCCCTTCGCCGGAAAGCCGGGCGAAGACGTCGATGAATGGCTCATCCATTACAAACGGGTGTGCGCCTACAACAAGTGGAATAGCACTTCTCAGCTTTCCAACGTTGTGTTCTTTCTTACGGATACCGCGTTGGTGTGGTTTGATAACAACGAGGAGACATTCACGACATGGGAAAGATTTGTTTCGCAATTCAAAGAGCGTTTCGGTGACTCCGTGACGAAAAAGAAAAGGGCAGAGCAGACGCTTTCACAATGCGCGCAAGTGCCGGGCGAAACATGCATGACCTACATTGAGGAAGTGCTAAAACTCTGCAGGATGGTGGACTCTGGCATGTCCGAGGAAGAGAAAGTCGGGAACATCCTAAAAGGAATCGCCGAGTACGTTTATAGCTTTCTGATCGCTAAAGACAACCTGGCCTCCGTAGCCGACGTCATCCGGCACTGCCGCAGGTTCGAGCAGCTTAAGACGAGGCGCGTTACGCCGAAGTTTGACAGATTAGCCAGCGTTACGACCGTTGCAAGCATAGATAACGACCAGTCGCTCAATCTTGCTTCAACGATCCATCACATAGTTCGAGAAGAGCTCAGCCTGCACTCACAAGCGACTCACCGCGATACTTATCACCCATGCTCGCCCCCAGCTGTTGAAACAACCGTTTCATCCTTCTCCGAGTATCCAGCGGATATGGACTCCCGCCTCGACAGCCACCACTTGTCTACGAAAGCGGTGCTCCCTCTCGACGCTCGATCACGATGGGCAGAGCCACGATATTATCGCCAAGGCCCCGTGACTTATGATGCCAGGACGCAACCAGAGCAACGTCGATCCTAGTACCAGGACCCCAATTACGACCGATACATCATACAACCAATCCCAGCGAACACCGGAGGCGAGTTACCCAAAAGAGAACGAACTCGCTTACCGCCCACAGAAAGCAAGCATTTTGAGGAGTATACAGTGAACCATGACCATCCCGTGTGCTACAGCTGCGGTTCCACGGGACACACAGCTCGTTACTGTCGCCACGCCGTCAGTCACGAAGGACACCGCCGATGTTCTCGCCACCTGGAACCCGTACATCGCATGACCCATGGACCAGTTCACTTCCCACGGACCGTTTCTCGCGCCATATCAGACGCAGCGATTCGCCAGCGTCTGACCGCAGCCTGACACCACCAATTAACCGTCCTCGTCGTTCTCCGTCCCCTCGGCGCCGTGCATCTTCGCCTCCGCCGAGTAACTAGTATCCGCGGCCGATGGAGGTGAGGTCGCCGGAACGTCTTTGGATGAAATACCTCTGCCTGCTGTGATGATCAAAAACAAAGTGAATGTGCTAGTTAACGGATTGCCGACCATTGCTTTAGTTGATACTGGTGCGAATGTGTCTGTCATGAGCTTCGCTTTCAAGAACCGCCTAGGCCACAAAGTTAAGTTTTCATGGGACGATGCCGTTACCTTTCGTGGAGTGGGCCGCGAGTGGCTCCACCCCCTCGGTGTTTGCACTGTAAGTGTTACGTTGGCTGGGAAGGTGTTTGTGTCGGAGCTTTTAGTCCTTGCCCGCTGTTCGCACGATGTAATTCTCGGCATAGATTTTCTTCAACACTGCGGCGCTTCTGTGGAGTGTGGAAATGGTGAAATACATGTGAACGAGGTGCTTTTACCCGCGCTTTCCGAACAAAGCTCGTATGGCGAAGAAAGGGACACACTCAGTGTGCTTGATGAAGTGCTCGCCCCCTCATGGTGCCTAACGCCCGTTGGTGTTTGTGCGACTACTGTTGACGCTGCTTGCGTTGAACTCGTGATTAGGCCCTTCAGCATTAACTGTGCTAAAGAATGTATACTCGTGCCTTGCTCTGTCGTGTGCATGACGAGAGGAGTCGCAACTTTGTGGGCGCTGAATTGTTCCGCCACGCCAGTAGTCCTGCCTCGAGGCATGAAAATTGCCCTTTTCGATGAAGCTTCATGGAGCTCAATATCAGTACTCTCCATGCGATTATCGCCCTTCTGAAGAGCTGATTCTCGGTATGATCAGCAAGGCTCTCTGCACATCTCAGCGTCAAGCATTGGTACAAGTCCTGTCCCGACATGTTGCTGCATTCGATTTTACTCACAGAGATGCGCCACTTGGTTTACCATCATCACGAGCTCGCCATAGAATAGATACCAGCTCAACACACCCCATTCGCCAGAAGCGCTACCGCGTGTCATCCTCCGAGCGCAAGGTTATTGCAGAACAAGTTAAGGAAATGATGAACAAAGGTGTCGTTCAAGAGTCGTCCAGCCCATGGGTAGTTCCAGTAATCCTCGTCCGGAAAAAAGATAGTTCCTGGAGATTCTGCGTAGATAACAGACGCCTAAACGCTAAGACGAATAAGGATTTCTACCCACTACCGCGAATCAACGACGTCATCGATTGCTCACATGCTGCTTCTTAATTTTCGACGCTTGATCTACGATCGGGGTATTGGCAAATACCTATGGAACCTAAAGACAAGAAAAAGACCGCATTCGTGACCCCAGATGGCTTATTCGAATTTAATGTTATGCCTTTTGGCCTCTGTAATGCTCCCGCCACCTTTGAAAGACTCATGGATACAATATTACGTGGCCTAAAGTGGGAAATATGCATGTGTTACTTGGATGACGTAATCTTAGGCCGCACGTTGGAAGAACATAACGCCCGCCTGAGCCTTGTTCTGAGTTTAATCGAGAAAGCTGGACAAGTTTTAAACTAAAAAAAGTGTCGGTTTGGCGAGCGTTAAACATTGGTTCTGGGACATCTACTCGACAAGGATGGCGTCAGAACCGATACTCGTAAGATTGAAGCAATCAGCTCCTTCAAACCACCACAGACAGTACGAGAACTTCGCTCTTTCATTGGTCTATGTTCCTATTTTCGTCGTTTTGTACCCCGATTTGCCAATATTGTTCACCCGTTGACATATATTCTGCGACAGCCCTTACAAAAAATTTTAATGTGTTTTTTAGAAAGTCTTTTTAACTTGTTCCATAGAATTCTATCGTGTTTATTTTGACTGCTTATAGAATTTTCCTATAGAGTTCCAACAGTTATTTGGCCACCGCATTCTTATAGTAACTCTGAAGACACAATTCTATAGAACATTCCTACCGAGTTCCTTTTAATATCTTAAAGACACAATTCTAAAGAACATTCCTACGGAGTTCCTTTTAAGATCCTAAAGACAAATTTCTATAGAACATCTCTACGGAGTTCCTTTTAGGGTCCTAAAGACAAATTTCTATAGAACATTTCTATGGAGTTCCTTTTAAGATTGTAAAGACAAATTTCTATAAAGCATCTCTACGGAGTTCCTTTTAAGATCCTAAAGACAAGTTTCTATAGAACATTTCTATTGAGTTCCTTTGAAGATTGTAAAGACAAATTTCTACAGAACCTTTCTACGGAGTTCTTTTAAAGATCCTAAAGACAAATTTCTATAGAACATTTCGATGGAGTTCCTTTTAAGGTTGTAAAGACAAATTTCTTTAGAACATTTCTCTGCAGTTGCTTTACAGACCCAAAAGACAAATATAAATAAAACCTATATCGATGTTTGCAATGTGCTTGTACTTTGCCGAGGTTCTAGAGAACTGTGCTGTAGGCATTAACGATTGCAGTAAATGCAGTGGCAAAAATTGGCACTACAACCACAAAGTGATCTGTTTTAAACGTTTATTGCACTTCAGAATAGATACATGCATCATACATACTACATACACACTTCAGAGCAGTCTGCATACATGCTTCAGCCTAAAACTTGCAACACACAAACTGTAGCTGCCAATGCGATTCATGGATCAAGCTGGTGGTGCTAACATACGAAACAGGAAAACATTTGTGGCAGACTCGACTGGAGTTGACATCTGAAAAAAGCAGGCTTGTCTAAGACAAGAAAGCTTCGCATAAAAATTGCAGAAGGACCTGCTGTTCCAGCAGTGCACATTAAATGGTTCGATACTAAAGCCTGAAAGTAGATTCATATCAATGTGCACAAATATATGTGCACTGCAATGTTATGCGTCAGCTCCACAAAACCACACTAAACTTATAAAACAGCATTCTGGCCTATGTTGAAGTGTAAAAAGAACACTGGCAGTCCTTGTAAAAATGCAGCAAACAGTGGTACTCCTAGAGAAGTGCATCATATATTGTACAAAGCTTAATAAGCTTGAATGTTGTTATAAGGGAAATTTTGAGATCAGGCTCAATATTCCAAAATTATGATGGAAAATACAAACATGACTGACGCACACAATACCTAAGAAAATGATTTAGCTCAGGAGCTCCTATGCATGTGAATAGTGAAATCGTTTTTCTCGGCAACCACGGGACTGAACTTGATGTTTGTTATTTAAAACATTTTTAATTGTTGTTACTTACATTTAGACCATCAATTTTTATTAAGAATGGTTGAAAATTGCACAATTTAAAAACAAAAAACTTATCATGTTTAGAACTATAACTCACAAAAAAACCTAGCAAGCACAATTCTGTTCTGCAAATCGGAATTGGCCTGGAGCTTTAGCTAAGGACCAACTCCGATGTCCCTCCTTAAGTACGTGTGAAATTCCTAAATGGTTTTGAGACAACCACAGGGCTATTTTGAATTAAATTTGTAGCATTTGAGAAAGTTAAGGTCTAGCAGTTGTTGGAAGAATTTCAATTCAGAGCCTAAAGTAAAAATTATTGAAAATAGGCAGGTTTAAAAGTAAAAGCACGAAGTTTAATAATCCCCAACTCTGCAATAAAAACATATATCACAGTTCTGCAGACTGGATCAGCTATGTCTTAAGTCAAGGAATTTGATATATGAACTTACCGCGTGTGTGAAATGTTCCAATGTTTATAAGCATTTTGCACGTCCTACTCACAAATTATTGGTTCTATTTTAGAGCAGTGTATGATACGTCAATTTCGCCAACTTTAGTTATGGATTAGGTGCAACTAACAGAACTGTGATATCACTGTTTTTTAGTAAGAGTTGTTAACTTAATAGCTTCGTTTCTTGGAGTTTTCGTGGATTTGTATAAAACGTCACCTGAATAAAAGATGTTACATCATGCTTGTGCTGTGCGAATGATGCTTTTTTGAATCACCGTTCTGCAGACTGGATCAGCTATGTCTTAAGTCAAGGAATTTGATATATGAATTTACCGCTTGTGTGAAATGTTCCAATGTTTATAAGCATTTTGCACGTCCTACTCACAAATTAATGATTGTATTTCAGAGAAGTGTATGATACGTCAATTTCGCCAACTTTAGTTATGGATTAGGTGCAACTAACAGAACTGTGATATCACTGTTTTTTTAGTAAGAGTTGTTAACTCAATAGCTTCGTTTCTTGGAATTTTCGTGGATTTGTATGAAACGTCACTTGAATAAAAAATGTTACATCATGCTTGTGCTATGCGAATGATGCTTTTTTGAATGACGTGTTTACTTTGATTTAATAATGCTTTACCATTTTACCTAATTCCTTCCTGGAGGCATGTAAGGCTTTAGTGAGGTATAAACAAATAAATGTAAATAATTTAATACTTAAATAAACAATGTGGTTTTTCTCAGCATTCCAGTTTTTACCATCAGCATGACCTGTATGGAGCTTTGGCTACTGCTCACATGTTGCAAGTTCATTCTTACATGATCGCGCACTACTTGACTTCCTGGTAAAGCAGCGAGGAAAGGCTAGCTTTTAACCTCGTTGGTTCCGCCTGGTACTCTGCCACGGTGAAGCCTGCAAAATACAATTGAAAATCATTTTAAAAAGGTGTAATGAACATTTAGCCATAATGTATAGGCAGGCGCAAACATGTCACAAATATATATACCTACAAATGTGGTATAAATATTTTATGTATATAGTTGTAGCACTACGCTGTTTCATTTAGGTATTTCAGAAAAAAATTATAAGAAGAAAGTAGCAGAAGTACCTCCGTGAAGAGGGACAGTTCTCAGGCAATCACTTTTGAGAATATTTTCACTTTGCCAAGCTTTTGTGACACTAGAACTAGGCCAATGTACAGACACTAGAAAGCCATTGCTAGTGACAAAAATAAAGTGTCTCCAAAAAACAGCAGCCCAGTCACACATTAATGTCATCTTGTAATGACAACACATTCCAATTTTAACATATGTAAGCAAGTAGGAACACCCATGAAGTAAGGCTCCTATATAGACATCGTGCTACGCATCGCAAACAAATTTTTGGAAGAAAAAGAGGATGATCTACTGGCTTCTATTGTTCAGTGGGTGAAAAAAGTATTACATCTGCCGGTCACCATAATTCGTATGTGCTATGCGTAATATGGCAGTCTTCAATTTCTCTCCTGGAGCTTGAGATTTTGAGCAATCATAACAATGCATTAACTATCTGTTGCATGGGGACCAATCAGACTTTTTTAAGGTTGTTTGCAATGAAAATTTTGCAACGCTAAGTTTGGACTGCCGTCCTCAATTTCACATTGCTTTCACAGGCAGAGCAAAAAATTTGCTTTATCGCTCAACCCCCTGGTCCGTATAATTTTCTCTCCTAGGCGCATGTTGAGGCACCGGCCAGTCTGCCCCATGCACATTTGACCAAATATGCATATGATCACAGAAATAGACAACACTACCCCTGACAGACACAAGACAAATTTAACGATATCTTTAATAAAGCAAGTCTCCCAGGCCAGGGTGCCTTTCTTAGTTCACTTGTAGACTGCTATGCACATGTATTTCTAGCGAAAAATAAAGGAGGCAGGATATGCATGGCAGCCCGCAAGCGAATTGAGAAAGGCAAGCAGGCAAGGGAGGCTTGCGTCGGTGAGAAATACCACCAAATTTTCCAGTATGTGTCACAGGTAGTGTGCTGTATTTCTTTCACATGTGATCAAACTTCCATAGAGAAAACTGGCCGGTGCCTAAACATGTGCCTAAGAGATGACCATATTTCACTCAAAAGACTAGTACGCTTGTCCAACTTGCCCATGCATTGTCACAACAGGGCATAATGTAGGATTAAGATTGTTCATCTGTGTTCACCCACACTGAAAAATTTACTAGAGAAATCAGTGAGGCATACCACATAAGAAGACGTGTGAGCGAGCTCTCATTAATAATGCACAAAAAAATATATCCTTTTTAGATGACAAGGGATCGAAATCAGTCTGCCTATTTATTACTGAAGTAACTGAGCAGAGCCAATACTGACATTCAAATTTATTTTCAGCAAATTCAAGCTAATCATATGTGTATTTGTCAGACACAGTTGTTCTGGCAACAGGACAGAAATAACTGGGAAGATATTAATGATAAACAATGGTGTGCACGCTACGTGCTCAGACTTGTGACATATCTGGCAAACTACACTACAAATTCTTACATGCACAGGTAACTGCATGAGCTTGCAGCACAAACAGGAAAAATATGGAAATAAATGCAACAGCATAGGAAACAGTTTTAAGACAATAAAACCAAACTAAAAAGCGATAAACATACTGTGTACTAAGCAAAAATAAAATTTATCTTGCAGCCAAACAATTTAGGCAGGAAAAAATACTAAACATCAGGACATGTTAGGTCTAGTTTTATACAGAACATAATAATGTGTGCATAATCTTTATGCACACATGTAACTTAAATACAGTTGCATAAATATTTATCCTCTTCAGTAAACTGCATATACTATGTGTCGCTAAACTGAACCATGATTGATACCAAGATCCAACTTTTTTGGAACATGTATATTTCATACATACCTGACATGAGCATCCAGCCATGCTGCTGCAGGCACTCATATGGGGTCGGCATTTCTGGGGGCTCCTCCTTTTAGTGGACACTGTTGCGGGCCAAGGCCTCACCCCTACAAAATGAGTTGTGTTAGCTTATAGCAGTGGAACAATAATCTGTCATATCGTAAACACATGCAAGGAGCACCTAAAATAGTCACGAAAACAATGTCTGCACTAGTACAGGATGGCAAGAGAGCAAAAGGTTGAAATTATTGAACGTCTTGATAATTGGACCTCTTCATCAAAGTAAATTTTTGGGCACGTCGCAGCTGCACATTACAATGTATTTTAAAATTTTTTTAGAGGGTCGTTTTTTTATTACTTAGATTAAGCAACTTTCCCCTGCCATGTTTATTTATGTGAAAGTTATGTCAGCACAGCTTGTCATGAAAAGAAAGCTATACTAGTAAGTAGCAAGCTGTGATTGGCTTACATTTTTTTTTCCTGCTGCTCGTAAGCCTAAAACCTCGTAAGCAGAGATTACCCACAACGTCGAAGCATTTATAAGCAAGGAAACGTCATTGAAAGAATCGGTGAAGAGGCAGGTGGATCGTTACTATGCAACTGCAGCAGAAAAACGGGAGCTCACGCACAGGTGCACAAGATGATTTCCGAACGTAATCTATCTCAGCGGAAGAAAACGCTTATCAGGATGATCAATTCCGCATTGTGGCAACAAATTTGCGTAACTAAATTATGACAACCAGTGCGCCGCCAGCATCAGCACAGATTTCACTGTTGCCGTGGGTGTTCTATTTCCTACGTCCGCAAGGCACTCTATGCACACGATAAGCACGCACAACACACGTGTAGTTAGCAACTACGATTGCTTACCTTTTGAACAGTACGATGAGATCGAAAAGAGCTCTCCGAGTTGCCAGTGCTGCGTCGACGATGTTGATCCAGCATACATGCCGTTGCGTAATGGACGAGCTGAGGCACGCTAACAATACGCATTATTTCATTGCGACGTCCACAAAACTTTTCACGACCACCCAAGACAAAGGGAACACACTCCACGGCATGAAAATCGTTGGTCCACATTTGCCTGGCGCGCCACGCATACGGCGAGTTTGCAGCGAGACGCAGGCTACCTTCCGGCACTTTCATGCACACGAACTACACCACATTTCATTACGGCAAACCTAAAAACACACGATCAAACAAACACATCGAAGCAGCGTGCACTACCGACCGGCACATTCAAGACGGAGGAATAACAACACGACTTATTTTACCAGGCCGCGTGGGACCGGGGCCGCCAGCGCCGTCTGTATACTTGTGAGGCTGTTATGGCCTCCGTGATGCCAGCAATAATAACCACTACAGCACGTTTTTGTGCCATTTTGTGCCCAATTATATATATATATATATATATATATATATATATATATATGTTGCGAGTCAAAAAGAACCATCGACCAGTCTATATTGTACGCTACAATTTAGCGCAGGAAGAAATTCCATGACCAATTCTTGCTTTTGAATCACTTATGCCGCAAGTAGCCAGCAAAGCATGGCCTTTGAGATCTGGTTATGTGATCCTGAGAAATCCGTCGCTAGGGCGTGATTTGAACGATTTGAACTCCGATCACCTGCCTTAAAGCGCATAAATGACATTTCCCGCAGCCGTTAGCTGCGCTACCTGCGCCGTAACTTCGTTTTAAGTAGCTTCCTGCTGTCTTCAACATTATTGTAGCCCAGACATTTTTGACACAATCTCGGAGGTACACATGGCAGTGTGCGATGTCTCCATGCGCATTGTAATTGTCCGTTGCAAAGCAACAAATATACGATGGTTCTTAATTTTGCTCGTGTGGCGCTGGTTATACCCATGTCGTCCGTATCTTGCTTTCGTGTCGGTGTGTTTATCGTGCGCGGATTGCACTCATGTCGTTCGTGCCTTCTCTGTGTATCGTGCGACCTACGAAGACTCCTCGAAAAAACCGCATGTCTCTGCAGCGTGCATGCGTCGCATTTTAGTGACGTAGGCCAAACTGTGCGGCGGCGTTCTGTGTGTTTGCTGCCAAGTGCTGCAGTCACTGCTGCAGACGCGGCTGCTTACGCGTAGTTTTGTTTAGTGTTCTTGGTCGTCTTTGTAATTCACCTGCATCGGCGATAGAAACCACAATGCGCTTCCTTGACATTACTTTGTGTAATTTCGCTTTTTGTTCTGTTCGCCTTCTTCAGTGATTGTAAAGATGCTCTTTCTTGCTTGATAGTAAAAACCTATGAAACGGGTTTGAAATAAGCAGGCTTTTTATTCCTTGGAAATTGGCGCGAGTGGTAATTTTACAAGAGCTTAGCAACAGCTATGTATATCGAGCTAAAAAGCAAAATATCTAAACGTGTTACAGTACGTGAATCTTACTATTATGTGTCAATATCTCAGTACGTTCTCTGCTGAGGACCTCCCACCATGTTAAAGGCAAATGCAATTGTCCAATTCACTCTGAACTAGCGTATCTCATTTTTTTTTCATATCATTTGTTGCAAGTACAAAAATTTGCATGGGTGCACTGTTGTCTTTTCGAGCTAAAAAGACACTTTGAGATATTATTCAGCAGTATTCGACACCTTCTATTGAAACGTTTATAGAGTGCAAATATAGAGCCATTCTTTAGACAGGCCGCACGGTAGCTTCTTTAAGCGTCCTCTAAACGTTCCTCTATAGAATTCAGTGCATATGTGAATACACACACTACAGAACGCTTATAGAGTGGGAATGGAGGGCCAGTCTATAGGCAGCCACAATAGAAGTGCTACAAACACTCTATAACATTCTTCTATAGAATTTAATACATATGATGTCGATACACCCTCCATACACGGTGTTTCACGTAACTTGAGCCAAACATTAAAAATATGCAAATGCCACATAGCTGGACCGAACTAACCAAACCAAGGTAATGTTGTTAGCCGTCGCTTGGAGATACTCACATAATTTTTTGCATTCCGCCTAATTAGATAATTAGTCTTAAATAATTAATCAACTTCTGAAATATTGCCGCGCAACTGGCCGCTCGAGGCACTTTGCGTGTATTCGCGGGATTATTTCACACTCGGAACAACACTTTTATGCAGCACGTATTGAGCAACAGAAATACGTGTCGCGAGTATTTCATGTTGCTCTGCAATTTTCTCATCGATAAATTTCATGTAATTATAATAGTTAAGAAGTTCAATAATTCATTAGGACTAATTATCGAATTAGGCGGAATTAATGTAAAAATAATTTGAGCATCTGAGGGCGACGGTAAACATTACCTTGGTTCTCTCGAGCTACGTTGCATTTGCATATTTTTTTATGTTTGGCACAAGGTAAGTGAAACACCCTGAAGAATGCTTAAAGAGCGCGAATAGAGAGCCACTCTATAGACAGATCACATTAGAAGTGCTAGAAATTTTCTATAAACATTCTTCTATAGAATTTAGTACATACGATGTAAATGCAACCTCTATAGAACTTTTACAGAGGGCGAATGGAGAGCCTGTCTATAGACAGGCCGCATTAGAAGTCTTAAAAACGTTCTATAAGCATTCTTCTATAGAATTTAGTACATATGATGTCGCCACACCCTCTATAGAACGTTTATAGAGAGCGAATGGAGAGCCTGTCTATAGACAGGTCACATTAGAAGTGCAAAAAACTTTCTATAAACGTTCTTCTATAGCATTTAGTACGTAAGATATCAATACACCCTCTATAGAACATTTGTAGAGGGCTAATTGAGAGCCAGTCTATAGACAGGCCACCTTAGAAGTGCTAAAAACGCTCCATAAACGTTCTTCTATAGAATTTAGTACATAAGATATCAATACAACCTCTATAGAACATTTGTAGAGGGCGAATGGAAAGCCAGGCTATAGACAAGCCGCATTAGAAGTGCTAAAATGGTTCTATAAACTTTCCTCTATAGAATTTAGTTCAATAGATATCAATACACCCTCTATAGAACATTTATAGAAAGCCAATTGAGAGCCATTCTATAGAGAGGTCACGTTAGAAGTTCTAAAGACGTTCTTTAAAAAATACTTTATAGAATTCAGTACATACAACGTCAATACACCCTCTATTGCACTTTTATTGTGTGTGAAATGACATGTGTCTATAGACAGGTTGCTTTAGACTTCGTATAGAGATTCTATGCAGACGACTCTATAGAGCGCGAGTTTCTATAGAGTTCCTTTTGACTTCATAGGAACTCATTAGGAGTTCTGAAGGAACTCTAAATTCATTTTCGTAAGGGAGGATGGAGCCTTCACATGGACACCGGAGTTTGACGCATCATTCTCGCAACTGAAGTTTAGACTAACGTCAGCACCCCTCTTGCGTCACTTCGACCCATCTTGCCCGACTGAAGTGCGCACCGATGCTAGTGGAATCAGAATAGGAGCGGTACTTGTACAACTTCACAACAACGCCGAAAATGTCGTCGCATATGCCAGCCGTTGTTTGAGCAAGTCGGAGTGCAATTATACGGTTACGGAGCAGGAATGCCTGGCAGCTGTTTTCGCCGTGCAGAAATTTTGATGTTATCTTTACGGAAGACCATTTAAGATAGTCACCGATCTTCACTCTTTATGCTGGCTGGTTGGTTTGCGTGATCCCTCAGGTCGACTCGCGTGCTGGGTGCTGCGCCTTCACGAATGACTTCGTGGTGTCATACAAGAGCGGACGTCGTCATGCCGACGCAGACTGCCTTTCTCGCATTCCTCTTGCGACTTCCGACTGCGAAGCTGGGAATTGTGATGACTGTCTCGCTGCCATTACTCGTATACGGTCCCCGACGCGGCAGACTTTCTGAGAGAGCAACGCAATGATCTCCACCTGGATCCGCTGCTTGCTGCCGCTCGTACTTCTCAAGGCAGCGGTCGCTTCACCATTCGTGATGAGTTGCCCTATAAGAACAATTACTCAGGGAATGGAGCACGTTTTCTTCTAGTTGTTCCCGAGCCTCCGCTCCGACGTCTTACGCGCTATGCATGACGATGCGACATCTGGTCATTTCGGTTTCGTGCGAACGCTACACTGCACGCCAAAGCGAATTTACTGGGCCAAAATGTACCAGACTACCAAACACTATGTCGCTTGTTGTGAAACGTGTCAATGTCACAAGCGACCAACCACCGCTGTACCAGGTCTCCTGCAGCCATTGACACCGCCCAGTACACCTTTCGAGCAAGTAGGCATTGACCTTACGGGTCTATTCCCGTTATCTAACAATAAGATCCGCTGGATAATCGTTGGCGTAGACCATCTCACACGCTACGCAGAAACTGCAGCCATACCCTCTTCCACCGCTGCATGTGTGGCACTCTTCCTGCTGCGTTCCATAGTCCTTCGTCATGGCCCGCCGCGTGTTATCATCAGTGACCGTGCCCGCCAGTTTACTGCGGACGCCGTTGAGGAGCTACTTCGTCTTTGCACTTCTGAATTCCGTCACTCCACACCGTATCATCCACAGACCAATGGCCTCGTTGAACGGACGAACCGAACACTGACCAACATGCTTGCCATGTATGTTTCCTCCAATAATAAGAACTGGGACGTCGTGCTGCCATTCATAACCTACACATACAACACGGCGAAACATGAAACCATGAACTACAGCCCATTTTATCTCCTCTATGCAAGGTTACAGCGCAGCCCTCTCGATACTTTCTTAAACTTTATTCTGCACGACGACGATTCTGTCTCAAAGACTGTGTGCCTCGCTGAAGAAGCCCGCCGAATAGCCCGTGTTCGTACTTTGGCCTCGCAACACCATTCAAAGGACCATTACGACGAGCGTCAAGTGCCTGTTTCGTTCGACCAACTTGGTGTGATTTAGTGCTTCTTTCGACACCGTAACGCAAGCGGGCCTTGTGTCAAAAGTTCCTGTCCCACTATTCCGGCCATACGTTGTCCTGGAGCGTTTGAGTGAACTTTGTTATGTAATAGCTCGCCTCCTGGGCAATGGCCGGCGATCAAGTAGAACGCAAGTGACTCATGTTGCTCGCCTGAAACGTTTTTACCCTACTGATGCCTCCTAACTCGCCCTTCGGGCTTCGTCTGCCTGTGGGGGAATGTAACGAGCATACAAGAAGCAGTTGGAAAGAAGAGGAGGACGAAGTGCTTCTAGGCCGAATTGCGCGGTCACCATCATCCATCTCCTGTAAATAAAATAAAGTCATTTCTGCACAACTCTCCGTAACAATATTATGAAGTAATAAAAAGAATATACACACAAAATACAGACACTACATCGAGGCATGTATTAGGTATCATCATAAAGATTATTCAAACATTTCATTAATGCAAGCGTTTAGGGCCCCGTGTCGCAAAAAATCCGGCATCGGCGTCGGCAATGCCGTCCCCGGCTGAGAAAGTGATCCCCAACCATGCAGACCCTCCAAATATATTTTACCACTAAAGTTGCTCACATTTTGACTTGCATTCTTTACAAAATTATTCCTCGGAATTTTGAGAGTGACAGCCCACAAACAAATGTCATGAAACGAAACACCAACAGCGCATGCCTTTTATGCTAAATCTTCTCAGGCTGAAATATTAAAGGTGCAAACAATAAAAGAGGCCGGCCCACGATAGAGGCCGCGTTTCTACCAGAAAGCGCTCCTTCGTGCATAGCGTTCACCGCCAGCATTTCCCGGTAAACATTACGGTTACATAAGCTGCAGTTGCCGGGAAGTGTGAGAAACAGTCAAGGATCTTTGAATGCTATCGCGTTCCACTCTTGAATCCGTAGCTTAAACGGCCTCCAAATTTTTAGCATTGAGCAGAGGCTGAACACCGGGCTTCTAATCGGAAGGTATAAGTTCGAATCCTCCTCCAGTCCACTACATTTTCAGGCGTGAAGCGGCGCCTGACACCGGCAAAAAAAATATTGCCGAGAGCTAGTTGGGCTATACTAATCCAGGTGCAACCAAATTAGATGTATCCGGAAGCGTGGCGCATACACATGAACAAACACAGGAAGAAAGAGAAGTAAACGGATAGAGCGCGTAAACGGATTGCGCTCTATCCGTTTAAACGTTGCGCTCTAACTCGCCCAGCAAGTAGTTCTAAACCCAATTAAACCAAATTAGGAAGGCCTACTAAGCTTCAATGAAGTCACTCCCTCACCAGAACAGGAATTCGCCTCCCTGGTGCAGTATTCCGCCGCTACCTCCATAATGACTCCAACAATTTACCCAAGGCCCCCAACGGCTTCGGAGCACCTGACCGAGGTCACACCTGCTACGTGGCAGAGGGTGCTAAGAATCTCTGGGTCTAGACAGGCCACCAATGGGATCCGAAACGTTCAACACGCGCACCCTATCGAGTGAGGCTAGCTTCGCAGGGCTATCGGTGAGGGTAATTTAGGGAACATCATAATAGTTACATACGTCGACACACTGCGCTGTCCTGAAATTTGGACACGCCTGAGCAGTTGTGCTATAAATGCAAATTTTGAGCAGCCTTGATTTTTATCATGTGGACAGTGTTGTGAATAGCAGGAATTTCTATATTGCACGAAGTAAATAGCTTTATATTTTGTGATGCAAGCGGCTTGTATACCCAAGAATGCTAACTGCTTGGTTTTTGCTGGCGACTAAGCAAGGAGTCTGCTTGTGAAGAAACCTGTGGTATGTATGGATGAGAATTGTATACTTCATTACGATTGAGTACAAATTTACGTTTCCTGACAAAAAACAATACGCAGGTAAAAAATAACAAGAGCGAAGATAGCTATGGTGATATACTCTGCTAGCAGCCAGCAGAATCGCATCAAAAATATTTTGCCCAGAGTTCTTCCTCACTGGCAAGCTATGGTCACGTTACTAATGCAGGCAGAATAAGCTAAACGAAAGTTTGCCGTTACTGTGTGCATCCACCCTGTTTCATTCTCTGGTTCGAGTCACCTGTTTTGGTACCAGCCTTCAGTTTAATGCGAACAATATTTATCACAAGTATCAGCATTATCTGCCTAGGAAGTGCTTTATTTTTTATCCTCTTGTTCATTCTGCCAATAGTCAGTACCAGATAACGTGCGTTAAACTGACCTATGCCTGCAAAGTATGTCCGTTCAGTGTTTTTCCGATGCACTCTCATCTAGCTGTAAGCATACCGCTACCTATCACTCGAGGATGTAGGACGTTGAACACTATTAGTGGCCATCTCGGTGATCTTTATTTTGCACTAGCCATGGTTCCACTCATTAACGGAACAGTTTTCAGCTGCGCTGCCTGATTATGGAAAGAGGCCCCTCACCTCATCATTCTTTAGCATCTTTATGAACGCAGTGCATTACGCCTGAGAATTAAGCTACTATCACAATATAAAGGGTGCCTATTGGCTGTCATAAAAATATTCTGAACACACATTTTCACAATTATGTCAGCATTAGTTATGTGATTGAAGCCAGACAGGAAGAGATCTGTGTGGATCAGAGAACAAACGGGGTTAGCCAATGTTCTAGTTGAAATTAAGCGGTAAAAATGGAGGTGGGCAGGCCATGTAATGCGTAGGATGGGTAACCGGTGGACCATTAGTGTTACAGAATGGATACCAAGAGAAGGGAAGCGCAGTCGAGGACGGCAGAAAATTAGGTGGAGAGATGAAGTTAGGAAATTTGCAGGCGCAAGTTGGAATCAGCAACGCATGACAGGGGTAATTTGAGATCACAGGGAGAGGCCTTCGTCCTGCAGTGGACATAAATATAGGCTGCTGCTGATGATGATGATGTTATATTAGCCGCACTGTTTTGGTCGGTGTGCTTCATTTTTATTTGGCACAAATTGACTGCCCAGCCAGATAAGATATTGTCAAACCATCAATTTTAGTCCGATACACATGGACACTTCGTTATTTTATCATATTCTGGAAATGGTACCCAACCCCAGCTTTGACTAGCAACATCACCTAACGTATGCACGCTGTTGAGTTGCTTCATGTGAGAAAAATAAATAATTGTGTAACTAATAGTAATTAGTCCAGTAAAAAAACTTATTAAGATTTACGTATGGATTGTATAAGTTGCGCTGTTCATTTTATGCACACAGTAACGCGTAAACACAATTTGTATGCGCACATTGCGTTTACACGCATGTGTGTGAATAAAACAGCACAACGTCTAATATCAAGACATTTCGCACCAACTAGACCCCATGAAAGATGCTCTATACGGTATTCAGCTGGTCTTATTTAAATTTCATCACGTGATGCAGTGACAACATTTCTTACCTGTATGTAAACCAGTTTATGAACTGTATCCGGTGCATTTGAGAATGGAAAATTTAGGCCAGTGACAGTGCCTGAGGCAGCAGCCCTTGCCATCATTTATTGGAGGAGTCTTGTTGATTATGCAGTCTAAACAACTCGTATAATCTTTCGTGTTTAGTACACCAGCACTGAAATACTGAACACAGCTACACTACTTTGTACACTAGTGGGAGAATTCCACTGCTCATCGTTCTGTCACATGTTGTTCTCCAATCATACATGGTGACTGCATTTGGCGTCATGAGTTTTAGGCTCATTTTTACTTGGGCCTTTCGATGAAGTGAAATCTGCCTCTTCAACAGTCACTTTAGTGGAAAGCCACCACTGAACCAATAGCTCCAAGACCAGTTCCAGCATGCTTTTGGCCAATCAGATTGTGTGCGGAAACTATGCAAGATAAATCACTTCTGCTACACCAATAGTCACACATCTGAAGCTGCTAGATATAGTTGAGTAATTGATATAGGCAGAGGAAGATGTTTTACTTATGCAACCGTCACTCATCACTTGAAATGGGAATGACCCAAACCTTCGGGAGCTTATCGGTCGCAACCGTATGACAGCACAAGGGGGAACTAAGATGTACAATAGTGCCACACTCTCAGCTACTTTGTCATGATGCTTTTGCCTGCTGGCTTCTTGTTTAAATTTAACAGCCTTTCTTTGTTATTAATTCACAGCTTTCGTAACAGTTACTGCACTAATGAAGGCACTGCACACATACCGCTACTGAGGAAGGTGTCTGTACATGTAGTGCAGAGAGAACTTATGAGTAAGTTAAACATTTTCAGGTAAAATACGTCGAACAAAGTATTTTCACATTACAATATATTACACCGGCAATGAATGCACATTCAGAACATGCAATCAGTGCCATGTGAGAACAATGGAGACGTGTGGTGCCGAAAACTTGCGTGCCTTTTGAATATTTACGTAAAGAAAAATTCCAGTCTGTACTTTTGTCTTCTTTGTCGGAGGATAGAATATCAAAGTAGACGTACAAAACGGGTGTTGTATGTAGTAGTCCAGTATATATGTGCTACTCAAGTTGCACCAAACGCAGCTATCAATGTGCAAAGCGTTGGACAAGTGACCATGTGTATGTCTGACGCATTAAAAATCTCTTGCACTGATCATTCTGAGCTCTAAATGGGAAATACATGCTGTTTTCAGCTACAAATAGTGCATATATATATATATATATATATATATATATATATATTGCGAGACAGCTGTTCAACCTCGATGGTTTATTATGCAGGCCGCGCGCTGAAGCGAATGGCGCTGGCCATGAAGATGAGTATATACAGATGAAGAAGATGAAGGGGTAATATAATTGCTCACACAATTACCCCCGCGCATGGAAGTGGCCAACCTGGCCGCTGGCTATGGCGGCGAACGCCGCATGAAAGGCTTTAAACGAGAAACATGCACAATCTCTGTGGTACGGCAGCGGCCGTCCAAAGGCGTAAGAACGGGCGCTACACGATAGTTAACTGGCGAAGTCTGTTCCTGAACTGTGTAGGCCCGACAAAACGCGACTGAAATTTTTCGCATAAGCCAGGAACGCGAACTGGAGTCCACAGCAACACTTCGTCTCCCGGCTGGAAGGAAACGACACGGTGGGATGCATCATAGCGAGTTTTGCGGTCTTGTTGACTGGCGTCGGTGTTGAGGCGGGCGTATTGGCGACAGTGGGTAATTCGTGAAACAAATTGCTCACACGTTGATGTGGACGATGGCACGGGGACGTCAAAGAGAGAGACGTCGAGGACAGTGATTGGTTGACGACCATACACAAGGAAAAAGGGCGAGTACCCCGTTGTGCGTTGGACGGCCGTGTTGTAAGCGAAGGTGACGAATGGGAGAATAACATCCCAATTGGTGTGATCAGGGTTGATGTACATTAAAATCATGTCGGACAGCGTACGATGAAAGCGCTCTGTGAGGCCATTAGTTTGAGGGTGGTAGCTGGAAGTCGTTTTATGGATGGTATTGGACGCACGGAGAACATCGTCGAGAAGTTTAGACAGAAAGGTCCTGCCGCCGTCACTCAAAAGAATACGTGGGGCTCCGTGTCGTAAAAATATGGCTTCCAAGAAAAAGGATGCAACCTCCGCTGCGGAACCGGAAGGTAGGGCGGCTGTTTCAGCGTACCGTGTCAAGTGGTCTACAGCTGTGACAATCCATCGTTTACCGCCAGCCGATAAGGGTAGTGGACCATACAAGTCGATACCAACTACTGCGAAAGGAGCTTCAGGACACGGGACAGGTTGTAGCAGTCCAGCCGGAGGTGAGGTCAGTCGTTTGCGGTGGTGGCAGATCGAACAGGAAGCCACGTATTTTGCTACGCTTGTTGCAAGTCCAGGCCAAGAAAAGCGGCTGCGAATTCGCTCATAGGTTTTATGGAAACCAAAGTGACCGGCAGTGGGATCGTCGTGAAAGGTCTCCAGTATCTGGATCCGAAGTGATCGGGGAACTACAGGGACCCAACGGTGTCCTTCGGGATGAAACACGTACCGGTATAGCACCGAATTTTGAATCTTGTGGTTCTTCAACTGCCGACGGAGTCGAGCGTTAGGTGTGCGAGAGGATCCCCGAATACGTTCCATAACGGAGCGGCAGTAGGGGTCACTACGTTGGCAAGTTGCAAACGTATGAGAATGGCTAGGTGGGAGCCGGTCGAGAGCTGCGAGTGAAGGAAATGCAGGAGAGACGTACGGCAGGTTGCTCATGGAAGGTGGTAAGCAGGCAGTGTTTGAAGACGGTGGTAGGGGACAACGAGAGAGAGCATCGGCATCCTGGTGTTTCTTTCCAGACTTGTAGGTGACGTCGAAGTCGTATTCTTGTAAACGAAGTGTCCAACGGCCGATACGGCCCGTTAAATTTTTTACCGTCGCCAACCAGCACAAGGCGTGGTGATCAGTAACGACCGTAAAGTGGCGGCCGTGCAGATAAGGCCGGAATTTTGGAAGGACCAAACAACGGCAAGACACTCTTGCTCGGTAATCGTATAATTTTTCTCTGCAGGTGTTAGCGTGCGACATGCGTATGCGACTACACGTTCTTCGGAAGTTTGCTGACGTTGCAGAAGAACAGCGCCGATACCATGGCCGCTGGTGTCAGTATGTAGAAGAGTGGGTGCGGTGTTGTCGAAATGACAAAGCACAGGTTCGGACGTGAGGGCACACTTGAGGGCGTCAAAAGCAGTTTGGCATTCGTCCGACCATACATAGGGAGCTCCATAAGGAAGTAGTTGATGGAGCGGCGCCGCAATGGTGGCAAAGTTACGAATGAAGCGCCGAAAATACGAGGCTAGGCCAAGGAAGCTACGCAAGTCTTTGGCGCGTTGAAGCCAGGGGAAGCGCAGGACAGCGGTAATCTTATCGGGTCAGGTCGAATGCCCTCCTTGCTGACAAGGAGTCCGAGCACTTTAATGGTTTTGCTGGCGACGTGGCACTTTTATTGCGATAGCAATTATATGGACACTCAAAAGCAGATTTCTGCCGTCGCCGTGAGGTTCCGTATGACGTCAATGGAGATGAAATCGTCACCGCGCGCCTAACGCTGTATGTGCGAGTGAAAGGGCGCGAGGGGCGCGCGCTTTCACGGGGAGTGAACGCACGGCGGAGAACAAACGCGCGTTCTGCGCCGCACTCGCTTAAGGGCTGCAGAAGTAAGCGTCTCTTTCCTCCTTTACAATCACCATATATGCAGAGCAAACGCGCCTTCTTCTGACGCGCGAGAGGCCGTGGGGGAGGGAGGGGAGGGGGAGGGAAGGGAGGCGACGTTTAGCTGAGGCAACAAGTGCCTATTTATATCAGAGGCTCCGGGAACAGTCACCAACGCCGCACGCATTTTGAGCGAACGCGGGCAAAACGCCGACGGCGTCGACAATAGTTCTGCGTGTTGCCGGTGCTGCTGCATGTCCAAGTTTATACAGCTGATAAAGATAATATCATTACTCCATATAGCTCTCAACAAATTTGCTATCGCAATTGATGCTTCACCTTTCAGGTGAAACTGCAACAACTTTTTTTGTATTCAGCTGAAGGCCAGCAGCAGAGGCATGTCAAGACTTCGTCGAGGCGCTGCAAGTGCTGATGGAAGGTCGACGAAAATATGACGATGTCGTCAAGGTAGCATAAGCAAGTCTTCCACTTTAGGCCCCGTAGTACGGTGTCAATCATCCGCTCAAATGTGGCGGGAGCATTACACAGGCCGAAAGGCATTACGTTAAATTCGTAAAGTCCATCGGGAGTGGCAAAGGCAGTTTTTTTCTTGTCTTCTTCGTGCATGGGGATCTGCCAGTATCCGGAGCGTAGATCAAGGCTGGTGATATACTCTGCGCCTTGTAATGAATCTAACGCATCATCGATTCGGGGAAGTGGATATACATCTTTGCGGGTTATTTTGTTCAAGGCATGGTAGTTCACGCAAAATCGCACTGAGCCGTCTTTCTTACGCACCAAAACGACAGGTGACGACCAAGGGCTTGAGGAAGGGCGGATGATGCTTCGTTTCAGCATGTCGGCAACCTGGGTATCGATGATCTGGCGTTCGGCGGAAGAAACACGATATGGCCGCCGGCGCCCGATGGCAGTTCCGTCTGTGTGTATGCGATGAGCCGTTGCAGACGTCTGTCCCAGAAGAGGGGAGTGCACGTCGAAGGAGTCTTTATGCTTGGATAACAACGCCAGTAACTCTTCCGTCTGCTGTGGCGTTAGATCAGTGCTGATTGCACTAGCGAGAACAGAAGCAGGGGCTGGCTCTATAGCGGTAGGTGCCCGTGAAACAGCAGTAGTCGAGGTAAGCACACAGACAGGCTGAGTGTCCAAGACGCAAATGACAACAGCGCCTTTAGGAACAAGTACTGGCTCAGTGGTGGTGTTGAGTACAGCCAAAGTGGCCGTACCGTTGGTGAAGCGAACAAGGCTAGGTGCCAGAGCAATCCCTTTGGATAGGCAACGAGCTGATGGTACAACTAAAACGTCACCATCGGCGATGTCAGAGTTAACTACAAGAAGTTGTTCGCGGCCAGGAGGCACTATACAATCGTCAGCAGTTCGTAAGCGAAGGCGCGGGTCGGGCACGTCGTCGGAATTGTCGGTCTCGGTCAAGTTAACGAGGCGGTGACGGCACGAAATAAAAGCGGACGCGGAAGAGAGAAAGTCCCACCCTAGTATAAGCATGTGAGCACAGGAAGTCAACACTGCGAACTGAATATGGTGGCGAATCCCGTCAATCGAAACTCGAACTGTGCATTGCGCCGATGGCCGAATCACAACATTATTTGCGCCATGTAGAATAGCTCCATTGTAAGGTGCAGTAACCTTGCGTAGACGAGAGCACAAGTCAGCGTGAATAACAGAAATAGCTGCGCCCGTATCAACCAATGCAGGAACGGGTACACCTTCTACACACACTAATAAAGTATTGGCCGGGCACACTGGAGGAATTGTAGTCTGTGCGGGCCATGCAGCGTTCCCTCCTAAAACTGCACCATCTAGTTTTCCGATCGGTAGTCAGGAGTGCGGGAGGCCGGTAGCAGAGGTGATGTCGAGCGTCGGAGAGGGGAAGGCGAGCGGCGGCGCCCTTGACGGTAGTTGCGAGGATCTTCGGGATTTGGAGGCGGAGTAAGTGAGCGTTGGGAAAGCCGGCGCTGGTAGGCACTTGGAAGAGGCAATGGGTCTCGCTCGTAAACATCGTAACCACGGCGTTCGTCCTGTTGTCGTCTGCGACAAAAGCGCGATATGTGCCCGCGAATACCGCAGTAATAACAAATGGGGCGGGGCGAAGGCCGGGTAGGGTAATATGCTGTGGCAGGTGCACGAGGTGCCAGAGTCGCCAGATGGTTGGGAGTAGCAGGAGCAGGAGGCGTTGTCTGAACGAACGCTGGTTGCATAGCCGCAACCTGAGCATACGAGGGCTCCGGCGAAGGAGGGACACAGCCCACAGTGCAGGTCATGGAGGACAGCTCCTCTTTGATGATGTCGCGCAGGCCAGGAACCGAAGCTTGCAGCTGAAGAACGGGAGGACTGCGCAGGCCGTACACTTGGAGCTCCTCGCGTATGAGAGTCCGAATCAGGACACGCAGGTCCGTATCGGAGGAAGGAGGCGTGTCACAGGCGACAGGTTGTAAACGGATGGCCTGCAGGGCGTCCAGATGCTGGCAAGTCGCGATAACATCGTTAACGGTATTTGGATTCTTGATGGCCAGTGCGTTGAACGAGACGTGGGCAATGCCCTTGAGGATATGACGAACACGATCTGATTCAGTCATGGCTGCGTCAACCCGGCGACAAAGGGCGAGGACGTCCTCGATATAAGAGGTGTATGTTTCCCCGGGAAGTTGCATGCGTGCATCAAGCTTTTTCTTGGCTACCTCAGAGCGGACGTTGGGGGCGCCGAAAATTTGCCGAAGCTGGTGTCTGACAGCCGCCCAGTCAGGGAAGGAGCGCTCATGGTTAAGAAACCAAGTCCTGGCAACGTCAGTGAGGTAGATTGCGACGCTCCGAAGCTTGTGAGAATCATCCCACTGGTTAGACTCACTCACTCGGTCATAATTGTCCAGCCAGTCGTCAACGTCCTCACTAGGAAGGCGAGCGAACATGGTGGGATCGCGCTGCCGCGTGCTGGTGGTCCATGAAGGAACGGCCGGTGGGGCAGAGACGGTGACGCTGGGGGCTCCTGGTGGATCTTCTTGGGGCATGGTGGCGGAAAGGCGGAGCAAGGGGCGATCGGAACGAAGCTCCAGGGAAACTCGAAGTCGCAGAGGACCAAGGGATCGAGAGCACTCTCCACCACTTGTGAGACAGCTGTTCAACCTCGACGGTTTATTATGCAGGCCGCGCGCTGAAGCGAATGGCGCTGGCCATGAAGATGAGTATATACAGATGAAGAAGATGAAGGGTAATATAATGCTCACAATATATATATATATATATATATTGACGCGAAATAAGTTGGCACGTGGTGACACTGGCCCCTTGAGGCGAGAACGACGAAGTTCGTGGTTGCGCGCGCGCTCTCCGAGGTCCAGCCATTATTAAAAAAGGCTGACGTGTTGTTTTGCCTATCTGTTTCTGGTCAACTATTCTAGCTGTACTAGCTGGGTGACATTTCTGGTGGAGGTGCTGGGTACGGTCCATGTTAAGATCTCCGGAGCGTACCCCAGACCTAAGCCTGGCGAGTAGTTCGGCCGAGCTTACGCCTGTGCACGTACTTACCAGCCGACGTCTCCAGGGACTCCAGCCACAGCACGGTCTGCTACCCGAACGAAGTAGAATGAAGAACCAACCACCTCCTGCCGCTACTGCAGCATCGCACGTGGTCATCCATCAGATCCGGACGCCGAATCATTTCCACGGGAATGCATCAGAGGACGCCGACGACGCTTACCATTTTGACCGGGTCGCCAACGTCAACGAATGGAACCACGAGCGTAAGCTTCACTACGTGTACTTCGCTCTTGAAGATTCCACTAAAATATGGTTTGAGAATCACGAGGCGACACTGACGTCATATGAAGAATTTCGTCGGCAGTTCCTCAATGCCTTCGCCAGGGCGGACAGGAAGGAGAGGGCGGAGTTAGCAATGGAGTCGAGAATTCAAGGCCCGAATGAGCGAGTGACGGCGTACGTAGAAGACATGAATTGGCTCTTCAGACATGCGGGCCCTTCTATTACTGAAACAAAGAAGGTGCGCCATCTAATGCGCGGCGTCAAAGAGGAAATCTTTGCTAGCCTCATTGGAAATCCGCCGATGACAGTGGCAATGTCCCACGACGAAGCCACCACCATTGAAAAGGCCCTTCAACAGCGGGCCAGGCAATACAACCGCGACGCCGTGATTTCAAGGGAGCTCTCTGCCGTTACCCTCAGCAACGACGTCGGCGCCTTGCGAGAACTCATCAGGGCTGTCATCAAGGAGGAACTGCAGAAGATGCAGACGACCGCTGCCTCTGTGGGACAACTTTCCATTGCGGAAATGGTGCGCGCCGATGTCCGACAAGCCGTCCATGTTCCTGAACTACGAGGCACCCCAGCAGAGACCGCGTCCTGAAATGAGTTACGCAGAAGCAGTACACCGTCTACCACCCTCAAGCGCGTATAGCATGGTACACCCCGCTCAGCAATTGGACGTTAGCTTCAGGCCTGGCAGCACACCGCACATCGCCGAAGCAAGAACTAGGAAGAGCGACGTCTGGCGCACCGCAGACTACAAGCCCCTTTGTTACCATTGTGGCGAAGCCGGGCACATCTACAGAATGTGTCCTTATCGTCATGTGGGGTTCCGAGGATTCTCCCCAAATGCACCTAGTCCACGACCTGGTGAGCGGCCGCCGGAAATAGAGAGTTTCGTCGCGAATCGTCGCAATGGTGATCAACGATGGCACGAGCCCCGTTCGTTGTCTCCTGCTCGTTACAGGTCACCATCACCAAGCCAAGCCTTCTCTCGCGGCGCTCTCAGACGCCGCTCGCCAAGCCCGGCGGATCGGAAAACTGAGTTCAGCGACCTGCGGAGGTGAGGCCGCTGACGTCGACTATGCGCAAGATTCTCCACTACGACGACAACGACGAAAACAGAACGACGCAGACGTACAGACGCAGTCAAACACCGTACGAGAGGTAATAACGTCGAACATTGCCGTCACCGTAGACGACGAAGACATAACAGCGTTAATCGACACTGGAGCGGACACCTCAGTTATGAGCATGGACCTTGCCTGCAAGCTGAAGAAAGTTTTTACCGAGTGGACTGGGTCGCAGATTCGCATTGCAGGAGGCCATCTGCTAACCCCGGTAGGAAGATGCACAGCGCGAGTGAGCATTCGTGGGTTTACGTACCTCGGAGATTTCGTTATCCTCCCAAGCTGTTCGAGGGACCTAATTCTGGGAATGAACTTTCTGGAGGGTAATGGAGCCGTGATAAACTTACAAAAGTCGCTGGTAACGTTTTCAACGGCGCAGGCCTTAGCAGGGAGCAGCACTGACGACACGTATGTCAACGCCTTGAGAATTGTCGACGAGAACATCACGGTGCCGCCAAGGAGCAGCGTATTGACCCTCGTAACCTGCGACGCATTCGACGACTATGAGGGTATTGCCGAGGCAAATATCCCGCTGTTTCAAAAGAACTTCTTCTTGGGCAAGTTGGTGCTGATATTTCCTAGGTGAACTTGTCTGTGGCGCGAAATGCATTTTGTGAAAAGGGGACAGAAGAGAAGAGACAGTGTTAACTTTGCTTTGCAAAGTTAACAGTGTTAACTTTGTTAAAATGCATTTTGTGAAAAGGGGACAGAAGAGAAGAGACGGAAGTTAACTTTGTTTCTGTATGCTCTGACGCTGTCATTAAACAGTTGGTAGTTTGGCGCTTCACTGTCTCTTCTCTTCTGTCCCCTTTTCACAAAATGCATTTCGCGCCACAGACAAGTTCACCTAGGAAATCCCGCTGTTGCTCGAAAGACACATCTGCATCGCCCCGGGCCTTGTTCGAATACAGAATAAGCGCTCGCAAGTTTTGCTGACAAACTTCAGCCATGAGTATCAGCACGTCCCTCAAGGTACAGCTGTGGCCTTTCTGAACGGCATTGCTGACTACTCCGACGTCGGCACGTTACAAGTGACTTCACCGGATGCAACAACTCACGCAAGCCTGAGTACCCGCGTCCACATTAATGCTGACTTAGCAGATGTACAGAAAGATCAGCTACTGGGCCTAGTGACATAATTCTCTGCCTGTATTTCCAGAGAAACTTAAGTCCAGCGCACCTCCATTACGCAACACCGGATAGTTACAGAGGAGTCGGCGCGGCCTGTTCGTCAGCACCCGTATCGCGTGTCACCTATGGAGCGGGAGGCGATTAAGCGTCAAGTTGAAGAAATGCTCAATGATGACGTCATCCAGCCGTCGACAAGTCCATGGGCGTCGCCTGTCGTACTAGTAAAAAAGAAAGACAACACGCTCCGCTTCTGCGTTGACTACAGACGGCTTAACCGAGTCACCAAACGCGACGTTTACCCCCTGCCACGGATCGATGACGCTTTGGGCCGTCTGCGTCATGCTGAGTTCTTTACTTCGTTAGACCTAAAGTCAGGGTACTGGCAAATCGAAGTGGACGAGCGTGACCGTGAAAAAACCGCCTTTGTGACTCCCGACGGGCTATACGAATTTAAAGTCCTGCCTTTTGGTCTCTGTTCCGCTCTTGCTACGTTTCAACGAATGATGGACACTGTACTCGTCGTACTAAAGTGGCAGACGTGTCTAATGTACCTAGATGACGTTGTTGTGGTTTCCAGCACGTTCGATGAACATCTCACCCGACTGCGAAGTGTCCTTACCGCAATACGCAAGCGAAACCTCAAACATCAAGCCTGAAAATGTTACTTTGGCTTCCGGGAACTCAAGTTTTTAGGCCACGTGGTCAGCTCCCAAGGAGTACGACCAGACCCAGAAAAGCTCGCTGCCATTGCCGAGTTTCCTCACCCTAAAGACAATAAGGCTGTTCAGCGGTTCCTGGGCCTCTGCGCTTACTACCGCCGTTTCGTTGAAGGCTTGTCGAGGATTGCTGAACCTCTCACGAGACTGACGCGACAAGATGTGCCGTTTGCCTGGACGGAAGACCAAGAGCAGGCCTTCACCAAATTGCGCAAACGCCTTCAATCCGCTCCAGTGCTGGCGCATTTTGATGACACCGCGGCAACTGAAATTCACACAGACGCAAGCAACGTAGGACTCGGGGCCATTCTGGTTCAATGGCAAGACGGAGCAGAACGTGTAATTGCGTACGTGAGCCGTAGTCTCACAAAAGCAGAAGCTAATTATTCAACCACCGAAAAAGAATGTTTAGCAGTCGTGTGGGCCATCAGCAAGTTCCGACCTAACTTATACGGCCGGTCATTTCGAGCAACCAGTGACCACCATTCGCTCTGCTGGCTTGCCAATCTACGAGACCCGTCAGGTCGCCTCGCTCGTTGGAGCCTCTGCCTCCACGAATACGACATGACTGTTGTCTACAGATCGGGCCGTAAGCATAGCGACGCTGACTGCTTGTCACGTTCTCCTATTCCCTTGACATCCTCTGACTTGGAGCTAGATTTGCCGTTTCTTGGTGTCATCGACGTGGTG
This sequence comes from Dermacentor silvarum, assembly GCF_013339745.2. Classification (NCBI taxonomy): domain Eukaryota; kingdom Metazoa; phylum Arthropoda; class Arachnida; order Ixodida; family Ixodidae; genus Dermacentor; species Dermacentor silvarum. The sequence goes on from NC_051156.1 coordinate 33,236,908, forward strand.
CGCATGGCTGACTACCAACGTGCAGACTCTGAACTGCTTCCAGTCATCCGATATCTCGAGGGAGCTAACGTTGTTGTCCCATGCCCACTTTCACGTGGATTGCCATCGTACTGCCTGCGGAACGATGTCCTGTACAAGAAAAAATTCGAGAACAGCCAAGAAACGTTCCTTCTCGTCGTTCCGACGGCGCTGCGCGAGGAAGTTTTACAGGCGTGTCACGACGATCCCTGTGCCGGCCACTTAGGCTTCGCGAGGACATTAGCGCGCATACGGCAGAAATACTATTGGTCACACCTATTTTCGTCGGTTCAGCGCTATGTGCGAACGTGCCGTGACTGTCAGAGGCGCAAAGTCCCACCCGTCAAGCCTGCCGGCCTCCTTCAGCCTTTGGATCCGCCTCCGGCGCCGTTCCAGCAAGTGGGAAAAGACCTTCTTGGTCCGTTCCCCACGTCTTCCTTGCAAAACAAGTGGATAGTCGTGGCAACCGATATTTAACTCGCTATGCGGAGACAAAAGCTGTGCCGCCGGGAACTGCTGCTGAAGTCGCCAGCTTTTTCGTCCACAACATCGTGCTTCGTCACGGTGCACCCGCTGTGCTCATTACTGATCGCGGTACAGTGTTTACAGCGGAGTTGTTGCAACAAGTCGTCACGCTGACGCATACTGACCACCGAAGGACCACAGCCTATCATCCTCAGACTAACGGCTTAACACAGCGCCTGAACAGAACATTGGCCGACATGCTATCCATCTAAATTGATGTGGAAGACAAGACAAGGGATGAAATTCTGCCATACGTGACGTTTGGTTACAATACCGCTGTGCAGGAGACCACCGAGTTTACACCATTCGAGCTCGTTACGGACGTCGCGTTAGAACCCCCTTAGACGCCATGCTCCCGGTAGACCACGGAACCACAAGGAATGACACCACTGACGAGTGCGTCGAGAAAGCAGAGGAAGCTCGCCAGCTTGCTCGGAATCGTATCCGCACCCAGCAGAATACCGACGCCTGCCGTTACAACCGGACCCTACCGAACGTCCAGTACTCACCAGGCGACCGCGTGTGGGTGTGGACACCTATCCGACACCGTGGGCTCTCGGAGAAATTGTTCCGCCGCTATTTCGGCCCCTACGAAATTGTACGCCTCCTCAGTGATGTGAACTATGAGGTGGTGCCTCAAAGCTCTGATCCTAGTTCGAACCGACGCCGTCCCCGTGCTCAAGTCGTCCACGTAGTACGGATGAAGCCGTACTACGCACGCGAGGGATAAGCAGCCTTCACAAACCGCTTCAGCATTGTGTACATTCCTGTATGTTTTTTTTTTCTTTCCATGTTGGCACTCTTGCCCATATTGCTCGTCCCATGCCCTTGAAGCGACCGGGTCGGTCGCTTTCGAGAGGGGAGCAATGACGCGAAATAAGTTGGCACGTGGTGACACTGGCCCCTTGAGGCGAGAACGACGAAGTTCGTGGTTGCGCGCGCGCTCTCCGAGGTCCAGCCATTATTAAAGGCTTAAGTGTTTTTTTGCCTATCTGTTGCTGGTCAACTATTCTAGCTGTACTAGCTGGGTGACAATATATGTATAGATATATGTATATATATATATATATATATATATATATACCACAAAAAGCTGATGTGCCCAAAAATTGTGTACACCTGAGTGTTATACTGTATTTCGTGCAGTGTCATGGTGAATTTCATGGTGTCTCAGTTTACTTATTACAGTTTCGAATTAACAGATTGCTTCCCATGTTTAGAGCTAAAAACCACAAAGAAAACCTCAGGAAACTACTTGCATTATGACTGGGAGGTCAGAACACGAGTATTTGTGTGGTGTCCTTCCTGTTAAGTGATGTGGTTTTGCAACTATAAATGTAAAGTGTCACACCAGCAAAGCTGAGCATCCACCCTTACGTTTCAAACGCTTTTTTGAATTTTGAATGCTAGGCAGTTATGCTGATAAGCACATTGTGCCAGTAATGGTGCACCGCCTTAATTTAAACGTGATGGAAAGGGATGTTTGTGCATAGCCAAGCTGTTCTGGCGTGCCTGCAGGAATACAACAGTACCTGGTGGCACCGTAAAGTTCAGGCGTAACAGTGAACAACTAGTAAAGAAATCGACTGATACTAAACCGACCCATATGTAGGAGCATTATATTATCTAAGCCACACGCAAAGTTGGTTTCAGTGTACTGAAAAACCACAGCTTTGATTTGTCAAGTTATTTTACTGCACACACACAGCGCTGTAATAAAGTCTGTACAATGATGAGCAATGCAGCAAGCAATGAAAGATTACTTGTGATGTGCGGATTTGAATAGTACATGTGAATGCATACCGGTATTGTTTTCTTCTGGAACAATAATATGTTTGGTACAGAGGCTGAGCCACTCTGGCCTCCTGACTGCAAATTTCAGTGATCTCTTTCACGGTGCTCATGGGGATACCATTCATCTGACTACTTGAATAGTGAATAGATAATAGAAACACCAATCTTGAAGTTTTATGTAGAACACCTTTTACATTATTCATAAAGCTCTGAACTAAAGGAACTACCCGTTGGTTTGTTATGCAAATAAAAAAACGGCAATAAATCTTTCCTCACTTTGCGTGCAGGGCCTGTCTTCCACCATATGAGCCTTGTTTTCATTGTCATGTGCATGTTAAAGCAGCTACTAATTTAGAAAGACAAAAACAAGATCACTAACTACATCAACCTTTTCACACCACGAGCGATCACTGAGCTCATTGTGAAGCTAAGTCACCTAATAATCTTGGTTTGCTGTCAAACAAAATACAGGTACTGGCCAGCTGTTTGTTATGGTATGTAATTTTCGTTGTCCTAAAATCTGGCTGTGCATCAGCTAGCTAGGTTGTTGCTACATAAGTACATCGCCAACGTGTAGCCCATGCCCATCTCACTAAAATAACCTGAGTAGAGCTTACAATAGTTCACTTATCATGTGCGTCCTGTGTGAACTTATTTTTCATATTTAGAGTGATTGAAATATAACACGCATGCATGATGCTGACAGTATCAAATGGTCTCAAGTCTATCATCTTTGTTTGCTGCCATGCTGAGAGAGGGAGCATGCCTATTATTGTACGGCTTAATTTTTGTGCACTTTGGTAAGTGTTTTACATTGTGTAAGTGCTGAATTAGGTATTCCAGTAAAACACGTTGTGGGGCTAGTTGGTGCATAGCTTTCAAAAGATGAAGCGCCAGCAGTGACAACACACTAAGAAGAAACGAAGACAGGACAAGGCGCTACTTCCAACTATTTATTGTAGCCAAAGGTGGCTGAATATATAGCCATGTGGACAGGTGGACGAAAAAGGCGGAACACTGATTGTATATATGCGCACCAGTAGCACACCCAGGATCTCTGCCAGGGGGGGGGGGGGGGGTTGACGGTATTCCAATACCATCTAAACAGCACTAATTTCGATTTCTTCACGGGAAATTGTCAAAAAAATGCGCTTTTTGCGAGTGTGCAGACGATTGCGCGTCTTAGATCTTAGTTGCAGTACTCAAATGCATAAGGAGAGGAAAGGGATTAAACAAAAGGGGGGGTCAAGTCGGCCTCAGGGGGGGGGGGGGGTACAACCCCCGAACCCCCCCCCCCCCCCGCCCCCCGTCGGTGCGCCACTGATGCGCACGCACGAGAACACTGCAGATATGCATGAAGGGAAGCGCGAATCTAAAACTTATTTAAAAACCCACTTTCATTTGTGTATATATTCCGAGACGGGGAGCTGACACATTTGTCCTCTCTCTTCTTAATCTGGTTGGCCTCCAACAATTCACGCGCCACAGAGTCTTTACTTTTGGACAAGATTGTTGTATCATGAAGCCTTGCTTCACGTGCTTGTTTATTTTCATTCCCGCAGGCCTTGCAATGAAGAGGCAAGTTTGAGCCATAACCATATTTCAATGAAAGCTTATGCTCCCGTAGGCGATCATTAATACATCGGCCAGTTTGGCCGACGTATACTCTTTCCCACACTTCAGAAGTATGCGGTATACGACCCCTTCATCACACTTCACAAAAGGGTTTGTATGTTTAATGGAACACCCTGCCTTCTTAGAGATATCAGAACCAATCAGGCGGCACAAAGTAGCAAGTTTTCGGGGCGCGGAAAAAGAACACAGGAATTTTGTATTTCACGGCGACGTGTTTAAGATTGTGCGCCACTTTGTGAGAATACGGAATCACCACTGGTTTAGCTTTCTTTTCGAATGTATGACCTTCTTCGGTGCTTCTTTTTCTTTCTTTTTTCACTTTTTTTCAATAACGCCTACGAAACTGCGCTTAAAACCAAACAAGGGAAGCCAGCCTTCCTCAATTTTAAAATCTGTTCGTCAAAGCTTCCTTGTGCCTTGTGACAGCACGACTTTTTAAGGGTGAATTCGAGGCACATGGTGGAAATCGCACGTTTAACAGTCTTGGAGTGTGTGGACTCATACGGCAACAATTCCTTGCGGGCCCGGGTCGGTACATCCAGCAGGAACCTTCGTCAGTAAGGGTTATGTCAAGATCTAAAAACTGCGAGCTGTTATCCTTGGCTAGTTCAAAAGTAAAATCTAAGCCTTTGCCGTGCTGTTTAAATTCACATAAAATGCCCTGCACAGTATGCGAGTAAGTCACGGGAGAACGTTCCGTCAGTAAAAATAAAAAACCATCCTACCTACCTAAAAACCTTCAGCCCTTTGCCTCCGTCAACACCATGGATAACGCTCTGTCGATGTCCGCAAGGAAAATGTTGCACAGTACGGAAGCCACACACGAGCCAATACAAATTCCTTTCTATTGCACATAAAACTGGCCTTGAAAACAAGCAGCTGTTGAACACAGATAAAACTCCAGGAGTGCTATGAAGTTATCCACAGAAATTCCCGCGGTATTCTGAAAGGACATGCACGCGCCCGTTCATCTCAATGCAGCTCAGGATGACTGCTAACAGTTCTTTTAGCGGAATAGAGTAAAAAAGATCAACAACATCTATTGAAAACAAGCATCCTAGCGACTTAGTCTCACGTAAAAAAGCTGTGATGTCAAGCCTATTCCTTACCATGAATGGGTCATGTATAATCAAGGTGTTAAGCTGCTTGAGAAGGTGACGGCTAACGTTGTTTTGCCAGGAACCTCTTTCACTCACAATACATCTGAAGGGTATATAATCCTTGTGGGTTTTTGCAGTAAAAAAATACATTCAAAAAGTTTTCCCGACTTTTCTGGACACCGTTAGCGAGCTTCTGTAGTCCAATGTCTAGACACAAAGATATGGCACGGCTCTTTTCCTTACTTGGCTTCAGTTTCGTTGACTTGAAATTCCTCTGGATAGCTTGTAAACCTTTTTCATTGAACATGCCCGACGGCATGGCCACAAACCCTCCTTCCTTGTCGGCCTGCAGGAGTCGAAGGTTATTGTCCTTGAAAAAATTCACGATACGTTTTGTGGGGGTTCTTGGGCGAGTTCCTTTGTGGGGCACCGTTCTGGCCTGGCTGTCAACTCCGTCCAGCAGACACCTTTCCTTGTCCTCTGGTGCAGCTTTGTTGGAAATCCTTGTATTCAAGGAAAGAAGCTCATGTGCCGGGATTTTCGGCTCGGAGCTGAACTTGGGGCCTTTCTTGAGGACGTCAGCGATGTCTTCCGGGATGGAGGCTCCCCCGAGAACTTGCAGCGCTGTGCTGCTGGCTTTGTTTGTTTCGCCTCCTTCGGAAAGAATGGGTAGTGTCTTACGCCATAAAAATTCCTAAGTTCACCATAAATTCTTAGTGTGATGTCACTGTTGGCGCTTCATCTTTTTCAAGCTGAATTAGGTATAATTGCAGCATAATAGGTAATGAAAAGGCGGATGAGCTAGCCCGAAAAGGACATGATCATATATAAAGTGTTTTTCACTAAAAGTGAGGCTTCAGCTATGGCGAAGCGATATGTACTCAATGAACGGCGTAGAAGCTTGTCTTCAACTTCAGGCAATTCCAAGTTTTGTTCAACATCAACACAGAACTCCAATCAAGGCTACCATAATGTCTACCACGGCATCTGGAGACCCTGCTTCACCGGCTTCGACTGAATGTTGCATACATGAACAGTCTTCTTTTTCGCAATGGCCAGAGCACAAATCCACATTGTGACAACTGTGGCACCGTGCAATCTCTATAGCACATCTTTGTTGAGTGCCCAGCTTATAGAGACGAGTGACATCGATATGAAATGGACATAGAAAAGCTCGACCAAGGCCCCTTGACATTGATGTTGGGTTCCTGGCCTTGCCCATCAAAACAGCACAAAGCCCTGGACTTATCGATTTAATCGATCGTCGTCATTCAAACTTCATGATCTCACTCTCGTCATGTTGTTGTCGTTACGCCTTCTACACTGACCCAGTGTTCAAAGTTCTTTAATCCCCTAGGTCACTAGGTCTTCGAGGTCGTGATACGGTCGTGGTCGTTGCATATTCATCATTGCAGCTTATTTACTGACAGCCCAACTGTTTAAGCCAGCCGTAAATTGTGAGTGTGCCACGAAATTATCATAATCAGCATTAGCTCGAGCGTCGTCGTCTCCTGCCGCAGTTAGAACCAGCCGTAATTTGTGCGTGCCGCCCGAAACTGCCGCGCCGTAGCCATGGCAACAAGCGACGCCACACAGACACGGCTCCGCCGAACCCCGCCAGCTGCGCGCTACTGCATGCGCATGTCCCATGACGTCATCCTGGCGCGTCCGCGCTCGTCGCCCGAGAGATATAACAAAAATAAAACAATATTAACGCCCTTGGCAAGGCAGGATTCGAGCCCGGGTACACACGGTCTAAAAGCGAGCGTGATAACCACTGCGCTATACACCCACGCTTGCAGAACGTGCATTTATGGGAACCATATGGTTGCATTGTACTGACTATTGCAACACAACTTCCTTTGGGAGAGAGAAAGAGAAAATAAGAGCGAGAGAGAGAGAAATAAAGAGAGAGCGATAACCTTGCTACAACCAAGAGACGCAATCAATTGGCCAGCTTTGCTGTGTTTTGAGCTTTGCGCGGCCTAGTGCAAACTTCCGCCTTCTTTTGTGCTATCTTCATGTCGTCGTCATCACGCCATCGTCGTCATGCCGTCTTCGTTACGCGGTCGTTTTATGATTACTTTAGTAACGTGATCCCATTGTCATGTCACCTTCATCGTTCCACCAACGTCAATCTCTCTTCGTCCTTGTATAGTAATAATTCTGCCGCCATTCAGTCATGATTACGCCTCCCTTGACAAGCCGTCATCGTCAGACAGTTACTATCGTGCCGCTATCAGTCATCGTAACGCCGTCGTGACAGTCCAGTTTAGTGATCTGACTCTCATCGTCGTTATAGAGGTTTCGTCATACAGTCACGCCATTGTGGTCATACACGTATCATTGCCATTATGCCGTTGTCAACGTCACTGTATCGTCGTCATACCGTCGTCGGGATGCCGTCGCGAGTGTTCCGTCATTGTAACACCCGGCCGTCGTCGTCGATATGCTGTCACGCTGCCGTTTTACCATCACTTTATTATCGTCATGCCGTCGATCCGTCGAGGTCATTTCTATCGTGCTGTCATCATTCAATCGTGCTAAGGCCTGCCTTTGTTACGCAATCCTCGCGCCGACAATACGAGGCATCGATTATCATAGCTTCATGCTGCCCTGGTCGTGCCGTCATTGCCGCCTCTTCATCGGTTGTCCATCACGGCACCGTCGTCATACAGCCGTCGTGATGTCCCCATGTCGTCGTCCCGTTGTCATAGTCGTCGTCATGCCTCCATGCTCATAGGCGACGTTGGCAAGCGAGTGCAATAGCAAAGTGGGACGATATCCAAGTATGTGGCACATAGCCGAAGCAACGAAAATCTAACAATTCAGGGAATATGGCGTGCCACTATATTGCTTGATTGCTATTCGCATAACCGCCGACAGTCGTCGTGAGATCACTTTTGCCGCAATTTATTTGTACAAGTGTCTTTATGTCCGAATTAATGCTAGTCCAGTAAACTAACTGTCTCGCTTTTTCCATGCATTTTTCTATTCTCACATGCCCACCACATTTGTTTTTCAATATTTTTGCACGTAGTCATGTTGTAAATACAAATTTCACGTGCTAGAAAAAAAATTCCGTTGACTACGGTATTTGGCCTTCCAGTGCTTCTCCGTTCATGACCGTTTTCCACGCGAACTTCAGATACGGCTCACGTGCCGTCTCTTGTACAGGGCGTCGCGCAGTCCTTTCGGTGACAAGTGACAATACCACGCTGATAGCATCGATGTCGATGTCAGTAGTTTGCATGGTGGTGCCATCACTAGGAGCAGGAAACCTTGACAGCATGTCAGTCAGGGTTGTATGTTTGCTAAGAACAAAAGGGAGCGAATAGTCGTACCTCAAGAGCCTCAGTACCGTAAGTCGCATTCTTCCAAGGTTTTGGACACAAAGGCTGTCGGTCTCCAGCAGTCATTGTGTCACTGCAACGGAACTGAACCGACGCCGCCTTTACTTGTATGATGCAATCGGTAATGGCTGAAAGCTTAAACCAACATATGCGCGGCGGTGTAATGTATTGAAGGCGGGTTTTTGTTCTGCCAGCTACCGATAAACGGGGGGCGCTATTGTCTGCGGTGTTCTCGCGCCGTCCTTTTGCCAAGACTCGCCGGATTCCGGTGCGCCATTGCTTAAGCAGGACCCACATGTACGCGCCGGCGTCAGCGTTGGTGTCAGCTCGCGCCGATTCTGGAAAAGGCAAGTATTATTTCTCGGATAAAGCTTCTGGCAAGCGAGCCACTTCATACAACAGAGTTCTTTCGTCTCTGCTTTGCCAAGGCGTCTCGCGAGGGGAGAAGGGGCACTGGCGCCCAGAAGTGTACCCGCTGGATATCGGCGTGCGCACCAGGGAGGGTACGGAAAGCGTAGGCAAGTGGTGTGTCCAATTCAAAAACCCCTCCACATTGGCCGGTGAACAGAAGTGGGAAGCCTGCAAATTTCTGGAATCTCACTTCTGGCCGTTGTTCAAGTGTCAGCCGCCACAAGAGCGGTCAGCAGAATCATTCCTTTCTTTCTTCCAACAACAACAAGAATAGTCTATTTTTGAACAACCAGACGCCAGCTAACGCCGACGCCAACGTTCCGTCCAGTGCATATGGTTCCCGCTGATAGTGCGATCTTACCATTGATCTGGCTCCTTTGATGCGCAGAAAGTGAATACTCGGTGCTCTTGGCGCAGGATTAACCGCAAGGTCTATGCATACGAGGCGTCGCAACAGCAGGCCCGGCTCGAGCCACCGTCATCGCCACCAACTGCACCAGGCGCTCGTAAGTGCGTTCAACATTTTACGTTCAGCGTTTCTCAGCGCAGCTCGTGAAATTCTCTTATTTGAATGGCTCGCGCATATCCCATGGGTATCCTCAACCAATAAAGTGTTGCCTAGTCTGGCTCTTTTTCAAAAAATGAGAAATAATGAGAGGCGAAACTGTATGGCAAAGTAACGTTCAGTGCGTTTGAAATCCTTCAACTTCAGATAATAGGCGCAATTTCTGAATCTGTGCTGAACCAGAGCTACTGCACGAATGACTTCGAGAGAAAGATGCTGCTTAAAAAATTGAGAAAGGATGTTCTATTTATTTATGTGTTTTACCGCCCTCTTTCTGGCCATATCCTTTGAGCCACTCATTGCATCTTATTAGCCCCTAATTGTGTAATCTGCACAGATAAGCGCAACATTGAAAACTAGAGATTAATCTTTTCTTTACAATTTACTGCTAATATGCGATGTGAGACGCGACAATGAGCATTAGCAGTATACATCACTCTGAACATAATAGAGCTTATAGATTTAGTGTGCAAAACCTCTCAACACCACAAAAATAACAAAATTAAAGCTCCGATGTTCCTACACGGGCCTTCTTCACAATATGATACGCTCGCTACTCAAGTTTGTATTTCACTTACGGTAGTTTAAGTTTATGTGTTTTTTTTTATATGCGATCAAGTTATCGCTTGTCGATCCGGTTTATGTTGAGGGTGTCGTTGTTCGCTTAAAGTTTAAGGGGTTCGAAAGTCAGCCGTTATGAAGCACCTTCCTTCGATACACTTATTGAGCCGTCCCGGCCGGTATCTGTGGTTGGTATTTTGTATGCGCTTTGCTGTAGCAACCATTGTCAGTTTGGCCTTCTTGCATATGACGCTGCAATTAGCGCATTTTGCTTCATAGACAACAAGTGGAAATTTCAAATGATTTAGAAGATCACGTCTCACTCTACGTATGTCTGCGTGCGAACTTTAAAATGAGCACGATGGCGCTTTTTTTTTTTGCTTATTGCGTTCAATGGCTTAGTTTATACATGACACGTAGGCAACGGCTACACATCTAAGTTCTTGTTTGTAATGGAACATTGTCATTGTTGCAAATGTTTGTTGGCCGTCTGTTTCATGACCTTCAGAACGTTGTACTTTGCGTGGGATTCTGCTTGAGGGCTGTAGACATTTGAGACGCGTGCATTTGCATTGCGAAAGAGGCTAATGTGAAAGCTTTTATGGATAAAGCTTCCCGCCACAGCATGTATACAAAGCAAATTAATCTGCCGTCAGAAACCTTTTATAATTGCAAACACAGGTACAATTGTTTTGGGTAGCCATGCTTAAATTTTATGATTCGGCACAAGTTATAAAGGTTTCCTTAATCACTATTTATTTATTTATTTATTTATTTAAAGGTACCTTACACGCCCCTAGAGGCATTGTGTAAGGGGGGAGAGTACAATAAAAAATTATTGCTTATACAATAGGTAGAATACATATGTGAATACATATACAAGACATATAGGGTGAGAAAAATGCTAATATACCAATACAGTGTTGCAATATGACCTAGGAAACAAACCGAACGCTTTGGACGCGACAGCTCATTTAACAATGAAATGTCACACAGCAAAACATAGTCAACAGACTTAAAGAGCAAGCGCGACATAATTAGGCTATAACAAAACAGTATGTAAGACGTAGTTGCACATTAATAACGGAAGAGGCAAAGACAAAGAATAATATGTCAGATTATGTAGAGTTGTTTGAAAAATGCGTTGTTAGAAGAAGCCGAAAATTTTCTTGGTACTTTCATAAACTATGGTTTTAGGAAGTTCGTTCCAAAGACGAATGGCTCTTGGAAGAGCGGAGTAGTTAAATGAATTAGTCTTTCCGTAGATGCGCATGAAATTGAACCGATTGTACAACCACTGTGACCTGTAATGAGGAGTTTCAAGAGGCAGAACTGATGGCGCTGTGTTATGAACATATTGATGAAATAAGGATAGCAGGGCTATATCACGCCGATCATGCAAGGGCTGTAGTGAGAGGTCGAGTTTAATTTGTGTAATGCTTTTAGTATAGTCATAACAACGTGAGATAAAACGCAGTGCCCTATTCTGAATAGATTCGAGTTTTTCGATCAAATATTTTTGATGGGGAGACCAGATGGAGGCAGCGTATTCAAGCTGAGGTCAGACAAATGTTAGGTAAGCTAGTTTACGAATATCTTTAGTATAATCATGTAACTTTCGGCGTATGTGCCCTAATGATCTCGAGGAATTAGCGCATATGTATGGAATGTGCGTTGACCACGAGAGAGTCGAAGTTAGGTTAATACCAAGATACTTATATTGAGTATCATGCAAAATAGGGATGTTATCTATATGATAAGAAAACGTAGAGTTAGTATGCTTGTGGCTAAATAAATAATTTTACATTTAGAAACGTTAAGCTTCATTAGCAAAGTGTTACACCAAAGAGAAATAAGTTCAAGATCTTTTTGGAGGATTGTATGATCATCGGTACCCTTAATGGAACGATAAAGAATGCAGTCGTCCGCGAAAATGCGCACGTGAGAGGAAATGTTATTTGGTAAGTCCTTGATGTATATTAGAAATAGTAATGGATGAAGAACGCTGCCTTGTGGTACACCTGAAGTACCGTGTTAAAGAGGAGAGGAAAAATTATTAACTGCTGTGAATTGCTGACGATTAGAAAGAAAATTGCGAATCCATGTTACTCTAAGAGAATCTAGTTTAAGAGCAGATAATTTCAAAATCAAACGGCAATGTGCTACAAGATCAAATGCTTTCGAGAAGTCTAGAAATCCGCAATCAGTTTGTAGATCCTCTTCCATGTTAGTATGCAAATCAGTTGTTAATTCGAACAATTGCGTCTCACACGAGAAAAATTTCCGAAATCCGTGTTGATTAATAAAGAAAAAATTGTTGGCTTCCAAGTGGATGTAGACATTTGTTGCAATAACACGTTCTAGCATTTTGCAGCATATAGATGCTAATGATATGGGACGGTAGTTTTCCGGTGCGTATTTATTGCCTGACTTAAATATGGGCATAACCTTTGCTATCTTACAGTCCGAGGGCAGCAGGCCAGTCTCTAATGATTGCCTGAAGATGTGAGCAAGCATTCTACTAGACACTATGACGGTGCTTTTGATAATTTTAGAATTAATATTGTCAACCCCACAGGATGTGGTTAGCTTGAGGTTATTTATCAGGCATGCGACCCCTTCTACTGCTATTTCTATTGGTGACATGTATTGGTAGTGTAGTTCAGATACATGCGGCAGATCGGACTGATATTCAGTGGTGAATATGGAAGAAAAATAAGTATTGAAAGTAGAAGCGCATTGAGTATCTGGAAGGGGAGTGTTGTTATTGTTGTGCAAATAGATGTTATTGTGGTCCTGATCTGAGCTTATACTGTGCCCGAATTTCGTGGCATTAGTTTTCAGAAGAGAAGGCAAGTCACGAGTGAAGTATTTATCCTTAGCAGATGACAGGGCAGTACAGTAAATTTTTAAGCTTTCCTTGTATTTGTACCAAACTGCTTACGTGTGCAAGCGCTTAGCACTATCATAGTGGCGCCTCTTCCTGTTTCGCAGTAAGCGTAGGGATTTGGTTAACCATGGGTTAGATTTATCGTTGGTTATTTTATTGAGAGGGTCGTACTGGTTAACAAAGGCAAGACATCTTATTTCTGAAGAGTATCCAATTTTCCACCACGGATCGACTGTGAAATGAAGGAAACAGCACGTGGGAAGAAAATATATCTAATTCTGAATTCATAACATTGTAACTGACTTTATTATAACCGCATATTTTTTTTAGACGAGGGTGCGTTAAGAGTTTCTTGCAGTAAGGAATGATCACTACAACCATTAATAGACGAAATTTGGTCAAGTGTCTCGGGGGCAGTTGTGAGAATTAAATCTAAGATTTTGTTACATCGTGTTGGCTGCGTAACAACCTGAAACAGGTAAAAATATAAGGTTAACTTTATGAATTCTGTTGAAGTATTACATGATGAAGATAAATTAACCCAGTCGGTCAGAGGAAAATTGAAGTCTCCTAGAAAATAGATGGCATCAGACGGGCGAAGCTTCGTCACTGAAACCATGTTGCAGTGCAAGTCGTTAATAAATGAATTAGTAGAGTTTGGAGGGCGCTAACAGACACCTACCCAGGTAGCACAAAAGAGATACATAACGTTTTTGTAGCGTTTATCCAAGACGATAAAAACGGTTTAAAGAAAACATCAGTGAGATAACTTCGTCGGTGAAACGTCGTATATATCGGCTAATGTCCGGCCTAATTACTTTTCTGAGACGATCTATAACATGTCGTCAAGACGTATTCGAAAAGTTCGTCTAGAAATAGGATTGGGAAAGAAACAAATAAGCCCTTTGCATCGATGGCCTAGCAGCGATGGCCTAGCGGTAGAGCATCCGCCTCGTATGCGGGAGGTACCGAGTTCAAATCCCGATGCCGCCGGGAACCCACCGCTTTTTCTCATGGGTAGAGATGTCCCCTGGCCTGGTGCTCGGCTGTCGTGGGGGTCCACATCTCGAAAGAGGGCCCAATAGAGATTTCAGCTGTTGTCTCTGGGCGCCTCTTGTCCAACCACAGACGGCCTTGTAGACGAGCATCCGCCGCGGCTGTGGGAGGCAAGTGCTGCCGCCGGGTACCTACCGATAAAATAGGTACAAGCGCGCTCCCGGCCTGGTGCTCGGCCATTATGGGACCTGAACGCTTGGAAAGGGGTGTTTGACCTCAACCCGAAGGTGCCCCCACCTCAATAGGTGCTTGGGGCGCCACATGGGAAATGACCGCCATGGGAGCGGCCCAGACACCACTTGATTTCCGTGCTCACGTTGGTTTCGACGGGAATTCAGGGCGCAGGCTCCTTTCCCAAGCGTATCACCCCTGAAGGAAGCCGAACGCCAGGCCGGGGTACGCTTGTACCCTTTTGAACCAGTGGGTGCCCGGCGGTGGTGAGAATCGAACCCACAGCCTCCCGCAGCCGAGGCGGGCGTTCTACCACTAGGATATTCATATCCAATTTCTAAACGTTTTTAAGACGTTATCAAAAAGCTGATCTAGAAATAGTCTTGAAAGGTTTACGATAATCTGAAGCTAATTCTCGCAGGTTTCACATTAGTCGACGCGTCGCGGTGTCGAGTGCAAAAGAACTCCTGTTGCAGTGCCAAGCACTGTTGTCTATCGACGCCGACGCATCCTCACCAAGTCACATGGAAATGAATATGTCCACGAAAATAAATCTAGAATACTATCTTTGGTATGCAGCAACAATGTTTACAACCAAAATGGGAATGCAATCCCTGCAAACAGGGTGTTTCACGTAACTTGGCCCAAGATTTCAATATGCAAATGCCACGTAGCTGGACAGAACCAAGGCAATGTTTGTCGCCACTTGGAGATACTGAGATTATTTTTTAGTTCCACCTAATCAGATAATTGGTCTTCATTAACTTTTCAACTTCTCGATTATTATAATTAGATAAGTGTCAGTGAGAAAATTGTAGAGCAACATGAAAACCTCCCGATACAGCTTTCTGTTGCTCAACACGCGGTATTTAAAAGCGTTTTTCCGAATGTGATAGAAGCCCCCGAACACACTCAGAACAGACGCGCGACTGGCCGCTCAAGCCAGTTTGCGTGTATTTTGACACTTATCTCATTGACACTTAACTATAACTGAGAAGTTGATTAATTAATGAAGACCAATTATATTAGGACGGGAACAAACAGAGCTAGGACGGGACGAAGTGAGTAGACAGACAAGACGCTGAACCAACAACCACTGGTTTATTGCTGGGAAAGCAATATATACAAAGCACAGGTTCAGCGCAGAAGGCCAGAAAAACACGGCTTCTGCGCCGGGAAGAGAATGAAATCATGACATCACGCGCGTCGTCATAGCAGATTACCGCTGTTTGTTCCCGTCCTAATGATGTACCAACCAGCCCAGACCAGCACACTGCTTCAGACCAATTATATAATGAGGCGTAATGCAAAATATAATCTGAGTATCTCCAAGCGACGGCAAACATTACCTTGGTTCTGTCCAGCTACGTAGCCTTTGCACATTTTAGAAGTCTGGCCCAAGTGAAATAAAACTAAAGGCTTAGGCTAGTCGGTACATACTCGACAGAGGAACAGCGCGAAAAGACGAAGGACAAAAAAAGGAACACACACCAGAGCTGATGTGTGTTCCCCTTCTCGTCCTTAGTCTTTTGGCGCTGTTCCCCTGTCGAGTCTGTATACGGCGAACTCCGGCGCGTGTCTCGTGCGGCAAGGCTAAAAAAAATGTCACAGTTTCGCCCTAAGGGCGAAGCAATGAATGCGATAGCAACACAGCAATGTCATACGAAGTAAGGTGAGCGGCTTTGGTAGCAACAACACGCGGAACTGTTGTCGACGCCATCGGCGTTTTGCCCGCGTTAGCTCAAAATGCGTGCGGCGTTGGTGACTGTTGCTGGAGCCTCTGATATAAATAGGCACTTGGTGCCGCAGCTAAACGTCGCCTCCCTTCCCTCCCCCTCCCCCACGGCCTCTCGCGCGTCCGAAGAAGGCGCGTTTGCTCTACATATATGGCGATTGTAAATGAGAAAAGAGACGCCTACTTCTGCAGCCCTTAAGCGAGCACGGCGCAGAACGCGCGTTTGTTCTCCGCCGTGCGTTCACTCCCCGTGAAAGACGCGCCCCTCGCGCCCTTTCACTCGCACATACAGCGTTCGGCGCGCGGCGACGATTTCATCTCCAAATGACGTCATACGGAACCTCACGGCGACGGCGACGGCGACGGCGACGCCGACGGCGACGGCGACGCCGACGGCAGGAATCTGCTTTTGAGTGTCCATATAATTGCTATCGCAATAAAAGGGAGGAAGAACAAGAGAGCTTCTTCTGCTTCTGCCATCTGTCCGAACGGTTCTCGGGTGTTTTACTCACGGCGAGACTGACGATCTTCGATGCGGTTGGCTCCCTCGGCATGATTGTCGAGGGACATGTCTTCTTGTGTGGCAGCCAAGGCGACCACCCGATTCTGCGTCAGGCGCTAAAGGAACAGTTCACGCGGCCTGTTTGCGTCCAGCCTAGTCACTCAGAAGCCGCCGCGTACGACATAGAAGTTCCGACGCTCGACGAGCTCCTGTTGGTTTAGAAGCTGCTGAAGCCGCCTGCGTGCAGACACGGACTTGCGATCGTGTGTCGTCGATTTGAAGTGGTAATAGGGTGTGTAGTCATGAGGTGAGTCTACAACTTCTTGAAACTCCTCAACCACCTCTGTCTGTAGAGAGTACCGAGAAAGCATTGAGAAACCATGCGCGCTGCAAGGTAATGTGCCGAAGGTCGAAGATGACCTCCACCTGAGTAAATCAGGTTGCAGGATTTGGTGGCCAAAAGGACGGCAGGTGAATCTGAAACGTGGCGAGGCCCTCTGCGCTGGTCGTTGGTCTCTCGTTGGTGGCATCATTCATGACATGGTGCTCATCGTACGATCACGTCCGAGTCACCACGTTATAGCGACCGAGGTTAGGTACACTACAACAATGTGTGTCAGCGAGCGGAAGATCTGAGAGCCGTTCGGAGCGATGGAAGGAGCAGAAGAAGCTTTTATTTTTCTCCCCTTTTTTATAACCTCGCAACTCCCAGCACCAGGCACGAGACACACGTGCCGGAGCGCGTCATATATAAAAGGCTGACGAGGAAGATGACGATGGCTGAAAGAATCCCAACTTTCACATCCAGCAGTATTTGGCACACAGTCCAGGCAGAATTCCATTGATTAACAGCTTGTGAGTGCACCACTTAACATTATTAAGTCCCTCTTGGAATGGAACTGTCGTGCATGCTGGTACTTGAAATGTTTTTAATGTAGACACACTTGCTGCCCTGAACATGTACGCCCAGATATTTGCACTAGTGCTCCATTTTGTCGAAGTGGACACGTATCCTGCACTACGCTGGTAGTTGAAATGTTTTGAATGCAAATGCAGGTGGCTTCAGCAGAAAGAGTTGCCCACATACTATCGCTGGCATATACAGGGTGTCCCAGCTAACTTTAGCCAGAGTTAAAAATATGCCGCTGCCCCACTAAGACGACGCGACCAAATGCATGTTGCGTACTATTGTTTGCAGTAAATCACACTATCTTTTGTATTCGGATCAATTGCATAATTAGCTGATATTAAATAACCAACTTCTCAAGCAACGACAATTCAAATTATTAAGTTGTAGAGCGGTCTACAAACCGTCCGATTAAACAGTTTTTAACTTTCTATTTATTAAGTATTAGCTTTTTTTCCTCTTACTACAGATGCCTGCGAAATAAAAAAAATACCACGTGACATGCTCGCTTGCGCGCCGTGATTGAAGTGCTACCAAACATTCCGCGTACAAACGAACTTAGCCGGGTGTGCTGCGGCTTAAAACGCGACAGGGCAAGCGTTATCACAGCGGAAGCGATAAAGGTTGCAGGCGTAAAGCGCGCAGCCAACGCCTGTGTCGGTGCCCTGTCGCCTTTTAAGCGGCAACACCCCGCTAAATGCAATGTTCGCTTGTACGTAGAACGTTTGGGGGCACTGAAATCATGGCGGCAAAGAGGGCATGTCACATGTTTTTTTTTTGTTTTTTTTTGTATTTTGAGGCATCTGCAGTAAGCGGGAAAATACTACTACTTAATATATAGAAAGTTAGAAACTGTTTAATCGGAGGTTTTCCAAACCGCTCTTCTTTGCTGACTTCGTTGCTTCAGAAGTTGGTTCATTAATCTTAAGTAATTATGCAATTCAACAGAATACAAAAAATAGTGACTCACGTCATACAATAGTAAGTCACATGGGTTTAGTCGCGTTAGAATGCATCGACATATTTTAAAACTCTGGCTAAAGTTAGCTGGGACACCCTGTATATGCATTTGCTCTTCACTTGGTAGCACCAGAGGTAGCACTGAGGTGTAGCACTGAAGGCTTCCCTCTAGGTGTGCTTGCTAGATAAGTGGGGAGGCATACACAATCTTTCAAATTTTTGCAGCTTGTAATGAAACATATAACAGCACCAGTAAGCTACAATGTTAAAGACATACTAAATTTTATTATGACTTATGAAAGTGGTATGTACACAAAATATGCAACTACAACACTGTATCCGGATCATAAAAACAAACATAATGAGGGGAACTATAAAAATTATTGCAGGAATTGTTTTGAAGAGGCTGCTCAATGAAATCACATATGTAGATTCTACATTAAATGTATCAAGCATTTCAAGTGAAATTAGCGACAGCTTATGTAATACCAATTTAAATCGCGTTCACTCGCCCTTCCTGTGCTAGCAATGTGATTGCTTGCATTTCTTAAGCGATTTGGAGAACGCCTTTTAAAGCAGATGAGGGAAGAGGTCACAATGTATGGTCATGTGTTCTCCCGCACTTTCACCAGTGGCCGCTGTTTTGATTCCAGTGGACTGAATGAGAACGATCAGTTGGCGCATTGCAAGGGAACAAGAATAATTAAAGCTGCTATGCGCTTAAAGCATTATCACGTTTTAGGTCACCTGTCAACTGCTCACTACTATTCAAGACACCACATTCGGTTACCATGCATTCGTCTGATACTTCTGCGGTTATTGGTACACTGTTGCCCTGTAACCGTATTTTGTACTTAGACCTCCACGGAGGGACCAATTTATGCAACTAATCATGCACGAATCCATTCCGCACTGCCATGGTTAAAATGGCTCTGTAAATAACCCATCACATGGACTCTAAGCTGCAAATGCTATTTACTTTTACCCTTCAACTTACTTAGTGCGCATACATGCCTAAATAGAGGCTCCTCTGCTCTGTCTGGTGTACGATCGGAAAGTTTGTTGTACAAGGACCAAGAACCGCGGCATTCCCTGTTGCGCGAAGTGCACGAAGAGCTCAGAAATCGAAAGAACCGTGCGTACACTGGTACACGCACGAACTCGGCAGACGGCCGACTAAATGCCACGAAGGCCGCGCAGCGTACAGTCCGACACCAGTCACAAACTGCAAATAATCGTGACTACATGGAGTAACAGGTTATTTTACGACAAGGGGATTCACGATTTACATATGCAGTATCCACTAGCGAGTTAAGCAGCGTATATGCGGTATCCATTCGCGAACTAGAAAAACTATAAGAAGAAAGCTACAATAAGCAGCGCAATATATCGCAACCATGCCGAGGTGCCAAAGAAAATCGAATTTGCCCGTCTGACATTGGAAACAAAGTTCCTGTAAGGACCATGAAATACCAATAATGTAAGATCAAACGGGCCAAAACACAATCGAGACAACCTGAATCGCTAGCGATAACAGCACGGTGTGGTACGTAATTGTAGGGGCGCGCCCTAAGCGCGCTCCCGATTGCAGCGCCAACACAGCGTTGCGCAAGACGCGCGAAATAAACACATATTGCACCTCTGCGTTCGTTGTGTGCTGACGTGCGTCCCGCCGCTCGTATACACGCGGCGTTACATGGGCGTCGTATATCGCGACCACTATAGTGTCACGAGCCTCGAGAAGTAGCCCTGAAGGTTTAATAAACGTAGAGCAGCTGGCTCTTGGAAGACGCGACCGTCGGGGCTGGCTCGAGCAGAGAAGGAGCGCGCGGTCTTCTTTCTTCTCTTGGGCTCGACCCACTCTTGCCCTCGACCCACTACCTACAGGTGGCAATATCCCCCCTTCCGAACAAAAGCATCGCCTCGATGCTAAAAAAAAATAGGCGTAGAAGACAAAGAAGAGGAAGGCAGGCAAAGCGAAAGTACACAAAAAAAAAATGTAGCCGTCACGCCGGCACAGTCAATGAACGGAGAAGCAAGCTCCCAAAGATAAATGAAAAGTAGAAACAAAGAAGGGAATGAGAGAAAAAAAATGAAAACAAAAAAAAATTACGGACGCGCAATGTACGGCTTCATGCGCACAACATGAACTATGTCTGAGGTCGGTTGTCTTTGTGTCCTACTCCGTGTCTGCGATGTTGTGTCCGGAACAACTTCGTAGTTTACGTCACTGACGCGGCGGAGCACTTTATACGGACCGAAATACCGGCTCAGAAGCTTTTCACAGAGGCCACGACGGCGAACGGGGGTCCACACCCAAACTTGGTCTCCGGGGTTGTAGGACACGTCCCTGTGGCGGATGTTGTAGCGTCGTGCGTCTGCCTGCTGCTGCTGGCCGATATGCAGCCGCGCGAGCTGTCGAGCTTCCTCAGCACGCTCTGCAAATTCCTCGGCGTCAGTTGTCAATTGGTCAGCGTCTTGACACGGCAGCATAGCGTCCAGCATCGTCTGGACTTCGCGACCGTAGAGAAGGCGAAAGGGCGTGAAGCGCGTCGTCTCTTGCACGGCGGTGTTATACGCGAAGGTCACGTAAGGCAAGATCCGATCCCATGTTTTGTGTTGAACGTCGATGTACATTGCGAGCATGTCTGTGACAGTCTTATTCAGTCGCTCGGTAAGTCCGTTGGTCTGCGGATGGTACGCGGTCGTCTTGCGATGCCTGGTGTTGCTCAATTCAAAAACTTCGTCCATAAGCTGCGCTGTGAAAGCTGTCCCTCTGTCGGTTATTACAGTGGAGGGAGCACCGTGACGCAAGACGATGTGGCGCATGAAGAACTGTGCTACCTCTGAGGCCGTGGCTCTTGGGATCGCCTGCGTCTCAGCATAGCGTGTTAAATAATCAGTCGCGACGATCACCCATTTGTTACCGTCGGCCGAGAGAGGAAACGGTCCGAGAATGTCCATGCCGACTTGGTCGAAAGGCGTGTGAGGTGCTTCAATTGGCTGAAGTAAGCCAGCCGGTTTAACGGATGGTGTCTTGCGGCGCTGGCATTCAAGGCAGCCTTTAACGTACTGTTTGACGCTTGCTGAAAGCCCGGGCCAATAGTACATTTCGCTTACTCTGGCGAGTGTTCGTGAAAAGCCTAAATGACCTGATGTCGGTTCGTCATGGCAAGCGAAGAGGATGTCGTCGCGCATGTCCCTTGGAACCACCAGGAGGTAAGCACGGCTGGTCGAACGAGCATTCTTCTTATAAAGCACGTTGTCTCGCAGACAGAAGGACGTCAGCGAGCGGGACAGATGGCGTGGTATGGTTGTGTCGCGGCCCTCTAAATGATCGATGATCGGTCTAATCTCAGCGTCGTCACGCTGCCGTCTGCTCAAGTCCGACGAACTAATGGCGCCCAGGAAGCCGTCATCATCCTCTGTTTCCTGACTGGCAGGATCAATGGGTGCGCGGGGCAGCGTGTCAGCGTCTTCATGCTTACGGCCAGACTTATAAACGATGGTGATGTCAAATTCCTGTAGCCGCAAGCTCCACCATGCCAGTCGTCCTGAAGGGTCGCGCATGCTTGCCAACCAACAGAGGGCATGGTGGTCCGTCACCACTTTGAAGGGACGACCATACAGATAGGGGCGAAACTTGATGATCGCCCACACGACCGCGAGGCACTCTTTCTCCGTAGTCGAATAATTCGCCTCGGCACGGGACAGGGAGCGGCTGGCATACGCTATAACTCTTTCCACTCCATCTTGAAGCTGGACGAGCACTGCGCCAAGGCCAATGCTGCTGGCGTCGGTATGCACGTCAGTATCAGCATCATCGTCAAAATGTGCAAGAACGGGTGCTGACTGCAGGCGCTGTCGTAATTCAGCAAAAGCCGCCTGTTGCTCATTATGCCACACAAATGGCGTATCGTCCCTTGTAAGGCGTGTCAGGGGTTCCGCTATCTTCGAAAAGCCTTTAATAAACCGGCGATAGTAGGCGCACAAACCCAGGAAGCGCCGGACGGCCTTCTTATCGGCAGGAGCTGGAAACGCGGCCACAGCGGCAAGCTTGTCGGGATCGGGTCGGACCCCTTTGGCGCTTACTACATGCCCGAGGAACTTGAGCTCTTCGTAACCAAAGTGACACTTTTCGGGCTTAAGTGTGAGGTCTGCCGATCGGATGGCTTCTAGCACACTCCGTAGGCGGTGAAGATGCTGCTCGAACGTTTCAGAGAAGATGACCACATCATCCAGGTACACAAGACAGGTCTGCCTCTTCAGTCCAGTAACGACAGTGTCCATCATTCGCTGGAAAGTAGCCGGGGCTGAACACAAGCCAAAAGGAAGCACTCGAAATTCATAGAGCCCATCTGGAGTCACAAAGGCTGTTTTCTCGCGGTCGCGTTCGTCTACCTCGATTTGCCAGTACCCGCTTTTTAAATCGAGAGAAGAAAAATAGTGGGCACGCCGTAGTCTATCTAACGAGTCGTCGATACGCGGCAGCGGGTACACGTCCTTTTTAGTCACGTTGTTGAGCTTGCGGTAGTCGACACAGAAGCGTAGCGTTCCGTCTTTCTTTTTGACAAGAACGACCGGAGACGACCACGGGCTGTTAGAAGGTTCGATGACGCCATCGTCAAGCATCTCGCGGACTTGCGTACGTATGGCTTCGCGTTCTTTTGCCGACACGCGGTAAGGCTGCTGGTGTATCGGGCGTGCGTCTTCGTACGTGATGATCCTGTGTTTAGTGATCGAAGTCTGGCGTACCTTGGAAGAATGTGCGAAGCAGGTCCTGAATTCAAGCAAGAGCTTGCGCAGTGCTGTCTGGCTATCGGTGGACAGTTCAGAATTGATGTCGAGATGGCCCAGAGACGTGTCTGCTGTCTCCACTACTTCTGACGTGAAGCAGTTGTTAACGTTTGCTACTGCGTCAGCAAACGCTAACGAAGTGCCGCGGAACAGGTGTCGGTGCTCGTAGCTAAAGTTGGTAACAAGCAATTGCGAATGACCAGCACGAATCTGTATAACACTTCGAGGCACACAAACACCTTGCTTCAGTAGGTGTTCCAAGTTACTTTCGGCCACCGCTTCGCCATCGCGTAAGCCACAGCATGTAACGTCGACGAGGACACTGGCTCGTGGAGGAAGCGTGACACTGTCTGCCGAAACACGAAGTACGTCGTCGCGCCGTTGGCCGTCTTGCACGTCGATTGCTCGTGTGGCAGAGAAAGTGATACGACGCTCTTGCAGATCGATAATCGCGCCGTACTCCTGCAGGAAGTCAACCCCAAGAATAACGTCGCGGGAGCATTCGCGTAAGACAAGGCAGCTCGCAACGAATGTAGATCCTTGAATCTCAACTCTAGTCGTGCAGGCGCCCAGCGGAGTAACGACGTGGCCGCCAGCCGTCCGAATCTGCGAGTTATGCCAGGGCGTGATCACTTTCTTCAGCTGCGTTGCTATTTTCCTGCTTAGTATGGTGTAGTCTGCGCCGGTGTCCACTAAAGCACTCACGGCATAACCGTCAATGGTCACTGGTATATCGAGCGAAAGCCGGTCGTCTCGTTCAGCTGCAGGTGATGGCGGATCGGTATGTTTCCGTAACTGCGTCCGTCGGAGGTCTTCAGCGCTTCGACCGTCAGCGACCTCGCCCCCAAAGATCGCCTCAGTTAGTTTTCCCGGCGCGGACTGGTCGACCGCTCGGGAGAATAGCGCTGGGGCGGAGGTGAAAATCGTCTGGGAGACGGCGATCGCGACTGCCGCCTGGCAGGCGGTGGCAAGCGCTGCTGAGAGAGGTAGTCCTCAATGTCCCGGGGTCGCTGGCCGTATCGGGGTGGCGGCGAGTATGCGGAAAAGCCGCGAATCCCAAGGCGCCGGTATGGGCACTGGCGGTACAGGTGGTCAGCTTCACCGCAGTGGAAGCACAGAGGCCGATGATCGGGTGTGCGCCAAACATCCGACTTACGAGGGGGCGGGCGCCTGTCGTCGACGTAGCGAACCGCTTGCTCCGAATGGTGGGCAAATGGAGCGCCATGAACAACCGGCGGCGGTGTATACCCAGCGTCGTAGTACGACATCGGCTGCGCCGACTGAATTGACACCGTAGGAGGAGCACGAACGAACCGCGGCGGAGAGGGAGAAGGGCGCTTCAGGGCTTCCGCGTAGGTCGCACGCGGATATTCAACAGGTACTGCCGCAGCGTTAGCAGGAGGCAAGGTGTCACGGAGCGCCTGGTGCACTTCATCCTTGATAATGCTCGCTATGGAGCTTACCGTAGGGTGCGGTGTTACGGCGGCCTTTTGCAACTCTTCACGCACGACAGAGCGGATGAGTTCTCGCAGACAGTCACCGTTGCTTCCTATGGCCGTGAAAATGTCAGCAGCAGACATGCTGTTCACTTGCCGCTCATACATGTTCGAGCGATGCAGAAGCATCTTTTCCATAGTCACGGCCTCAGACAAGAACTCCGCGACCGTCTGCGGAGGGCTCCGTACGAGGCCAGCGAAGAGTTGCTCCTTGACCCCGCGCATCAGATGACGTAACTTCTTCTCCTCCGTCATTCTTGGATCGGCCCGTCGGAAGAGGCGCGTCATGTCTTCGACGTAAGTGGTCACAGTTTCGTTTGGCAACTGGACGCGGGCCTGAATCGCACGTTCCGCTCGTTCGTGGCGATCAGGACTGGTGTATGTCACCA
Organism: Dermacentor silvarum; assembly: GCF_013339745.2. NCBI lineage: Eukaryota > Metazoa > Arthropoda > Arachnida > Ixodida > Ixodidae > Dermacentor > Dermacentor silvarum. Next base: position 33,261,773 of record NC_051156.1, read on the forward strand.
AAAGCTGGCGACAAAACTCGCGCCACGACGTCAGTTGCCCCTCGCGGTTCTGAAACCACGTACGCGCGCCATCCTCCAGGTAGAAGTAGACGTGTCGGAGTTTCTCCGTGTCGTTCCATTCGTTCACGGAGGCCACGCGCTCGTATTCGACCATCCAGTCTTCGACGTCTTCGAACACTGTGCCATGAAACGTCTTCGGGATCCGTGGGCTCTCAAGTGTGTAACGGTTCGACATCGTGCTTCCCGTACCGGTTGGGGCGGTTTGAAGAGAAGCGCTGGTCATACCGGTTGATGTGGTGGAAACTGTAGCGTTGACGACTTCTGGAGACAGTCCCCTGATCCTGCGGCTGGCCCGATGCACGGGAGTGTCGACAGGCACTGGATTCGTAGCGCGGATCCTTGGAGGGGTCTGCAACATCCGTGAAGACGCTTACCCAGCACCTCCACCAGTTTGTCACGAGCCTCGAGAAGTAGCCCTGAAGGTTTAATAAACGTAGAGCAGCTGGCTCTTGGAAGACGCGACCGTCGGGGCTGGCTCGAGCAGAGAAGGAGCGCGCGGTCTTCTTTCTTCTCTTGGGCTCGACCCACTCTTGCCCTCGACCCACTACCTACAGGTGGCAATAGCTTGGTGACCTAACGTGATGGTTCACTGAAGCACCATAGCTTGGTGACCCGGACGTACGTACGTGATGGCTACGAACACAAGTCCCACGTCGGCGGACGACGGTACTCAACAGCAACCGCAGTCAACGAGAGCAACGAGAACCACTCCCTCGCCATCGACATGGAAGCAGTCTCAGACGTCCAGGTGCGTCTCCCGCCATTTTGGCCGAAGAACCCGGACGTACGCACGTGATTCGGCCACGGCGCTCACCAGGCCACGGCACTCACCAGGCCACAGCACTCACCAGGCCACGGCGCTCACCAGGCTACGGCGCTCACCGGCTACGGCACTCACCAGGCGACGGCGGTCACCAGGCCACGGCACTCACCAGGCCACGGCGCTCACCAGGCCACGGCGCTCACCGGCTACGGCACTCACCAGGCGACGGCGCTCACCAGGCCACGGCACTCACCAGGCCACGGCGCTCACCGGCTACGGCGCTCACCGGCCACGGTCCAGCGCGCCGGCCACGGTCCAGCACGCCGGCCACGGTACGAACACGCCGGCCTCGGTACGCCGGCCACGATACGAGCACGCCGGCCACGGTACGAACATGCTGGCCATGGTATGACAACGCCTCGGTGCGACGCCGGCCACGGTGCGACACCGCTTCGGTGCGACGCCGGCCTCGGTGCGACACCGGGTACGCCGACCATGGTACGAGCATACCGGCCACGGTACTAGCACACTGGCCACGGTACGAGCACGCCGGCCACGGTACGAGCACACCGGTCACGGTACAAGCACGCCGGCCACGGTACGAGCATGCCGGCCACGGTACGAGAGGCCGGCCACGGTACGCCGGCCACGATACGAGCACGCCGGCCACGATACGAGCACGCCGGCAACGGTACAAACATGCTGGCCATGGTATGAAAACGCCTCGGTGCGACGCCGGCCACGGTGCGACACCGCTTCGGTGCGACGCCGGCCTCGGTGCGACATCGGGTACGCCGACCATGATACGAGCATACCGGCCACGGTAGTAGCGCACTGGTCACGGTACGAGCACGCCGGCCACGGTACGAGCACACCGGTCACAGTACAAGCACGCCGGCCACGGTACGAGCATGCCGGCCACGGTACGAGAGGCCGGTCACGGTACGCCGGCCACGATACGAGCACGCCGGCCACGGTACGAACATGCTGGCCATGGTATGACAACGCCTCGGTGCGACGCCGGCCACGGTGCGACACCGCTTCGGTGCGACGCCGGCCTCGGTGCGACACCGGGTACGCCGACCATGGTACGAGCATAACGGCCACGGTACTAGCACACTGGCCACGGTACGAGCACGCTGGCCACGGTACTAGCACACCGGTCACGGTACAAGCACGCCGGCCACGGTACGAGCATGCCGGCCACGGTACGAGAGGCCGGCCACGGTACGCCGGCCACGATACGAGCACGCCGGCCACGGTACGAACATGCTGGCCATGGTAAGACAACGCCTCGGTGCGACGCCGGCCACGGTGCGACACCGCTTCGGTGCGACGCCGGCCTCGGTGCGACACCGGGTACGCCGACCATGGTACGAGCATACCGGCCACGGTACTAGCACACTGGCTAAGGTACGAGCACGCCGGCCACGGTACGAGCACACCGGTCACGGTACAAGCACGCCGGCCACGGTACGAGCATGCCGGCCATGGTACGAGAGGCCGGCCACGGCACGCCGGCCACTGTACGAGCACGCCATCCACGGTACGAGCACTCCGGCCACGGTCCAGCACGCCGGCCGCGGTAGGAACACGCCGGCCATGGTACGAGTACGCCGGCCACGATACGAGCACGCCGACCACGGTACGAGCATGCTGGCCATGGTATGACAACGCCTCGGTGCGAAGCCGGCCACGGTGCGACACCGCTTCTGTGCGACGCCGGCCTCGGTGCGACACCGGTCACGGTATGACACCGGCCACGACTCCCGACTTTCACCGGGCCTCTTCAATAGCCGGGGGCCCATGTAGCAGCGCCAGCAACTATTGTCGACGCCGTGGGCGTTTTTGCCCGCGTTCGCACCAAACGCGCGCGGCGTCCGTGACTTTTGCCAGTGCCTCTGGCGGCGGCTCGGAGGTTTTCGTCCAGATGAGAATCGCTCGCAACGCCCGAACTTCACGGGTTGACGAACTTCCCCTCGTGATGCTCGGAGTTCGCTCGGTGATTAAAGAAGACCTCGGATGCGCTGCAGCTGAAATGGTGTATGGCACCTCCCTTCGCCTCCCCGGTGAATTTTTCGCCCCGGCTCCTGCCCCCGACCTGTCTTCCATGGGGGGGAGCCTTCTAGGGGCGCGCCCTAAGCGCGCTCCCGATTGCAGCGCCAACACAGCGTTGCGCAAGACGCGCGAGATGAACACAGATTGCACCTCTGCGTTCGTTGTGTGCTGACGTGCGTCCCGCCGCTCGTATACACGCGGCGTTTTATAGGCGTCGTATATCGCGACCACTATAGCAATATTCTATGGGTGCGCTGTAGCACAAGGCAAGAGAATAGGACGTGCAGTTGACCTCATTTCTTGCGCTACCGTACCCGTAATGAGACACTAACAAAGAGCCTGTATGTCAGTTCTCTTGTCTGCAACATTCTTGCGAAACGGGAAACTGAAATACCGCGATCACACCTGTCTAGAGGATATAGGCAAAGTGCGCAGAGACAGCAATTCTCGCCTTTCTTCTCCTCCTTCCAAACTTGACAGTTTCACTCCCGACGGCGGATCCCGATGCCAGGCCCACAAAAGCGACATCTTTTCTGACCTTCATCCTCATACTGAGCTTAATGCCTTAAATACAACATCACTGAAAACGATCCTCACATAGCGACATGAAAATCAGATTGAAGAGCAAATTAGTGCCCTCCACTCTGCGCTCTTAATGCATAACTAAGCTGCTCAACAAATTAAAACCATACAAACAAATCCCTGCACACGCAGTGTCGAATAAGACAGCACAACACTGCAATACTTGCATGACTGTAAAGAAAATCGCGAGGACATTCGTCACACTTGCTTGTCGTGCCGCGCGATGATGAAAAGGACGCAAGAAAAGCAGTCGAACTCGTGATGGGAAAATCCAAGGTACCTTTCTGAAAACTAAAACCTAACCACATTTACCAAAACTATAAAATCAAACTACAACCACACAGAACCTTACGCCACATGACACGACATACATACAAGGCTAGATCAGCTAGGGTTGATAGGAGTCCGAGAAAGAAAGTCAAGAGAGCTCACGGTACGGTGTACATGAAACGAGTGCTTGCCGAAGTGAGGGGCAATGACGTGACGACGTCGGACACGCCTCGATGTTGGAGACGATGCGGAGCGACCGAACCGGACCGAACCGGACCGAACCGGAGACGACTGAACTGGAGACGACCGCTCACTGGCGCTCATCGGTCAATCTGATCTTGGCCGCAGTGCATGTTGTAGGAATGGTCAGCCTGCTCAGCGGACAGCTTGCGCGCGAGCCGCAGTGCTCAGCGCAAATGCGGCCATTAGCTAGGCCACGAACGGTGCTCCGCCGAACAGCTGACCAAGGATACTCCTTGCCCGCGATCCGCAATGCTCGCGGCAAGTGGTAGCACAGCAAGCCAAGCCACGCTCCGAGCTGCAGTACTCGCGCTGGCGAACGCCTTGGCGAATGGCAACGGTCGGGAGGCAGCTCCATGAACGGCCGCTTTCCTTAGAGCCTTGATTGTCGGCGTCCGACACGATGGCCTGCTGTATTCCGTCTCCCGCTGACTAGCCGCGTGTCTCGCCACGAAGCATTTCGCCACGTGCTCGCCATACGTGGCCCAATACCACTGAGCAATCGCTGATTTGGCAAAATCACTCACATGCGTGGTCCAATCGCGAAAGAACCCGCGCGCCCTTCATCGTCATCGTATTCTTTCACTCATTACAATGACAAAGGACAGCACAACCGAAAACAGGCAGAAACACACGACAGCCCAAACCAAGCGCAATAGACCGATCCCACCGGCCAGTTTCACGACGCCACCGCTGCCACGGTGCATGCTGGTACTTGTAGTCATCCGGCCATTCCAGCCGCCCGCAGTGCCTGTACGTCGGACGATCTTTGGCAATTTTTGGTTAGTGTGGAGCTATCGTGCCATGGGAGGATTCACCTGCTGCGTTCCTGGGTGCTACAACAACAGCACAAGGAACAAAGGCTTCGGATTCTAAGTGTTTCCTAAAGAGCGAGGAAAAGCTACGAAAGACGTGGATCCAACGGATTAACAGGGCTGGACGGAACGGCAGGTAAGACAGCTGTTTTGTCACATAAAACGCAGTTTCTCTAGTAAATAGGTGCACTACGGTTGGCCTCTTGTCTCGGAATATAAAACCATGTAGCTGAATACGCCAAAGAATATTTGCGCATTACGCATGACCTTTCCGGAATAGGTGAGCCGCCGCTTGTACAGTGGCTGTTCAGGCCGGGCATTTTGTTGTATCGCCCCGCGTCCCGCCCTTTTTTTCTTATCGCTGCATACTTTTATTACAACTTATAGTGCTGTAGGCCTATATGAGGTCCTTTAGGTGTTCATGCTGTTTGGGTACAGCACCCCGTACGTAGCTTACGTGGTTTCCTTTACAACGCAAATAGCAAGCATGCATGCATAAGTTGACGGTGAGCTCTCTGACCAGGATTTTGTAATAGTACTACGGCCATCCTGGCCATGTTCATTGTACTGTGCACGGTCGTCCACTTTTAGTTTGAACGCGCGAACGCATGACCGTGCTCTTCGGAGTGCCAGTGCGTCAGTCGTAGCCGCACATTGAAGCGCAGTGGCGCAGTACGAGAAGCACCAGATACAAGTGCCTATACGCCGTCTCCACTTTACCTCGGTGCGCGGCCGTGTCAGATGCATTGGTACTTCGAAGAGCACAGCCATGCGCTTGCGTGATCAAACTAAGAGTGGACGATCCTGTACATCGAGACGCAACTTTTTTAATCGACGTAACATGCTTCACGGGACCCTTGGCAACGCCTTAGCCATAACTCGTTGGGCCAAAGGTCGGATGAGCGTTCACGGATCATCCTCGAGGCAAGTGGTGTCTCCGGAACCTCGCCCCTACTTTCCGGGAAGTAGTTATCTAGCGCATGCCCGCGGCCGATATCGTTGCACCTATCAACAACTGTAGATTTTTTTGCGTCTGTGGCGCTGCCGAATACCCCCCCCCCCCAAAAAAAAAAGAAAACTTTATCATTTGCACCGTACTGATGGAACCTTATGTGCGCTATTCAAGAGAAAGTTGTACTGTTGTCTCAAAATGGAAGTATCGAGCCTGTGCATGCAAAAAATCTGGAAAGTACACTATTGCTATCCTGGCCATATTCATTGTGTCATATCATTAATCCTGGAACTCTCTTTACCTAGGTTCTCGAAGTTTACTCCGACCACAGGACACAGAGTTTGCAGTGCCCACTTTGAAGAAGGGAAAAAGACTTACATGAACCGTGTGCATGTAAGTCTTTACATGAACCAGACCATCGCATACATGCTTTGCATACATGCAAAGCATGTATGCGATGGTCTTGTTAAGGCGCTCGGTAAGCCCATTTGTTTGTTGATGATAGGCCGTCGTCTTCCTATGGGCTGTGCCACGCAGCGTGAGCACAATGCGCGGAAGCTCAGCTGTGAATGCGGCTCCTTTGTAGGTTATGATGAACGCTGGAGCACCGTGTCTGAGGACAATGTTCTCGATAAAGAATCGCGCTGCTTCAGCTGCCATGCCGCTAGGAATTGCCTTGGTTTCCGCATATCGGGTTAGATAGTCCGTCGCGACTATGACCCATCTGTTGCCGCTGTCAGATAGTGGAAAGGGGCCCAGGAGGTCTATGCCAATTTGAGCAAACGGTATTTCCGGTACTGGAACGGAGTGCAATAGCCCAGCGGGTTTAGTCGGTGGTACTTTGCGTCGCTGACACTCAAGGCATGTCCTCACGTAGTGCTTCACCTCTTTTGCGAGCCTAGGCCAGTAGTAGTTTGGTTTGATTCGTGCTAGTGTTCGCGTGTAACCAAGGTGGCCCGAGGTGGCTTCGTCGTGGCAGGCTTGCAAGATTTCGCGGCGGAGAACTTCGGGAACTACTAGCAGATGGCTCTTCCCTGTTGGAGAGATGTTCTTCCTATAGAGAACGCCATCGCGCAAACAGAATGAAGGTAGACTTCGGGAAAATAATCTCGACACCTTCGTAGCTCGCCCTTCCAAGAACTCGATCAAGGTGTTGAGCTCTCGGTCGGCTTGCTGTTGCCGAGAGATGGCGGCCGCATCAACAATCCATAAAAAGCCTGCGCATTCATCCACATCTGCGCTCGGTGATTCTATAGGTGATCTGGAGAGGCAGTCGGCATCGAGGTGCTGTCTTCCCGATTTGTACACCACTGTCATATCGTACTCTTGAAGCCGTAAGCTCCAGCGTGCCAAACGTCCGTACGGGTCTTTCATATTGGTCAGCCAGCAAAGCGAATGATGGTCGCTTACTACTTGAAAGGCGCAGCCGTATAAATACGGGCGAAACTTGGTGACTGCCCATACGACGGCCAGACATTCCTTCTCCGTGGTTGAGTAGTTGGAATAGGCACGTGACAATGTTCGACTTGCATAAGCAACTACTCTCTCGGCACCGTCCTGCCACTGAACAAGGACCGCTCCAAGGTCCACGTTGCTGGCATCGGTGTGGATCGCTGTTGACGCATCCTCGTCAAAGTGAGCGAGTACTGGCGGAGTTTGTAGACGCTGCCGTGACTCGTTGAACGCCGCTTCTTGCTCCTCTCCCCATACAAACGCAACGTCGTCTCTTGTGAGGCGGGTGAGTGGAGAGGCGAGATGCGCAAAATTGGCAATAAATCGTCGGTAATAAGCGCAGAGACCCATGAAGCGTCTGACCGCCTTCTTATCCTTAGGCCGAGGGAACTTTGCGACTGCTGCAGTTTTATCGGGGTCAGGCTTAACTCCTTCTTGACTAACTACATGACCTAGAAACTGAATCTCTTCAAACCCGAAGTGACATTTTTCAGGTTTCAATGTGAGTCCCGTGGACGGTATGGCTTGAAGAACTGACATCAGCCGCTTTAGGTGTTCTTCGAAAGTGGCGGAAAGAACAATCAAATCGTCGAGGTACACCAGGCATGTATTCCACTTCTGACCGGATAAGACAGTATCCATGAGCCTATGAAACGTGGCTGGGGCTGAGCATAAGCCGAAAGGCAGAACCTTGAATTCATATAAGCCCATCAGGCGTCACGAATGCCGTCTTCTCTCGATCATGCTCATCTACCTCTATTTGCCAGTATCCACTCTTAAGGTGCATAGCGGAGAAGTAGCGCGCATGCCGTAGCCTGTCTAAATAGTCGTCAATGCGCGGCAGCGGATACACATCTTTCTTTGTAACATGATTCAGCTTGCGATAATCAATGCAGAACCGCAAGCTACCATCGTTCTTTTTGACTAGCACCACAGGTGATGCCCATGGCCTGTTCGACGGCTGGATGACATCATCCTGTAGCAACTTGTCAACCTGCTGCTGTATCGCCTCGCGTTCGTTCTGAGCTACACGATACGGGTTCTGTCGGATGGGTCTTGCTGTCTCCTCCGTGATAATGCGATGCTTTGTCAGCAGCGTTTGACCAACTCGCGACGTAGACGAGAAGCAGTCCTTAAACTGTTCAAGCAGTTCCATAATCCGGTGTTGATCTGTAGGTGTTAAGCTTGGTCTAATGTCGACGGCGCTTGTGCATGGTGTTGTAGGAGCCTTGGCTTCTCCTTGCATAGCGAAACAGTCTTCAGTGTGGTCGATTTCATCTAGATACGCGACAGTGGTGCCTTTACCGATATACCGACGTTCGTTTGTGAAATTTCTCAATAGAACCTCTTTACGCCGGTCGACTAAGGAGACGATGCCACGGGCGATGGCGACTCCTTGGCGGAAGAGAAGGGCGGTTGCATGTTCCGCGACCGCTTCTTCGGTGAGTTGTGTGCCACAACTGACGGAAACAAGGCTGCAAGACAGTGGCGGTATGCAGACGTCCTCGTCGATAATACGTAAGGTGCGGCACTGTCGCTCTGTTCCATTGGTCGGGTCGTTAGCAGGGAAAAACGTTACTACGCCGTCGCGTATGTTGACAACGGCACCATACTCCCTTAAGAAGTCCATGCCTAAAATGAAAGATTTGCAGCATTCCGGCAGAATAACGAATGTGGCGACAAAAGCTTCGTTCCTAAACGTGAGCCTTGCAGTACATTTGCCTGTAGGAGTCATAAACTGGCCGCCAGCATTGCGAATATATGGGCCCGTCCATTTTGTCCTGACTTTCTTGAGTTTGTCTGCCAGCGGCTCGCTCATAATTGAAAAGTCCGCGCCAGTGTCTACTAAGGCCGTCACTTCGTTCCCGTCAATCGTAACAGCGAGGTCGGCAGTCACAGTTTTGTTGGCATTATTTACGTTTTGATCGGCGTCTTCCTTTCACGGCAACAAGGGGGGATTTTCGGCAATTTGAGGACTTGCAACCTTCCCCCTTGAGGTCGCTGCTTTCAGTTTCCCCGCCGTGAGCTGGAAGAACGAACTCTCACGACGTCAGCAAAAGTGCGGCTATTCGGCGAGGCGAAATGTGCTGGAGACGGTGAGAGCGACCGGAGATTCGAAGAGCTCACTTGCTGGCCAGTGCGGCTGTCGTCGAAGGGGACATGGTTTTCGTCAGCCAGGCGACGCGTAGTGGCATATGGGTCGCACTGGTAGCCAGCTGGGCGATGAGGGCAGAAACGATAGGTGTGTCCTGGTTCTCCACAATTGTAGCACAATGGTCACCGATCTTCAGTGCGCCATATATCGGTCCTACGGAGCTGGGGCCGTCTGACAGGTTCCCGTTGGGCGCAGGCTGCGACAGGAGGCCGTTGACGGTATTGTGGCGCCGGCAGGGAAGACAAGGGACGGTAAACAGCGTCTGTATGGCTGTATGTGTCCGGCTGGTACGGCGGCTCATACGGCGACGGACGGCGGACCGCGTCTGCGTAGCTCTATGGATTCGGCTGGTATGACAGCTCGGTACGAGGCTCGGAAGGGGCAAGCACCTATCGGAGTTCCTGTCGTACCACTTCAGCGACGGAGGCAACCGGGAACTCATGCGGCGGTGCGAGCCTAGCGTTCTCCTTCGCAATTTCCTCGCGCACAATCTGGCGTATCAACTGGCGCAAGCAGGTTTCATCGTCCGTAACCAGTGCTGCGGTTCCTGTCGGTACCCCGGCAATCAGACGATCGTACTGTTGGTATCGCTGCTGCAGCGCCCGCTCGATTGCTGTGGCCTCTTTAATGAACTCGTCCACTGTTGTCGGCGGATTGCGCACAAGGCCTGCGAACAGTTGCTCCTTGACACCACGTATGAGATGGCTGAGCTTTTTAGCCTCCGGCATGTTGGGATCTGCGCGGCGAAACAAACGCGACATGTCTTCGGCCAACATGGCGACACCTTCATTTGGCTTTTGGATGCGCGTATCGAGAAGGCTCAGTGCGTTTTCACGTCGATTTGTGTCCCCGAATGTGTCGAGAAACCAACGCGAAAAGTCCTCCCACGTTGTCCGACTTCCCTCCCGGTTTTCAAACCATGTCTTTGCACTTTGCACTTTTTTCAAGTGCGAAATATCCGTTGAAAAGCTTCTGGTCGGGGCGCCAGTGATTCGATCTCGCTACCCGCTCATATTTCTCCAGCCAGTCCACCGCATCCTCATGCGCGTCACTGTGAAATAGTTCAGGAATCCGAAGGTTTTGAATTGTTACCTGAGTTGGGCTGCTTGGAAGTGCCATTGCTGGAGCTGGGGTGGCGGCCGTTGATGAAGACGATGTTTGCAAGACGCCAAATTCGGGGCTCAAACATTGCAGGCGGTGGCTCGTGCGGTGAACAGGCGTCTCGACGCGTGGGTGTCTTGTGGGGCTAGATGCAGGGCCGGTTTACAGCGTAAGCACGAGTAATACAGAGAAAAAGCATGTTATTTTATTTATTTGATAATACCTCACAGACCCCGTAAGAGGCATAGGGTGAGGGGGGGCATACAGTACAATTCAATACATTGTATATTAAGATTTTCACAGAGAACAAATTACAGGGCAGTAGAATATTAACAGATAACTACGTGCAAACTATTCGTGCAGGAGTAATATAATACGAATTACAGTCACAATACACAATATAACACAGTCACCATACAATTGCGTCATTATACATTTTGTAGTCAAAAACAAAAAAATGTGCGACAGTGGTATGAAAAGACAGACGCCATCAGTTTGAAAAGTACCCTTGCAATAGCTAAATTAAGGATATTATGAGCCGTTAAGAATACTAAGCGCAGTGTGTGGAAAAATGTTTGTTCAACTGAACACAAAAAGCGTCATGGTCTCTAACTGAAGCAATGTTGTCTGGTAAGCTGTTCCAGAGACGGATAGCGCGAGGTAGTGGAGAGGAATTAAATGATTGCGTCGCACCATATAGGCGGGCGTAACTGAGCGCGTTGTGCAATCTTCGCGATGTATAGACTTGATGATTCAAACAGGGTAGTGATAATTCGTCAGAGTGAATGACCTTATGGAACAATGACAGCAATGCAATATTACGGCGGGTACTTAACGTTGGTAATGATAGTTTGCTTTTGATTTGCGTGATACTAGACAGGGCACTATAGTTGCGAGCAATGAAACGGCTCGCAACTATTCAAACGGCATTCAATGAAATGAATCTTTTTTGATGTATATGCTTACATATACATCATTATTTCTTTTTATGGTAGGGCTTGACACAGGCGGCAGCTCGTAAGGGTTGTGCTAGTGCATGAAAAAACAAGTGATGATGCTTAGTAAACTTACTAGTGTGAAGTATTAATGAAAAATGTAGTGTACAAATCGTCATCTGCAGCCACACTGTTGAAATAGCTGATCATTCTGAGTTTAAGTCTGGTTTGACTAATGTGCTGTTATCTTAAACACAAGAAAGTGTTGCATTGTCAATTTTGCCCCCTTTTTTAGTTCATTTCCTGATTCAGCCAATCTTTTTTCCACTGTTTTTCTTGTTTTGAAGGCACATGCTACTGCTTAGTGAGTGCGCTTCCTCTTGTCGTTCCTTTTCCGGTCCTGTTTGCAGGCGCTGTTGATATGCCTTGTAGGCCATCTGGTTCACCTACCTTGTACTCTGCGTTATTTGCGGTTTTTTTTCAGTGTCTTGTTCTAACCTTTTTTTTTCATTTCTGAGCCTCTTTTATATTTGGAATAATATTGTTACGAAGAGCTGTGAAGAAATGGGTTTATTTTACAGGAGAGGGACGATGATCGGAGCGTGATCGTACTGCAGTCCGGCCTCTCAACCTCTTCGTTCTCTTCGTCTTCCTTCCTCTCTTTTTGTACCTGCCTTTCGTATCCGTTACATCCCCCCCCCCCCCACCAAGCAGACGAAGCCCGTGGGGCGAGTAAGGATGGACAAGCAGGGTAGAAAGGCTTCAGGTAAGCAATATGAGTCAACTGAGTTCTGCTTGATCGCCGACCATTGCACAGGAGGCGAGCTATTACGTAAATGAGTTTGCTCAGGTGGTCCACAAGTACAAATTGGCCTGAATATTGTGACAAAAGCTTTTGGCACAATCCACGCTTGCGTTGCGGTGTCCAAAGAAGGACCAAGTCACCTTTTTCGAACGATACTTGTACGTGACGGTCGTCGTATCGCTCTTTCGAACGACTTTGCGAGGCCAGAGTACGAAGACGAGCATTCGACGGGCTTCTTCGGCGAGACACAAAGTCTTCGATACAGAATCGTCATTGTGCAGAACGAAGGGTAAGAAAGTGTCCAGAGGGCTTCGCGGTAACCTTGCATACAGAAGATAAAGTGGGCTATAGTTCGTGGTTTCGTGTTTCGCCGTGTTGTATGCGTAAGTGATGAGGGGTAGCACGTCGTCCCAGTTCTTATGATTGGAGGATACATACATGGCAAGCATGTTGGTCAGCGTTCTGTTTGTTCTTTCAACGAGGCCAGTGGTCTGTGGATGATACGGCGTGGAATGACGGAACTGTGAAGTACACAAACAAAGTAACTCTTCAATGGCATCAGCATTGAACTGGCGACCACGGTCGCTGATGATGACACGTGGTGGGCCATGACGAAGGACCACGGAACGCAGCAGGAAGACCGCCACGCAAGCAGCAGTGGAAGAGGATATGGCTGCAGTTTCTGCATACCGTGTAAGATGGTATACGCAGACAATTATCCAACGGCTCTTGTTGCTGGATAGCGGGAATGGACCCAAAAGGTCAATGCCTACTTGCTCGAATGGCGTACTAGGTGGTGTCAATGGCCGAAGGGGACCCGGGGCTGCGGTGATCGGTCGCTTGTGACGGTGGCACGTTTCGCAACTAGCGACATAGAGCTTGGTTGTTTCTTACATCTCGGGCCAGTAAAAGCGCTCCTGCGTGCGGTGTAGCGTTCGTACGAAGCCGAAATATCCGGATGTCGCATCGTCATGCATGGCGCGTAGAACGTCGGAGGGGAGACTCTCGGGGACAACAAGCAGAAAATGCGCTCCATGTCCGGACAGACAGACAATGAACTTTTATTTCCATGCCCGCAGTAATTAGTTTTGTAGAGCAACTCATCACGGACAGTGAAGCGACCGCTGCCTTGAGAAGTACGGGCGGCAACAAAAAGTGGATCGAGCAGAGATCATTCCGTTGTTTTTCTGAAAGTCTGCTGTGTCAGGGAACGTACAAGTAACAGCAGCGAGACAGTCGTCAAAATTCTCAGCATCGCAGTCGGTAGTTGCAAGAGGAATCCGAGAGAGGCAGTCTGCGTCAGCGTCACGACGGCCACTCTTGTACGACACCACAAAGTCGTATTCCTGGAGGCGCAGCGCCCAACGTGCCAGGCGACCAGATGGATCACGCAAACCGACCAGCCAGCATAAAGAATGATGGTCGGTGATAATCTTGAATGGTCTACCGTAAAGATAACACCGAAACTTCTGTACAGCGACAACAGCTGCCAGGCATTCTTGTTCCGTTATCGTATAATTGTGTTCAGATTTGCTCAGGCAACGGCTGGCATATGCGACAACATGTTCTGCGCCACTGTGACGTTGTACAAGCACCGCTCCTATACCGATTCCACTAGCATCAGTGTGAACTTCAGTCAGGCAAGATGGATCGAAGTGACGCAAGAGGGGTGCTGACGTTAGTATAAACTTCAATTGAGAGAATGAAGCGTCACACTCTGGTGTCCAATTGAAGGCCGCATCTTGTCGCAAAATACTTGTCAATGCGTAAACGATGTCGGAAAACCGGGGAACAAAACGACGGAAATTCGAACATAAGCCAATGAATGAGCGAAGTTCTCGTGCTGACTGCGGTGGCTTGAAGGAGCTCACCGCTTCAATCTTACGAGGATCGGGTCTGACGCCATCCTTGTTGACTAAGTGTCCCAGGACCAGTGTTTGGCGTTCGCCAAACCGACATTTTTTTTAGTTTAGAACCAGTCCAGCTTTTTCGATGCAGTCGAGAACAAGGGTGAGGCGTTCGTTATGTTCTTCAAACGTGTGGCCAAATATTACATCATCGAGGTATGACATGCATATCTCCCACTTTAGATCACGTAGTACTGTGTCCATGAATCTTTGGAAGGTTGCAGGAGCATTGCAAAGGCCAAAAGGCATAACATTAAATTCGAGTAGGCCATCTGGAGTCACGAAAGCGGTCTTTTCCTTGTCGGCAGGGTCCATAGGTATTTGCGAATACCCCAATCGCAAATCAAGTGTTGAGAAGTGCGAAGCAGCGTGTAAGCAATCAATAACGTCATCGATTCGTGGTAGCGGATAGACATCCTTCTCTGTCACTGCGTTTAGACGTCTGTAATCCACGCAGAATCTCCAGGAGGCATCTTTTTTTTCGGACCAGGAATACTGGGGCTGCCCATGGACTAGACGATTCTTGAACGACACCTTTGTTCATCTCCTTGACTTGCTCTGCACTAACTTTGCGCTCGGAGGATGACACTCGGTAGGGCTTCTGGCGGATGCGGTGTGCTGAGCCGGTATCTATTCGGTGACGAGCGCGGGACGACGGTCAATTAAGGGGTGCACCTCCAAGCGCGAAGTCGAATGCAGCCTCATACCTGGCAAGGACCTGCACCAGTGTTTGCCGTTCCGATGTAGAGAGAGCGTTGCTGATCATGCCAAGCATTAGCTCTTCAGAATGGCGATTATCGCAAGGAGAGCAAGCTGTAGAGACGTCCGCAGTTAGTGCCGCTATTGAGCTACATGCGGCTTCATCGAATAGAGCAATTTTCATACCGCGAGGGAGGACAACCGGCGTGGATGAACAGTTCAGCGCCCACAATGTGGCGACTCCTTTCGTCAGGCACACCACAGAGCAGGGCAAAAGTATACTTTTGTTAGCACAGTTTATGCGGAGAGGCCTAACTACAAGGTCAACGCAATCACCGTCAACTGTAGTTGCAAAAACGCGAACGGGCGTCAGGCACCACGATGGTGCAATCACTTCGTCAAGAACACTGAGTGTGTCTGTGTCCCTGTCTTCGCCACGCGAGCTTTGTTCGGGATGTACGGATATAAATAACTTGTTCAACGATATTTCGCCACAACCACAGTCCACGGAGGCACCGCAGTGTTTAAGAAAATCTATACCAAGAATAACATCGTGCGAACAACGAGAAAGAACAAGGAATTCCGACACAAACACTTTCCCAGCCAACAAAACACTCACAGCACAAACACCAAGGGGATGAAGCCACTCGCCGTCTACTCCACGAAAGGTAATACCGTCGTTCCAAGAAAACATAACTTCGTGGCCTAGACGGTTTTTGAAAGCGAGGCTCATCACCATACACAGTTGCCCCAGTATCAACTAAAGCCATGGTCGGTATTCCGTCAATCAACACATTCACTTTGTTTTTGTGCATCACAACAGGCACAGGTATTTCTTGCAAAGACCGTCCGGCGACCTCACCTCCACTGGCCACGGATGCTAGTTTCCCAGTGGTGGTGAGGAAGAACGGCGCCGAGGGGACGGAGAGCGACGGGGACGGTTATTTGGTGGCGTCAAACTGGCGCTCAGATGCTGGCGAATCGCTGCGTCTGATCGCGTTCGAGAAGCGGTCCATTGGAAGCATATGGGTCGTCCATTCGCGTTCGAGAAGCGGTCCATTGGAAGCATATAGGTCGTCCGCAAGTCATATGAATTGAAGTACGGGTTCCGGGTGGCGAGAACATCGGTGGTGTCCTTCGTGATTGATGGCCTTGGCGACAATACCGAGATATATGGCCTGTGGAACCGCAGTTGTAGCACACGGGAGGGTCACGGTTGACCGAATCTTCCTCGAAGCGAATGCTAGCCTGCTGCGGGCGGCGAGAAAGTTCGTTGTCATGTGGATAACGTGTCTCTGCTGCTCCCTGAAATCCGTTATATTGGTTATAATCCACGTCGTGGTAGTAGGGTCGGTGCTGTTCTTGGCGCGGCCTCACAGAAGTCACAGGGCCTCTGGGGTAAAAATGCGGCTGTTCTCGTTGTGGCTGAGCGTCATAAGTAGGGCCTCTTTCATAGAGACGTGGCTGCTGTCGGGGCGCGAGTTCATAATCCTCAATGCCCCTCGCCGCAGGATACGGGGAGAAGGATGCCACGTTTGGCTCGAAATCTGGTGGTAGGTGGAGGATATGAGTGCCTGGGTGTGTCACTTGCGCGTGCAGGTTGAGTTCTTCCCGAACTATTTGTCGGATCGTTGATGCAAGATCGAGGGGCTGGTTGCTCTCTATGCTTGCAACTGTCGTCCATTTGCTAGCCTCCCAAACTTCGGCGTGATGCGCCTCGTCTTCAGTTGCTCGAAAGTGCGACAGTGCCGAATGATGTCAGCGACGGAAGCCAGGGTGTCTTTTGCGATGAGGAAACTGTAAACATCCTCAGCAATTCCTTTTAGGATGTGCCCGACTTTGTCTTCCTCAGACATTCCAGCATCTACCATCCTACACAGTTTTATTATTGCCTGAATGTAGGTCGTGCAGGGTTCGCCTGGCACTTGCGCGCGTTGCAGTAGCGTCTGTTCTGCCCTTTTCTTTTTCATCGCGGAGTCGCCGAATCGTTCTTTGATTTCCGAAACAAATCTGCCCCATGTTGCTAACGTTTCCTCGTGATTGTCGAACCACACCAACGCAGTATCCATCAGAAAGAACACGACGTTCGAAAGCTGAGAAGCGCTGTTCCACTTGTTGGCGGCACTCACCCGGTGATAATGGATGAGCCATTCCTCGACGTCTTCGTCCGGTCTTCCGGCGAAAGGACGCGCATCTCTTAGTTGCTGAACGGAACTGGTCGGTGCAGCAGTTGGAATGGGCCGTTGTTCGTCTGCGTCGTAGGACATATTCAACTCCGGTGTTTTCGGTGGGAGTCCAGCAAGGCGACGGCTCCGTCGAGTAACTTGTGGTTCAGGCTCCGTCTTCGGGTGTCGATTACCCAGCACCTTCCACCACAACTGTTACGAAGAGTTGTGAAGAAATGGGTTTACTTTACAGGAGATGGACGATGATCGGAGCGTGATCGTAGTGCAGTCCGGCCTCTCAAGCTCTTCGTTCTCTTCTTCTTCCTTCCTCTCTTTTTGTACCTGCCTTTCGTATCCGTTACAATATGTACATTTACTGCTGTTTATGTTCAAGTTTGTGTAATCAAAACCAACTCCCCTTTGTAATGCCCTTGGGCCCTGAGTGTATTGCGAATAAATGGTGTTATAAAGACTGAAACACATGGCTTTATTTATTTCCTACTGCCATCCTGAAGTTGTCGGGAGCTCAACTGTGCCACCTGGATCTGAGCAAGAGGTCTCTGCCATCGCTAGCAGTGACAGCGATGATCCTTTGCAGCAGGAAGTGCATCTACACCTGTACCATGCATACAGCAGCCAACAGTTATGTTATGATGAGCTTGTCGAGCAAGTTGCTAAACAAAAGCACGTCATAACTGAACTCCTGGAACAAGCTGAAGCAGCAAATGCGATAGTGGCAGAGCTTAACAACCTGCTTAAACGAAGTCAGCAGGACCACGCCGAAACAAAAAAGCTGTGTGACCGTCTTCAGCAGAAGAACAGGTGCTTAAGACATGAGTTATCAGCAATGCAGGAAAAAGACGTTGCAAGACTGAAGATGCACAGAACATGAATATCACATATGAGGCCCTTGTAAAAGACGAGAAAAAGCTGCGGTATTACACCGGCTTCACATCCAGCAAGCGCTTTAACACTTTTTGGTCCCTTCTAGAACCAGATGCAAAAAGGCTGTGCTTCTGGCAGATGAAAGAAACGGCCAGTGAAGACAGAAACTTCATCCTGCCTTTGAAGACCCAGCTCGTGCTGGTCTTGATGAGACTGAAGCTTGGTCTTGACGGCCTTGACCTTGCATACAGGTATGCTGTCAACATACCACCAATTGTTGTTTCTACATAACATCTAAGAAGTTAATAGGAGTGACTCATGTAAATCTGTTTCCATGCCAATTTATTTACAAGGACATTCTATGCATAACATCATCTACGAATCTACTGTGTGGACTAAAATAAGCAGAACCCTACAGGCCTTAATGGTTCACATCATTATGCGGACCCATCTTGTATGCGGTGCACAGCCCGTTACAATAACATCACTTTTGTTTATATTCGCATCTCAGCATGCATGTTGCATTCTCGGAACACTTCAAGCAAAATGGGCAACTTAATACCTGTTTAATCAAAAGCACTGCTCAAGTATATGCACCTACTCATCGTGTAGTAGCACCTCATCATACGGACACTTTTGTTCTCGAGTGAAAATGTCCATAAAGTGAATCACTTTTAACACCGAATCTGTTATGAAAAAATACATTCCTAAAAACACTTTGTGATGAAAATCTGCTTACAAGCATAGCGCTGTGCAGTGACATCAAAATTCCAAAACAACTTGTAGCTGAACGTGGATTATCCTGGCAGCTATAAAGTAAATGTGATGCAAATTTTAATGGTGTAAGGGTTGCATGGTCAATGAGTGCCGTAGGTATAAAGCGCTTTGTTTCCACAATGTAACGCCGTTGATCCTTTCGTTAACTATTTCATCACTGTAGATCCTAGCAGTCCATGAGACTCGTGATGATGTCTCATGGAGTCAGTGCCTATACTCTACTCTGAGGAGCTGAATGCAGTCCAGGGGTCGTATTCTCTAACTTTCCATATTCCAGTTCCCTTCCATGTGGCCTTCTGTTATTGGTCACTGTTTTTGCCTCTCCGCTGTCGGCGCCAGTATGCCAGCGTCCACCAACTGAACGCCCCGGCACCTGGCCATCGCTCTTGGAGCACCAGTGCCACCCTTTTTTTCTTTTCTCTTGGGCGTGGTCCAGCTAAACGTGATGTCACGCTCTGAATAACCCTTGGAGCAACACTGACAAATGCAATGCAGTTTTGCCTGGATGTCTGAAAGATGCGGCAACAGCGACACATACCAGAGGGCCTGAGGGAACCAAAATGGAATACGGACTATGGAAAGTTAGGAAATATGGCCCCTGAATGTATAAACTCCGCGGCACTCTTATGCACACGGCAAATGAATGGGCACACCGTTGAAGGCATGATTGTTACTCGTTACCATGGAAGTAAAAAATGGAAGAAAAAAATCATTACCAAGCACTGTGCACATTCACACTGCCTCTTTTTAGTTTGCTGCACTCACAAGAGGAAAGGAAATGTATCAAAGCGAGTCCAAGTATTGCCGTCATCATCCATACTCGGGGGACAAAATTAAATAGATTCTAGTATAGGCTCAATGCATTTTCACCCCGTGCATTGTCCAAAAAGTAAATTTCTTTTCTCGAAGCGCAAATGCACTGAAAGGGTTAGGTACCCTGAGAAACATTTCCACATTCTGATTCATTCATTATGATGGGGTTCACATTGTACACACTTAATGTAAGGGCTCATACTGCGCCAAACGTCCCAGGCGTTGCGCTCGACCATGCATCTTCGATTTGTTCGAAAATGTTCATGGAAACTTATCTCATTGTGCTTAACCAAAGCCTAAAATGTTTTGGCCAAAAGAAATTCTTCGTGTGGTGAGCGCTGTTTAAACATTTTGAAAAAGGCAAGTAACCAGGCACTGCTCAATAATAATTAAAAATCAAAATGTTTAGAAAACAATTCACAAATGTTTAATGACATTTGCACAGATCCCGCCTTTCGATGTGATTCAGGTCGTGCAGATTTATACGGCATAAACTTTTTTTTTAATTTGAGATGGTGAAAATGAATAATTTTTTCATTATTTAAAAAAATATCAACTTGGTCTCGGAAATTTGAAAATTGGCGTTTTGCTCTTATGTGCTGTGCAGTGATGCCGTTCAGCGTGTATTTACGTTTAGAGAAAATTTAGCAAGTTTAGCACAAGTGCTCTGCTTCAATCTGGCACTTCTCGTACCTCGAAACGAGCTGCTTTTGTTAAGACATCAGGTGCATGGAATGCAGCATGCTATTTACTCGCATGGTCTTTAAAAGCTCTATACATGGTATGCAGTACTTTCATTTCAGTGCCTGCCTACGATACTGAATTTTCTTTAAGCATGTTGTGCCATGAAATCTTGACAACTTCAACAGTAGCTTGCTCTAAATTTCTGGAGTCCCCCACTACGGCGTGCATCATAATCAGATTGTGGTTTTTGCACGTAAAACCCCATAATTTAACAGTAGCTTGCTCTCTCCACTTATGATCTTGTTTTAGCACCAGAAAATTACTGATGTGCATATTTTGCAAATTCATGTTTCGCTAACAGGTTTGGTGTGTCTAAAACTGCTTCCAGGATCTGAGTAACATGGCTGGATTTTTTGGACAACAGGCTTTGTCAGGTACGTCAACACCAGTCGCCTTTTCTTTATAGTGCCTTTTGTTTTCGGTCTCTTCGATGGCCTTGCTAAATTGCAACATCCATGGGGGGCTTGGCAGATTTGCAACTTAGTATCTCTAGAGATCACCTGTGCTAGATGTATGAGCCTAGAGGGAACAAGCCACTTTTTTCTTATCTGTTAGCCCAGTCCAAGCTTGTTAAACGGGGCATTGTGAATCTTTGCTTCACAAATGCCCTAAATAAGTCTTGCTTCTACTCTTTAATGCGCAGTCTCCTTGCGCAGGCCTCCCGCCCAACATGTGCTGGGTACCCTGAGCTTTTGTTCGTTTCAGTAGCAGAAAAGATATTAAAGGAAATCAAGCTGGGAGACAAAGCACCAAAAGACTGCGCTGCCAGAGACAACAAGCCAGTCACGGTGCTCCCTTACTTGCACAAGATATCACACAGTTTGAAGAGGATAGGCAATACCGTAGATGTTAAAGTTGTTTTTTTTCTGCCCCGGAAAAATTACCAGTGCTCTACAGGCATGTGAATGCTCATGCCACATGCCGCCTATCAAGAAAAAGGTCAGGCAAGGAGACGCAATGTTTCCAATGCTATTCACTGCATGCTTAGAAGAAGTATTCAAGCTCTTAGACTGCGAATGCTTAGGACTGAGGATCAACGGCCAATATCTCAGCAATCTTCGGTCGCAGATGACATTGTCCTATTCAGCAACAATTGGCACGAATTACAACAAATGATTGAGGACTTTAGCCGAGAAAGTGTAAGAGTGGGGTTGAACATTAATACGCACAAGACGAAGATAATGTTAAATAGCCTGGCAAGGGAACAAGAATTCAGGAACGCCAGTCAGCTTCTAGAGTCTGTAAAGTAGTATGTTTATCTAGGTCAATTACTCACAGGGGACCCTGATCACAAGAAATAAATTTATAGAAGAATAAAATTGGGTTGGAGTTCATGCGGCAGGCATTGCTAAATCCTGACTGGGAACTTACCACTGTCGTTGAAAAGAAACATGTGCAATCATTGCATTCTACCGGTGCTAACATATGGGGCAGAAACTTGGAGGTTAAGAAAGAGCTCGAGAACAAGGTAAATACCGCACAAAGAGAAATGGAGCGGAAAATGTTAGACCTAATGTAAATGACAGGAAGAGAGTGGTGTGCATCAGAGAACAAACTGGGATAGGCGATATTCTAGTGCACATTAAGAAAAAACAAATGGAGCTGGGCAGGCCATGTAATCCGTAGGATGGATAACAGGTGGACCATTAGAGTTACAGAATGGAGACCCAGAGAAGGGAAGCGCAGTCGAGGATGGCAGAAAACTAGGTGGGGTGATGAAGATAGGAAATTTGAGGCACAAGTTGGAATCGGCTAGCGCAAGACGGGCAATAAAAATTGCAGCGAAAGGCCTTCGTCCTGCAGTGGACATAAAATTAGGCTGATGATGATATATTTATGTAGAAAATGCAAAATGTTTTTAATCCTCATTTTAGGTCCCAACTTGGATGTCTCCGCAACTGTGCGACAAGTACCGGCCAAAAGCCTTCATTGACAAGGGCTACACTACCATTGATGGCATCCTTGACTACACAGAAATTTTCATTGAAACCCCTTCGTCATTCCGGGTGCAGAGTGAAACCTATTCCTCTTACAAAAAATATAATACCGCGAAAGGATTAGTTGTATGCAGCCCAAACGGCTTTGTCATGTTTGTGTCCGATCTTGGTCCTGGAAGACTTCCCGACAAGGCCTTGACAAAGGCTTGCGGTCTGCTGCAAAAGTTCTCACCAGGGCGAAGTGTGATGGCTGATAGGGGGTTCACTATCGAAGAAGAGTGCAAGCAGCATTCACTGACTTTCAACATTCCGCCGTTCCTGGAAGGACGGCCTCAACTGTCCGAAGCAGATGAGACTAAGACAAGGGTCATTGCAAGTGTGCGCATACACGTGGAAAGGGTCATCCGGAAGATCAAGACCTACAGAATACTCTCCCAGGTGTTCCCGAACAGCATGTCTGGACAACTGAACAAAGTGTAGCACATTGGGCACTCTTGACTAACTTTGTGGGTGAACCATTGTTGTGATAAGGTGTAAATGAAATCTTGATGTTCGCGATGATGGGCTGTGCCAGTGTGGTTCAATACTTCACTACCCCTTTTTATGAAATAAAACAATGTTAGCATTCCTCCAACATTCCAGCATGCTCAAGGCCGTCAGGCATTCCGTATAAAGTGGCAAGCTTCCCTACCACAATAGCTCACCTTTCTATAGGTCTACATGTTTGGATGTACCAGTGCATAATAAAGACTGACTTATATAAAACACCTGTGTAACAGTTGTCATCTCTTCTCAAGATGATTTAGTGTGTTCTGTAAAGCTGTTTGCTTTTTGTCACGTCAAGAATGAACAATACTCATTTTTACCTGGCTGCTTTGCAGAGAGAGACCTCGAGGTACTTATATTGGTGAAATGGATTTGAAAACCATTTGAAAATCCTTCAGTTTGCAGATGACCAGAAACTGTTCTGTTCAGTGGAATCTATTCTGCACAGCGACCAGCTACTGGAGGATAATGGAGCTGTGAACAAATGGTTTCATGCAGTGCCCTATTAAACCACAGAAAACTTGCAGCCATTTGTTTCACAAGAACCAGTTGTCTACGGATATTTTCCACATAGTGCTCCCGTACAGTAGTTTATTTTGGTGTCGTTCGTGACTTAGAAATATATGCAGACTGTAAGCAGTTTGAAACATGTCATTTACAAGAGACGCTCGTCTTTGAATCTGGCCATGGTCACTGGGTAACAAATTATTTGAAATCTGCAGAATGTTTCCTGCTTCAATAAGTGCATCAGTGTGTCCAAAAGATGTTCATCTACATTTTATAGAAGTGATATTTATGCGTTTATTTGTACTACAGACGTCTCGTGTATGTAAGCTGAACCTGGTTGAACATTCTATCACATGCTATTTGCCCCAAAGTGGTGGCACTGATCATGACTTGTGATCTGACCAGTGCATTGAATTTAAGTGCCCAAAGTGCAAGAATTCATAGGGCTTCATAGGGCACTGCCTCAAGTTTATCCATCATGCATTAGACACGTTTAGTACTGTTCTGTGGCACAATCCAGCTGTGAACATTATTATGCCTGATAGCTTCAACATCCGTGGTCTTGTGTCATTGTGGTTAAATTATTAGGTAATGGTTGCTAGTAGATCATGCATACCTATCGTCCTGTTTTGTGCAGCGTAATGGTGCAACACTGCCTAGGCAGGAATGCTGTTTGTGGGCATTTGCAGTACACAGGTAAAAAAGATACTTCACCAGAACAGCTGCAAAAATGTGCTGGGCTACTTCAGTAGATAGGTTTAAATTGCTCTCCCAGAACTCTATTGCTGCCTATCGGCATTTGTGGTATCACAAAATAAGTGCACAGGCAGCTATTTAAAATATTTTCTAGATTTACTTCAACAGTTGCTCGCAATGTGGGGCAGCAAGTACATATTGGTGAAAAAATCGCAACGTTTCACAAACTCGTCAAAAAAACTCTTCTCAAAGGGCACGACACTTTGCAAGCACTCTTCCTTGCTGTATACAAACACCACACAGGTGTCCAGGCCAGTCACACCCATCTGCACTTGCATCTGAGTGTAAAACCTGCTGCTCCTTTTGAGTTCCTCAGCATGCAACTGCGTTCTGGCAAAATCTTGAACTTTGAGGGGAACTTTGATTTCAAGTAGCCGCGGCGGACAGCATTTGCACTTTACAAGACCATCTGGGCTTGCACCTAGAAAAGTGTGATGACGAGACAGGAAGAGGCCAGTATTGATTACTTCCAGTTCCACGTGGCTGTCATTTTGGTCTCGAAACGCTTGTCTGGCTTCGGGCTGACACAATAGGCCCCTCTTCATGGCAAATATTGCCCTGCATTTTTTTGCTCCCATCACTGCCGCAGTGAGAGGTCGGGCATCATGTGGCCCCATTTTGGTTTGTCATGTCCTAACCCACGTGTGTACTCTATGTGCTATCGACGAGGTAATGACACCCTCCCTATATCTATGCCAAAGAAGGCAATCACTTTGAGGTCGTGTGGCCGCCTCTACGGCTGCAACTTCTTCTTCTGTGTATGGCAGCAAAGCATTACCCTGCTTTTTCGCTCCAGCCACCTTACAGGCAGTCGAGACACGTCTTCAGGATCTGGGCTCTCAACTTTTCTTTGTTTTGCAGGCAAGAAGTCATTTGCTTCAAGCACATCCACGAACCAATCCAGCTTTGAATTTTTCACCTTGCCATGCAAGTTTATGTGGCTCACTGTGGACAGTTTTTGGTCTTCACTTCTCAGTGACGAGTATGTTGCTCGTTTTTTGTGACGCCTTGGTGCCTCGCTAATCCTTTCAGTGGTGTCTTTAGAGAATACAATCTGTTCAAATTGTTCAGCGACTTTCTTTGGATCCCGTGGATTGTACCAGTGCCGCTCGCCTTCAGTGCATGCCACGGCATCTGGTACCTCAGTGAGATCGTGCTGTGAATGTGCATCAGCCCGTACAGAACACAGCAAACGTGTTTGCATACTTCACCTTTCCCAGCAACACATGAGCAGTTGCCACTGACAACTTCTCCATCGCACTTTAGCAACTTCACCCCAACGCTGTATGCTGTCCGTGTTGTCATAGATGCTAGCACTTGTGCCTTCACAATGGTCTCTGCTGTATTTTCGGTTGAGAACACCAACTTCTGTAGGTGGCCTGATGTGAAGAGCCGTAGGCCCGCACATCGATGTTTTTGAGCGCCTTTGCTTTCAGTGTACCTGCATGAGGGTTAAACTGTCATGTTGATATGCTTTTCAGGACTTTGTCCTCAAGAATGCATATCTACACATTCCATTGGCTACTGAACTGTTACTGGATTTTTTAGTCGCACATACATAATATACATGCTCGTAGAAGTAGCTCAAAAGAAAACTTTTGGGATTGCACTTGGCTAGAACAGTTAGCATAATTTCCCTAATACAACAGTGCATTCCTGTACATAAACGGCTTTCCATTCCTTACAGAACTTTGCATACTCCTCCAGTCTTATGCTTTCTGCAAATTCCGAAAATAAAGAAATTCCATCATCACATTGGCTGGGTTGTAGTGTGCACGTTCAAAACTAAAAGTCAATTTAAAAGGACTCTGTCGATTGCAGTCGGATACGAAGAAAACAGGTTGCTGGGCCACAAAGCACGCATTGGGAATCAGTTACCACAATCCTTCATAGTAGGTCGCAGTTAGCGTTATTTTAGATAAGAAAATATGACTATAGAGACGGGTACAAGCACCTACAATACGTGAAAAGGCAGTGAAATAAATGCTTCTTTGAAGCACCACACGATTTGCCAACCCCAAGATCTGACACTCGCTTGAGATGTACAAAACAAAAATCACTAAAACACAGAGATGAAAGTAAAGTTAAAGCACTTGTAAGCATTACTTAATTTCGGAGGACAAGATACAGATAGGATGCACATTGTATAAACATCAAAAAAGCATTACGTACAGCAGAACTGAAATCATTATACACAAGGACAATGTTTCATTTGGCAGGAACCTTCATTATTAAATAAAGAATTTGCACTTGCACACTATGGAGACTAGAAGATGGGTAGAGCTTTACGGCACTATAGCGGTTCAAGAGATAACATTAGACTTTCTCAAACATTAGAATATGGGCATACTCCCTTTCGTTTCTAATAGGCACTTAAGTTTTAGAGAAGAATTACTGCAGACTACAGTTTACATACCTGACAATGTGCTCTTTTGCAAAGAATGGGTTCAGTGACTTTGCTTTGCGGGTCCACCCTTGACTGTTGTGTTTGTGTAGTCCAGCTGCCATGGCACGGCACTACATGGAACTGCCAAAAGTACAAAAAGTCTGATGATACCATATGCCAGGGTAATTTTTAAAAAATGGCAGGCTCAACTTTCTGCTAAATCGATACTCTTTTAGACCACCTATTCTGACTACGGCGTTACCATGTCAATATAGGTGGAACATGCAGCATTTACACGCTGTGGAGTCCTATTTATTTATTTATTTATTTATTTATTTATTATATTTATTTATTTATTATACCCTCAGAGCCAATGGCATTACAGAGGGGAGTGGGTAATTAGTTGAACATAAGTTATGCATAACAGCAACAGCAAACAACCAAAAATATGTTAGTATACTTATATAATTTTAGCGGATCACAAACCAGAGTACATCAAATATTATTTCTAATTATTCAAACTAGTTATGTCAACGCACACAGACAGTGTAAACCAAGATGCATAAGGAACATAAATAATCACGAGTGCACAATTCCTGGCAAGAAAAACAATCAAACAATAGTTATAAACAAGGGGAAAACAAGAATACTCAAACCGAAATGTCGCCTAAAGTTTGTTTAAAACGGTTAGTATCATTTATGGAGGCAACAGTGGCGGGAAGGTGATTCCACTCATCAGATGTCCGTGGGACGAATGAGTGTAAGAAGGAGTCGGATCTACAAGATGGAATACCAACTTTATGTTGGTGATCGAGCCGGGAAGATATGTAATGTGGTGCCGAAAGAAGCTCGTTTCGTAACACAGGGTGATGATATATCTTATGAAAAAGAGAGAGCCGCAAATGTTTACACCGTGATGCTAAGGATGCTAACTGTAGGTTAGATTTCATTGTGGTGATGCTGGCGGTTCTGTTATAATTGGAGAATATGAATCTTGTGGAATTGTTCTGCACCATTTCTACTGAATATATTAAGTTACTCTGACTAGGATCCCAAACTGAGGCGGCGTATTCAAGTTTAGGCCGGATAAGTGTTTTGTAGAGCATAAGTTTGAGAGACTGCGGCGCACGTGACACATTGCGTCGGAGATAAAATAACGATCTGTTAGTGTTGCTTATTACGTGCGCAATATGCGTCTTCCAGGTAAGGTCAGATGAGACGTGAACACCAAGGTATTTATAAGATGATACACAATCCAGTGGGGTGTTATTGATGTAATAGGCTGGTAGGGTGTTGTTACGTCGGGATACTCGCATTGACTTGCATTTGCTTATGTTTAATTCCATGCGCCATGTATTGCACCATGAACTGATAGCATTAAGATCAGATTGAAGAATGGCTGTATCATGGTTACTAGTTACTTCTCGAAATATTACGCAGTCGTCAGCAAAGAGATGAATATGAGATGTAATACAAGAAGGTAAGTCGTTAATATAGATAAGAAATAGTAGCGGTCCAAGGACAGAGCCTTGTGGCACGCCCGAGGAAACCACATTAGAGGGAGAGTCAACGCTGTTGGCAGAAACAAACTGAGAACGACTCGAAAGGAAACACTCAAGCCAAGTAAGTAACTGGGGATCAAGGTTAAGTTTATGCAATTTATACATTAGTAAATTATGACATACCTTATCAAATGCTTTAGAAAAATCTAGAAAGACACAGTCCGCAAGAGAAGAACGATCAAGAATGGCATGAAGCTGATGTGTAAATGATATTAGCTGTGTTTCGCATGAATAGGCTTTGCGAAAGCCATGTTGAGAGTGCGTGAAGAAGGAATTAGATTCGAGAAAGTTAGCAAGATTGGAAAATAAGATATGTTCAAGAAGTTTGCATGGAATACTAGTGAGCGAAATGGGACGATAGTTAAGTGGAGACTGCCTACTGCCTGTTTTATGAAGTGGAATCACCTTTCCGATCTTCCATTCCGCAGGAATAGTACCCGTGTCAAGTGACTGTTGAAAGATTTTCGCTAATATAATAGCACTATACTCGCTGGTGCTCTTCAAAAACTTCGGGCTAACCGCGTCACAACCAGAAGAAGAAGAAAGTTTCAATTTATTAATCAGATGTTCTACGCCACACGGGTCTACTATAATCGGACACATTGAAATTGAATAATGGCAGTGTGTAAGTGGTGGCGAAACACTTGTCACTGATGAAAAATTAGAAACAAAAACATCGTTAAGCACAGATGCGCACTGATCAGAGGGTATAATGTCTCCCGCTTTATCCACCAGGCTAATAACGTTATCGTCCCTCGGATTTATGACGCGCCAGAACTTTTTAGTGTCGGTTGCGAGCATGGATGGGAGAGTGATTTCCTAAAAATGCTGTTTTGCGCAACGGAGTGCAGATACATATTCATCAGAAGCGAGTCTATGCGCATTCCAATGATAGTCACAAGGACAACGTTTGGCGGATCTGTAGACACGTTTCTTTTTGTTTGACAAACGTTTTATGTGGTTGTTGTACCACGGCGCCCATTTGTTTGAAATTATAGAGCGAGTGGGTACATATTTGTAAGTAAGGCTTTAACTTGGTTCGTAAATAAATCCCAGTTGTCTTGAACGCTATGATTGTCGAAGTCGATCAGAAACGCGTCGACAAACCCGCACAAGTCCCTGTTGATTGCGTCAAAGTTTGCATGTTTGAAATAACGAATAGTTTTGCTTTTGTTTTTGTCTTTAGGCCGCGATAACTTGATTTCAAAAGTTAAGATGGAATGATCGCTCAAACCCGGCAGTACAGCAATATCGGAAGCAAGATCGGGACGGGTGGTGAGTATTAGATCGAGGGTATTGGAAGTAGAAAGTGTTGTCCTGGTGGGCTCTTTGATGAGTTGCGAAAAGGAAAAAACACTACACATTTCAAGAAACTGTTTTGCAAGCGTGGACGAAGGATTCATGGTGGGCGTATCGCAATCCCATGCGAGATTAGGGATATTAAAATCACCCAGGAGAAACAAAGGTAGTGTGGGATATCGTGACAAAACCAAGTTAGTGACATCATGTAGTTCGCTTACAAAGCTGGCGGAAAATGTAGGTGGGCGATAACAAGCTCCGATAATTAGTTTTTGTTCTTTAACTTCAACAAGCACCCAAACAGTCTCAAGTTCACTACAAACTGGAATCCGCTGAGAAGGAAATATGTCGGATATTCCTAAGAGTACACCGTCGCCTTTCCGCGTGGCGCGGTCACAACGAAAAAGAGAGAAGTTTCTTAAGAGTAGTTCACTGTCATTTCTTTGTGGGTGCAGCCATGTCTCGGTGAGTACTATTACGTCAGCATTACAGGTATCGATAGGTGAATTTAGAAGGTCATGTTTATTATTAATACTCTGTATGTTGCAAAAGAAGACATGAAGCGGAGAAGAATCGCGCCCGCTGCCCCTCTCGATTTCCTATTCATTTGCACGTGGCGTGTTACTCGCATGACGGTTTTGTGATACCGCACTCTGCGCATGCTCTACCACAGTGTCATCAGTAGCGTTGTACACGTACTCTTTTTTGTTAATCAGAAGCTTCTTGTAACGAAGCTGAAAAAGTGGCGCTCCAGGTTGTTTTTTAGCGAATTCAATTAATTTACTTCTAATGATACGCGTGGCGGGTGAGAAATCCTCGCTGACGGTGATGGCCTTTTCTTTGAGCCCACTACGCCTAAAAAGCACTGCTTCTTTTATTTTGTCATTTGAAAATTTAACCATGATTGGTCGGGTTTTGTTAGGTTCAAAGCGCCCTAGGCGATGAGCACGTTCGACTACGTTATCTATTGGGCTTTCGAGCAAGCCAGCAAGTGCGTCAATTACACGTGCCTCGGACTCGGCCCATGTTTCTCGTAAATCGGGGAAGCCTCGAAAAAGTAGGTTTGGGTGCCGTGATCTGTCCTCTAATTCATCGATCCGAACATTTAGCGAGTTGTTCTTAGTGGTAAAACTGCTCATCAAGTCGGTCGTCATGCTTTGAACATTATCAAGTGATTTAGTTTTGTCTTCGAGAGTGTCCAACCTTTTTTCAATGGAAACTATCTTTGTTTCAATATTTTTTGACTAGCTTTAATGGCTTTAACGTCCGTAACAAGCTCACTTTGACCCTTTGCCGACTGCACTGCACGTGTTTGTAAATCTTTCAGCAAGTGAAATAGGACGGTCATCTGCTTGGTAGGATCATCAGGCAGCTTATCAAGTTCTAACAGCGCAGAATGTCTAGTACCAGGCCCCGGGTTTGTTTCAACGTCACCACAGGTTAACAGCAAGAAGAACATTGAAAAACACTCGCAGGCAACATCACAACACACCAGTGGGCACGGGAGCAAAAGAAGAAAAGGGTCATCGCTTTTCCTAAGTATATAAAGAATAAGGCGAACAGACCTGCGAAAGGTAAAGGCAAGGTAGATGAGCCATCTTGTCGCCGTTGCCCACTGAAAGTGGCTTGCTGCCGGAGCCAGTTTATATCTCTTTGAAGAATTGATGACGTTGGCGATGTGGTCTGACGATAAAAGCCTTGGCGCTCAAGCGGCGGTAAATCCAAGAAAATGCCGTCATCTTTCTTTCGAAAATCTTGTGGCATCCGAAGCTCAAGCAAACGTTGCGAACTTGCTGACACGTCCGGCAGGAGCACAACGCCGAACAGGGCAAGCATAGCGTTAACCTGCGAAAGGTAAAGTCCAGGTAGATGAGCCATCTTGTCGCCGTTGCCCACGTGCCCACTATTAAAGAACCACAGGTAGTACCAGTCAATCTGTGCCCCATAGTCCACACACGGGCCAGGATAATAAACCAGCTGCATGTATCGAAAACGTTCAATGCCTTCACTGCATTATGCTTGTACCCTATCAGTATCAGGGGCTGTGGGCTGGTCAAGCTGCATGTGAGCAGCTTTTTTCCCTCCGCCCTCCCATCTAATATGTATGATGGCAAATAAACTTATTATTATGTATCTATTTTTTCTAGTGTCGCGCTGTACTGCTAATCTGATGACAGTAACTATACTACTACTGACAGCTTGACTGTGTAGTCCTTCTCATTTTCATTATTATTTATTATCCAAACATCCCCAAAGGCCACAAAGATGGGCATTATAATGGGAGGGAGGGCGCACATAAAGTACACAGAGAAAACTGTAATAAGGAAAAAAAGAAGTTTAGTAAGGTAGCAATTATGTACATAAGACCATAAAAACATGTGAGGTTAAAGAAATAGCAAATAAGGATATCATATAATAGCAGTGCAAAAAAAGGACGGAATTAACACAAAAATTAGAAGTAATCACGGGGAAAACATTGACCATTTTGAAACATAGCCAGTGCATGAGTGCACTGCAACGATAATGCAGTGTTTTAGAAGGTAGTTTTAAAAACTGATGTGCAACTACAGCAACTGCTATGGAAAGAGGCAATAGGCAGCTCAGAGGTGACTGTGGGCACTTGCGACTCGAACGCTAGCGCGGCACTTGTTGGCTCTTGGTCCTTGCATGCGGCTTAATCTACCAGTACGAATCACTGATGAAAGTATATCGCGGCTGCTCATAATGGAGAGCGGCGCGTATTCACATGCGCAAAATATGGGACGCTTGCCTCACGCCACGCAGTCGGAGTTTTCGAAGCAGCAACCGTACCATTCGCTTGAATGTAAATAAAAAACGCCGCCTAGCTTACCCAACTTCTAGAAATCGCTGCTACCGAAGTCTGCAAGTCGTGCGCGAAGCCATGTAGGTAAGCATCATTAGGCAACGAACGTTTCGGCGCCGCATTTCAAACCTGTCTCCAACAGGTATACAAATCCTATTATGTTCGTCGCTAGGCAAACATAACGTTGCAGTCACCGAGATGCACGTCTGCGAAAATAGTAACGCAAAACGACCGCGTACATCAGCATGTGCTACATACATAGCTCGAACAAATACGGTACCCAACGCGTAATCAGCGGATGACAACCGAAATGAAAGAGCAGCAGGCACTTTTGAACGTTCGCCTCGCATGCTGCAATGAACAGCCGATGTAATTTCTTAAAAAATACTTACATGACGAACTTTTCTTGGTGGTGGAGTCGCAGAGTTGTCTGGGGAGCTTGTGTGCAGCACTTAACCAGCGGGGACTGCAGTGTTTTCGTTTACCACTTGACTAGAACCAAGATGGCGACAGTGCTACTTCCGGAAAACCGGCGCATGCGCAGATCGGTCGGTGGGATCGGTCTATTACGGAACTATGCACAGGCCGGTTTGACGCGGGACCCCGGCAGCAACACTACATTTGCTAGTAGGTACAGCGTTTGACCGCTGGCGCCACGCTGCGCCGCTCGCGCGTACCGCGTTTCTAGGTGGTTTCTTTCGCCGAGGGCGCTCGAACGCAATCATATGGTTCTTCATGAATGCAACCCTTCCGAGCGTGGCTGTATGGCTGAGTGGCTACGGCGCTCCCTTTGGGATCATGCGTTCGCTGGTTCGAATCCCGGCCGGGCTAGAATTTTTTTCTTAATATCACGTTTTTCTTTTTATCCTCTCTGTTTGCCAGCGTGGTCGTTTGAACCCCGGTGCCACGGCGGCAGCCGTCGTACCGGGCGCCGACGCGAAGCGGCGGTCGTTGGGGTGTTGCGGAGCGCAGCGTAGCAACACCCCAAATAAAAAAATGCTGCTCCAGTCAGGTAGACTGCTCCCTCCCTGATAGTGAGATTATATTTGGATCATCAAAACAGTGATGCGTTTATAATACCACCGATCCCAACAGCAGGCTAGTCACCACCAGCCCAGCGTTTTCTCCGTCAACGCATTATCCGTTCCAACGGCGGCGGCTACAAACATGGTACGCGCGAGCGGCGCAGCGTGGCGCCAGCGGTCAAACGCTGTACCTACTAGCAATTGTAAAAACGCGACCCGGCAGCCGCGGCCACAAGCTTGGACATGTACACCGTGGTCATGTGACCGATGTGAGGACGGTATCGCCATCTTGCGTGAGGTTTGTTCATGTTGATCGGGTATTAGTAGCCTCCGAGATTTCTTGCGCGTGCAAATCTCGGAGGTGATGGGTTGTTGAAGCGCGCGGTGTGCGGGCTTGGCATGCGCGTTTCTATTTATCCACTGCGAATCGCGTCGCGCCAGACGCCGCCCTCTCTTCCGTTGTTCTTTTTGGCGCGCTGGCTCGTTTGTTCGATGCCACTCTGTCTGAACCTCGAGCGTTGAGCTGGAAGTTGCCACGGTGCCTTTCGCAGGCCTTTCAGTACCGCACCCCCTTCCCCCCTGTGTTTCGGACGCTGTCACTGCCGCATGTGTTGCAGCGTAAGAGACGATCGGTGCTTCTCAGCAGGCGCGATCACACCACGATATGCGCCCAAGCGTGGCGAGCCTTTATTGTTTGACTTCCAGCAATATGAAAGCGCATATCTTTCTGTGTCCGGCTGTTTTTATGCTTGATCAGATGTCGGCGGTTGGTCGTCGGACTGTTCATTTGCAAGGAAAACGTTAGTTCGTTCGCTCTCGCTAACTATATTTCCCTCGCATCTCTCGTTCTTTCGTTCGCTCGCTCGTTCAGGCTATTCGCTTGTACTGACAATCACCGACGATGGTTTGTGCACATTCTTTTCTATACATGGTGCTCACAGTATCATTCGCCACAAAACTTTCTGTAGAGCACCGTTCCTAGTAATCGTTGTACCGATGTATTCCACAGGTGGCAACAAAAGTGATGTTCGCTCATTAACTCGATACTTTTATTTATGCGTAATATGAATAAAGCCTAATTCTCAGTTAGTAAGAAACTGTGAAAAGAATACGCCAGAAAAAGTAAACACAAATCAGTTAGGTCAGGCAGTGTGGTCAGGTGGTGCTGTTAGTGTGTAGCAGTTTTTCGACTTTTGCTGCGTTTCCTTCACTAGCGACGTACGATGACAAGTGGTTCCATTCGACGATACGGCGTGGTATGAATAAATTTGCAAAGCGATGAGAGGGACATATCGGTGATAGCACTGGTCATGAACTTTGCAATGGTGATCGTGGTAAGGAAAATGACTGCAGGGCACTGAAAGATATCGTCAGAAAGAATTGGGTGATGCTAAAGTTTATGAAAAAGCGAAACCTATTGATGTTGTGGATGCGCTGTAAAGATCAGCACTAACACCAGCACGATATGCTGACTGGCAGCACTGCTTTGAGGTCGATGTGGAGCCGTTGTCCGTGTCACGAAGAGCGGCTTCAATGTTAGTGCACTCGCGCTGCATTTCTTCGTGGTGTAAAACACTTCCCGTTGTGGTGTCAACTTCATTTTCTATCCTTCGTCTCTTCTGACGAGAGGTCAACACCACAAAAGGCTTCGTTTTCCTAGCCGAACTCATGCTAATGCAATGCGAATACAGCAGCAACTGACACAACGAATGTCGCTCGATAAATGATGAATTCTCCCGCCAAAAACGGCGCCGTCGAAAACCCAGTACGCTAGGTAATTGAACAAATACGGCTAGTCTTATGAAAACGTTTTCAAGACGTATTCACCCCTCGTTTTTAAGCTGTCGTGCCTGCGACGGTTTTAAAGCGT
This sequence comes from Dermacentor silvarum, assembly GCF_013339745.2. Classification (NCBI taxonomy): domain Eukaryota; kingdom Metazoa; phylum Arthropoda; class Arachnida; order Ixodida; family Ixodidae; genus Dermacentor; species Dermacentor silvarum. The sequence continues at coordinate 33,296,663 of NC_051156.1, forward strand.
CGATTTTGGTAAAAAATCTGTTTTAGACGTTGAATCCATTAATACGACGTTTTGAAGACTTTGTGTGCTACCTGGGTATAAGTATTTTCACTTTCACTTTGTTACCTTAAAGGCCCCCAGGGTTGCGGGTATTACATAAGGGGCGGGCAACAAGTATAATGTAAATAAATACGCAAGGAAAGGATGTTTAAGTACATGTTTGCTCGCGGTTAAATATGGAAGATATAGAGTTCAAAAAATGCGGATGCGCAGGTGATTGCGGCGATGTCGTGTGGAAGGTGGTTCCAGTCCGAGGCTGAGCGTGGGAAGAATGATGAGGCAAAAGTGGTAGTGTGCGCACGTGGCCGGGCGACTTGGAGGGGATGCGAAGTGAAATGCGTGCCGGAGGACTGATGTAGGGTGGATGATTAAGTGAGCTGTAAAAAAACTTATGGAATAACTACAAACTAGCAATACGACGCGGACAAGCAAGGGTTGATATGCCGGACTCTGCTTTCAACGATGATTGTATGGTATTATATGAATAGAATGAATGAATGAATCTTGTGGCATGATTTTGCACTGATTCTAGGCAATTTATTAGATATTTTGGTTAGGGCTCCAGATGGCAGATGCATATTCCAGCTTAGAGCGTACGAGTGACTTGTAGGCAAGCAGTTTTAGGTCTGGTGGCGTGTGACGTAGGTGACGTTTAAAGAACCCAAAGCTTTTGTTAGCAGATGATACGATTTTAGTGACATGCGCGTTCCAGGTTAGATTATTAGACAACGTTACGCCGAGGTACTTATAAGACGTTGTTAATTCTATGGTGACATGCGAGATAGTATAAGGGCACAGGAGAGGATTACGTTTTCGGTTGAACAACACGAGTTTGCATTTATTGGGGTTTAGTTCCATGAGCCATCGGTTACACCAGTTCTGGACTCAGTTTAGGTCACTTTGGAGAGCTAGTTGATCAGAGGGGTTATTAATAGTGCGATAGATAACACAGTAATCAGCAAAGATACGGACGTTACAAGAGACTTGCGTTGGTAGGTCGTTAATATATATTAAAAATAGGAGGGGACCAAGGACTGACCCTTGCGGTACGCCTCACGTTACTGGAAGAGAACTAGAGGTGTGATTATTAACGCGAACAAATTGGGTACGGTTAGCCAGAAAATCCTTTATCCACTGCAATATGTCAGGATGTAAATTTAACAAAGAAAGTTTTAGTATCAACCGCTTGTGAGGCACCTTGTCGAAAGCATTCGCAAAATCCAGGAAGACTGCGTCAGTTTGAAGGTTAGAATCAAGGTTTACATGCAAGTCATGGACGAAAATAGCTAATTGAGTTTCACAGGATAAGTGCTTACGGAATACGTGTTGAGAAGGATGAAAGAAAGTAGTAGAGTCAATAAATTCATTATATGAGAATAGATGACATGTTCCATCATTTTACAGGGTACACTTGTTAAAGAGATGGGGCGGTAATTGAGGGGCGATTCTTTGTTACCTGATTTGAAGACCGGAACGACCTTCCCAACCTTCCAATCGCTGGGTATGCTACCTGTGGAAAGTGATTGCGTGAACAGTAATGATAGATACACTGAGGTGGAATGTCGAGTATTTTTTAACAGTTTGCTGGTGATTTCATCAGTACCTGCAGAAAATGATATCTTAATCATTTTAATGATACAGCTGATGCCATGCGCAGAAAATGTGACTGATGGCATAAGTGATCTCGGTTGGCCAGTTGGGACAGATGGTGGCACATCGGTTTCGTTTGTGAAGACGGATGAGAATGCAGTGTTAAACATTCAACGTCGCTCACCTCCTCACCAAGTGTGTTAGTAAGTGCGATGATGGGCGCCTTATTAGAACTTGCGAGCACTTTCTCGGGTTATTGGTTAATATCTTCGGCGGGTCAGTTTGAAAGAATGCGCGTTTGGCATTACTAATGGACTGTAAATATGTTGACTCGGCCTCTTAATATTTGTTCCATGCGCATGCGCTCGCGTTTCGTTTTGCTGCACGGAAAAGGCGCTTCTTTTTGTTCTAAATTGTTTTCAATGACTTTGAGAACCATGGTTTGTTATGATTGGCACGAAATGTAATGGTGGGAATAAATTCGGTTGTTAGTTCAGTAATTTTGGTTTTGAAAGTAAGCCAGTTATGTTCAATTGATCGTTCATGGAAACACCCTTTGAAGTTTGGAAAGAAAGCCAGCAATCGGTGATTGATTTCATTGTAATTGCTTTAGTCGTAAAGGCGAATTTTTTTATGGAAAGTTTGGCGCGATTCCGGGATGAAGGCGAAAGTAGCATGCAGAACTTTGCGGTCGCTAATTTCGCGGAGGTAAGTAAGAGTTGATAAAGTTTCAGGGTGATTATTTAGTATGAGATCCAAGATGTTTGACGATTCACGTACGACGCGTGTGGGTTTTGTTACTAACTGCGTGAGATTGAAATTTAAACACACGTCAACGAAGTTAGTTATTTCTGTATCGTTTGTTGGTGTTGTGTTCTGCCAGTCAATTGACGGAAAATTAAAATCACCAAAAATAAGGATGCGCGCGTTGGGATGTGCAGCATTAAGTTGATTTAGGCTAGCAAAACGTTACAAGCAAAACTGGGATTGCTGTGTGTGTGTGTGTGGGGGGGGGGGGGGGAGTCTGTAGGAGACACCTAGTATGACGGTTTGAGGTGCAGAAGGGCAAATTACCCATAGTATTGCAAGCTCTGATGGGATGTTAATGAGTGAACAGGGCAATTGCTGGTTAGTGGCAATTAGAACACCTCCTCCTCTGGAGCCCTTGTGCTCTTTACGGAAAATATTAAAGTTAGGTAGGTCGGCTAAAACTTCTGTATCGGGGATGTCATCTGTTAGCCATGTTTCCGTTAGTATAAGTATGTTGCTGGCCGATGATGAAACAAGATTACGAATGTGCTCGCGCTTGGGGCGGAAACTGCGTATATTTGTAAAGATAATCGAAAAAGAAAGAGCTGGCAATTTACCGCGAGGGCTGTTACGAGGAAGTCTAGTTACTTGACGACGGGCCCCATGCTATGCGATTTCTTTTATCGTTTGCGATTGCTCGTCGAATACATACCGCTTAGGGCCAATGGACAATGTCTTGTAGCGCAAGGAAAATTTTGTGGCTTTAGTTTTGGCAAATGTAATGAGGTGCTTTCGTGCGATTCGGACAGGGCGTGAAAAGTCCTCCCCAATGCCGTAATCAGTCCCTTTCAACTTACGACCATTGGAAAGGATAAACTCCTTGGTTTTAAAAAATATAAATTTAACTATTATTGGGCGAACACGCCCAGCAGAATGGCGTCCAAGACGGTGAGCCCATTCAATTTCTTTCGGGTCAATGGTTATATTTAGGTGATCACGGCAAAGGCGAAGGACTGTTTCTTCAGATTAGGCGTAGGTTTGCGATTTATTGTTATCTGCGATATTATAAAAAATTAGATTGTTGTGCCGCGAGCGATTTTCGGCGTCATCCAGGCGGGCTTCTATTTCTCTGATGTCTTTGGCTGTTTGGGTGGCGTTAGCGCATATCGAATCTATATCGGTGCGTAGGGCAACCAGATCTTGATCGTGAGTTTCTAGGTCGGATAATCTGTTACTGAGGGCAGATATAGCTTGTTCCGTAGTTTTTAGTTGATTTCTAAGACCTTGAACCTCGGTGAGTAGTTGTGACTGTCCAGCAGATAGCTTTTTTTAGTTCATCGAGAACCGCGTCAGGACCTGGGTTTGTCTCGACATCGCCGGCCAATACCAACAAAGCACGTACAACATCAGCACACTCAATAGCAATGGAAAGGCAGCACTGTGGGCTTGGGAGCTGCAGAAGACAGTAGTCACTTGATTTTTTTGTGAAAAGACAATACCGCTTACTGACCTGCGTAGCATAGGCGAGCGGGTTAGATGACTGCATCGTGGCTGCATCGAGGTTAGATGACTGCATCGTCCTGGGATTGTGGAGCCCACAGAGCGCCGCACGTAGGGGATGCAGTTTTATAGGCGCCGCGTCGGCTGTTGTCGATGACCGTAGGGGAATCCGGGGACAGTCGAGGAACAGCAGTGGGGGCGCTGTCTGACTGTTTGAAGCTGTGGACAGATTAGAAAGGCCGGCAGGACACTCGAAGCGAACGGGTTCGCTGGGAGCCGTGGCATCGGAAGGGGCGGGAACCAGGGTCAGTAGTAGCATCCAGGTGATAAGTGGGGCAGGCACCTGCGTAGCATAGGTGAACGGGTTAGATGACAGCATCGTGGCACAGCCACCAAGCCCACAGAGCGCCGCACGTAGGTGATGTAGCTTTATAGGCACCGCGTCGGCTGTTGTCGATGACCGTAGGGGAATCCGGGAACAGTCGAACAGCAGTGGGGGCGCTGTCTGACTGTTTGAAGCTGTGGACAGATTAGAAAGGCCGGCAGGACACTCGAAGCGAACAGGTTCGCTGGGAGCCGTGGCATCGGAAGGGGCGGGAACCAGGGTCAGTAGTAGCATCAGGTGATAAGTGGGGCAGGCACCTGCGTAGCATAGGCGAACGGGTTAGATGACTGCATCGTGGCACAGCCACCAAGCCCACAGAGCGCCGCACGTAGGTGATGCAGCTTTATAGGCACCGCGTCGGCTGTTGTCGATGACCGTAGGGGAATCCGGGGACAGTCGAGTTACAGCAGTGGGGGCGCTGTCTGACTGTTTGAAGCTGTGGACAGATTAGAAAGGCCGGCAGGACACTCGAAGCGAACAGGTTCGCTGGGAGCCGTGGCATCGGAAGGGGCGGGAACCAGGGTCAGTAGTAGCATCAGGTGATAAGTGGGGCAGGCACCTGCGTAGCATAGGCGAACGGGTTAGATGACTGCATCGTGGCCCAGCCACCAAGCCCACTCGGGAGGATGAGCACATGCATACAGCCCAGATAATTTCTAGGTTAGAGTTTGAGTTAATTACATAAGATGGAAATGTTGTTTTTATTCCAAGAAGGAATATCTATGAAAAAGTGGTCTAGAAGAAGTTTAACTAGGCCTAGTTGGTATTTACTGCACGACATATTTACCGCTAAAGAAAGACAAAGACAGTGAAATAAATACGAAGAACAAAATGGGCGCCACTTTTCCCAACTATGTTATTCCGGACACACACGCAGGTATGCATACATAAAGATCTCACATGCGCAGAAAACAACGATTAGTTGACATGTCTAAATACCTAGACGGGTTAACCACTTGTCAAAGAAGCTGATGTACGTATCGTACAACCTAATGAAAGCGTCACTTATACAGTCTGAATGCTGTCTTCTCGACAGGATATACGTCCATCAGTTCGCGGGCAGTCTGGTCCTTGATCTTGCCTAGAATCTTAATCTTAGGGAAACGCGGCTCAGGCGAGTAGTGCGCAAGCAGCTGCGCCGTGTCGTCTTTCTTAAACTTGAGGTCGTTCCCTGGATCGGTCATTCAAGCGGTCCGTCTGTCCAATGTGGGACTTTCCGCACTTTAGAAGGATCTGGTGTACCACTTCTACAGAATAACTCGATTACGGCTTTGCATGCTTTGCGAAAATGCGAAGCATTCTTGCCAAGTTCCCCGCAGCTTTTTGTAACGACTGCTTGGCCGGCCTTTTTCATGGTCCAATACTGAAGGTAGTGTAGTCTGTCCCGAACGTAGTGCAGTCTAAAAATGTGGGCCAATCTCGAAGGCAGTCCAGTCTAAAAATACGAGCTATTCTCATGGATACTCAGTAAATGCCACTGGGTATGTGCTGCTCTTTAAAGAACCTATTGGGCACCGCAGCAATACCACCACCACCATGTGCTTCCCTCCGCATAAGTGTTAACTATTCGCTGCCATATGGTCCATAAAAATAAAGCTCGCCGTGCGGCCAAGCCATCATTAGTATTATTTTAGGACAAACTTGATGATGTCTTTTACCATGAATAATTAGCGAAACCATCATTGTTGTCTTTCACTCCCTCAGCAATTTGGTCATCATGAATGCCTTTCTTACTGTTTTAGTCTGTATTAGTTAGTACAGTTAGCACGAGTTGAGTTGTAGGCTGGGTTTGAGTAGTGAATTAAATTTTATGCGTAAGTGTCAAATGACCCGTTCAGCGAAATGCAGCTCCACTAACGGGAAACCTGGGGAGGTACGAAGCATGTAGTGATGCATCGCTAATAGGATCCTTCTGCCTTAAGCAATGTCTCATAACCCCGTAAACGCGGCCTCCCCATTACGACGACAGAAGACAAGTGAAATTCTACGCTGGAATGACGAGCGGCAACGCAACCAGCTGTGGAAGACGAAGACGACGACGAACGCGGGAGCAGTGGCACGAGTGCGTGCCGAGCGCGTGCCGAGCGCGAGTACGAGCCGCTTGCTTACCGTGACTACGGCGACGACAGGAGACGCCGACAGCCCGAGTGCATAAGGTACAATCTCCGCCATCCCGCCCTGCGGACGTGAATGGCCAGCGAAGCTGTATCAAACACCACACATGGTCGGGCATTGTTGTCCCGCTTTTCTTCGGTGTTTTTAATTTCCGTGCTCTACATATGGCAGTCGTAGAAGGAACTGAATGAGTTGCTAGACGGGTCTCCCTTTTATAAATGAAAGCGTGGTTACGTCAATAAGTATGTATGCATATATATATATATATATATATATATATATATCATAAGAATCCAACAAACAATGACACCAAGGACGACATAGGGAACATTACTTGTACTTACTAATTGAATTAAAGAAATGATAAAATAATGGAAATGAAAATGGATGAAAAAACAACGGTCCCCAGGTGGGGAACGATCCCACGTCTTCGCATTACGCGTGCGATGCTCTTACCATTGAGCTACCGCGGAGCCGTTTTCCCATCCACTTTCTGGGGTATTTATGTTTTACAACTAGAACTAACCCTAGGAGTGTTAGCAAGCGCCACCACTCACAAACCTAGGCGGCGGATGTGGAACATCCTTTCTGCCGCAGGCGTCACGAGTACGTGATCTTTTTGGGTGCTGGCAACTGGTCAATAAACCCACATATGCTACCTGAAGGCATCAATGTTGCCGGATTCGAGCCCTCGTTATGTAATGAACGAGAAGAAAGGGAACCGAGGGGCCCGATTTTTATTAATCATATCATAAGAAGGCAACAACCAATGTCACCAAAGACAACATAGGGGAAATTACTTGTATTTACTAATTGAATTAAAGAAATAACGAGGGCTCGGCAACATTGATACCTTCAGGTAGCATATGTGGGTTTATTGACCCGTTGCTATCAGCCAAAAAGATCACGTGCTCGTGACGCCGGCGGCAGAAAGGATCTGAAAGCGACATAGTCACCGTCGGGTACTTGTGGAGAGGGCGTCACAGCAACACAAGTCACGGCTTGCGGCGGCGAACGGACGTGCTCAGCAGAACAGAGCAGACTCTTGATTGGTCCGGGTGGATCAATTACACTTGGTAGGTCAAGCTGTATAGTTCCAGTGGAACAATCGATGAGGGCGGAGTTGGCGGACAAAAAGTCAGGACCGAGGATGACGTCATTGGAACAGCAGACGAGGACGGTGAACAAAACAGAAGTTTGACGGCCGGCAACACTGACACGTGCGGTAGAAAGGGCAGCTACGGGAGACGTACCACCGTCGGCCACACGTACAACACATGATGGGGCAGGGGTCATAACTTTCTCCAACTGCTGGAGGAGGTCAGTACTTATAACAGAAATATGGGCGCCGGTGTCAATCAAAGCAGTAACAGGTAGGCCATCCACTTCAACGTCGATCAGGTTCTGATTGGTAGGGAGCGTCAACAGACGAATTGGAGAGCAGGTCGGAATAGCAGCGTCACCTCCAGGAGCTGCAGCCGTCAGTTTCTTGAAGGAAAACGCCGGGAGTAAGACGGGGACGGGGATTGTGGAGGTGACCGAGAAGGTCAGTGTCGTGGGGAGGGCGAGTGGCTGTAATGGGCGGTGGTAGTAGTGGTCTCGGCAGATGTTTCTTGGTCAGGTTGGCTTGGTACCTGGTGCTGACTTCGGGGTGTATAGCGGAAGCTGGAGGAGCTGGGTCGAGAAGACGAGGGCCAAGGACTTCGGCAATATCAGGAAATGTGTCCAACACGTCCACATCGAAAGCAAATTGGCTTGTCGTCAGGCGTCCGCCACGCATTTGGATCGTGATTATTCGGAGTGGGGTAATGGCGTTGGAGAGGGTTGAAGGCGGCCGAAGGGTAACTGTAAGGGTGGTTCGCAAAGCAGATGGTTTGAAGGCCCGTGTTTGCCAGTTCTTGACGAACAATGGATTGTATAAGGAATATCGTAGGTGAGGCATCACAGGGCTCTCCTCTCATTAAATGTGCGGGCGATACGGCTTCAATGCGACGAACGATTCGGGTGACGGTCTCCGATGTTGAAGGCTGAGTCGGCATACGAACATCCTCACACGTTGATGTCACTGCCATGTTCGGAAGGCCAGCGAATTGGTAGGTGATACGTTGGCTTTTGGATGGATACCGAGATTTATATTTTATTTATATTTATATACAATACCTACAGCGCCCTCCAGGGCATTATTGTAGGGGGGAACATCAGAAATAAATCACAAGACATATTCTATAAGTTAGGCAAATGATGCAGCATATAAAGCATCTAAATACCTATGCACTATTTCAATAAAATACAAAAACAAAAACTAATATACAGTAAATATTACTATACAGTACTAATATTCAGTAAAAAGCAAGAACAAAACTAATATACAAAGATGAACAAGCATGTCACGCACAGACAAAAGAAGAACATCTAAATATAGCGATCAACAACTCGCGAAGTTTAGTCTTACATACGCTCCAGCTTGTGAGCTCATCTTCGTTGTTACCGAACCAGGCCTTCACCGTTCCCTTTAGATGAAAGCGCAGAGATGGATGGACACCAAGATGGATGGATACCAAAATGGATTTATACCAAGAGAAGGGAAGCGCAGTAGAGGTCGGCAGAAAACCAGATGGGGCGATGAAGTTAGGAAATTTGCAGGCGCGAGTTGGAATACGCTAGCGCAAGACAAGGGTAATTGGAGATCACAGGGAGAGGCCTCCGTCCTGCAGTGCACATAAAATATAGGCTGATGGCTTTTAGCATCTTCGAAGCGTCGGCATTTAGTAATAATCTCGTTGACTGTCGGAAGAGTCTTTAAACACGATCAGGTTAAACGCATCATCCGCGACCCCTTTAAGCACGTGCGCGACCTTATCAACTTCTGCTATCTTGGCGTCAACCTTCCGGCAAAGGGTCAGCACATCCTGAATGTACGTCAAGTACGACTCGGTAGGCGTCTGCACATGCGAGGCAAGTTCTTGCTTGGCAGCACGCTGGCAGCCGGCAGGTTGGCCAAACAACTCGCGAAGTTTAGTCTTACATACGCTCCAGCTTGTGAGCTCATCTTCGTTGTTACCGAACCAGGCCTTCACCGTTCCCTTTAGATGAAATATGACATTCGCCAATATCATGGTCGGGTTCCACCTGTAATGTGCGCTTACGCATTCCTAGAGTCTAATCCAATTGTCGACATCTTCGCCAGCAGTGCCGGAAAAGGTCCCAGGGTCACGGGCTGGAGCCAGGACGACAGTTGGCATGGCGGCCGCCGCTAACGCAGTTTCACCGCTGGTAGACATGCCTATAGTGGCGACTTGGCGACCGCTGCGGAGCTCCGTCTTGCGTTATATACCGAGCACTTCCACCAAGATGTTACGGGGAGGCAAACACAACATGAAAACGTATTTACAGTATATATACAAGGTGATCAAGCGCTCAACCATATGGCCGAGAGCGCGTGCCAGATCATCAGCATCTTCTTCATCGATGCTCCTCTAGAGACATCATACCGTGACAGTATTGCCGCGAGACAGAAGACCGGCACCGAAGCAGAGGTCAGCATTAAGCCGGCACCGAAGAAGAGGAGGTAGAGGTTGCTCCTCGCCATCTTGGCTGGTTGCTGCTACGCCTGTGCTACTCGCCTATTTTGTAAATATTTGTAAATATACGTTTTTGCGCAATATTTTTTGGTGGAGGTGCTGGGTACGCTGCCTCTTCATCCCCATCACCGAAGCACGGAACTCCGAAGTGGTCGCCGCGTTGTTCCCTCGGTGATGGCCACTGAAGCACGCACCGCGCCGGAACCTACCGTGCAGCAGCCGTCCCCACCGTCTGTCATCTTATCGCTTCCGCAAGATCCGCGCACATTCTCTGGCACAGATAACGTGGACGTCGAGGACTGGATTTCATGGTGTGAGCGTGTCAGCAAACAGAACAGATGGGACGATGCGCGTATGCTGGCAAATGTGATATTTTATGTGAAAGAACCGCGCGCGTCTGGTACGAGACGCATGAACACGATCTGACCAGCTGGGACGTTTGCAAAGAAAAACTGAATGACTTGTTCGGCAAGCCCTTGGGTCGTCAACTAGCTGCTAAAAAAGAACTTGTATCCCGTGCGCAGTCATCTACTGAATCATAAATTTCGTACATTCAGGATATTCTAGCGCTTTGCCGTAAAGTTGACGGTAAGATGTCCGAAGCGGACAAGGTCGGACACGTACTCAAAGGAATCGCCGATGACGCATTCAACCTCTTAGTATTCAGGAACTGCGCCACCGTGGATGCTATTGTGACAGAGTGTCGGCGATTCGAACAAGCTAAATCCTGCTATATCACCCATCAATTCACCAGGCTCCCCAATACTGCCGCATCGTCATCATGTGAGGAACCACTACCTACGTTACAATCGCCGGTTTCGAACACTTTGCCACGGATCATTTGTCGAGAACTAGAAGCAATGTCACCAGCCCCTCTCGTGCCCGATGTCTCGACTGCCAACCAGCCTATGGTTTCATTGATTCAGGCCGTGGTTCGACAGGAGGTCGCGAACTTGGGACTCTCCTCTGTGTGCGCTGTTCGCGTGCCACCAGTCGCACCAGTCACACCACCAGTTCCACCAGTCGCGCCGCGCAACCAGCCATTTTACTCGCGATACCGCAATCCCGCTGAGTGGAGGACGTCGGATGATCGCCCAATATGTTTCGCGTTGCTCTCGAGTTGGGCATATTGCGCGACACTGCTGGAGCCGTCAGACTTCACCGACTGGCTGGAGCACCCGGAACCCTCGTCCTGAAGGCTACTCCCGTACAACATCGTCGCGCTCTCCACCGACTGACACGCGCCCGACGTCGACACTCGCACCGACGTGTACAGCAGGTCACCATCGCCTCGCGATCGCCGATGTCGCTCGCCACAAGCCCGCCGATTCCCATTGCCGCAAGCCCGCTGTTTCCCGTCGCCTGCCAACTCTGGACGCTACACATCGGAAAACTAACGAGTGCAGCACCCGGAGGTGACGCTGCATTCTCGACCCTGGCTCAAAATCCTCGTCTGACAGTTCCTACCCGCTTTAATTTGCTCGATGGTGTTAGTGTTACGGCCCTTATCGACACTGGTGCACAGATCTCGGTCATGAGCTCTAGTCTTCGTGAGAAGCTGAAGAAAGTCCTGACACCCGCCGTGCTACGTACAGTGAGAGTTGCCGATGGAAGCACACCTACAATTGTTGGAACGTGTACTGCCCGCGTCATCTGGCCATAGGACAAGTGCTGAGTTTCTTGTGCTTGAGCAGTGCCCATACGACGTGATCTTGGGCATTGACGTTTTGTCGACACATTCAGCCTTCGTCGACTGCGGCACCGGTGTCCTGCAACTCGAACTCCCTTCTGCCCCAGAGACTCTTCCTGCTAAACCTACGCAACTGTGTTCTTCAGAGTACGTGCGATTACCGCCCCAATCCACTACTTATGTTGTTTTGACGCGCTCTCCTGCTGTCGCTGACGGGGATTACGTTGCATCCCCTATTACTGACGTTCTCTTGGCACACAATGTGACCCTACCCCACACGGTTGTCGAGATTGTCAACAACGAAGCTTAGCTGCCTGTGCTCAACTTTGGCTTATCCGCCCGTGCCCTACCATTCGGAATTGCGCTTGCAACGTTGGCATCCCTCAACGACTGTCAAATATCCACGCTAACATCTGAGGCGACTTTGAGTCCGACGTGCTCAGCAGGATCCACCAGCTTGCCACAAGTGAATTCAACAAAATGATAGCCGCGGACCTTTCACCTGCGCAGGCTGATGAGCTCTGCCATGTGTTAACGTCGTACCAGGATGTTTTAAATGCAGAGCATTTCTTTAACTCACCTGTAGCGTGCGCCGTCCGTCCGCAACAGCTCGAGCACAGGTGCGTGCCTCTCCCCCACTCCTCCTCTCCCGCCTCACGCTTGCGGCACATGTGCAGCGCGCGAAGCGTCGTAGTTGAGTCGCGCTCCGGCGCTGCAAGCACCGTAGCAACAGCAGGTGCTGGCGTGATAGCGCGACCTCTCTCCACCCCCTCTCCCTCTAAGGCGCGCGCTAGGAATATAAAGCGCGTTGGCGCGGGCTCCACTCGTCAACTCCTGCGCTCTCTTCTCTTGCGTTCATCGGCGGTCGCAGTTGATAAGCGATGGAAGCAAGACCTTCAACTAGTACCTCGACGCAATCCAACATCAGCGCCGAAGCACCAGTTCAAGACATCGTACCATCGTCTTCGTCCACGGCGGCAGAAGACAAGGTGGCGAGGTGGCGCGCTGCCGACGCCGAACTTCGTGAACGAGAAACCGCGGCCAGGCGTCAACATCGACAAGCGGATCCCGAGCAGCGTGCACGAGAAGCCGTGGGCAGGCGTCAGCGTCGGGCCGCGGACCCTTCGAGTCGAGAACGACACGCGGCTGCGACACGTCAGCGTCGGGCCGCGGACCCCGGCGTACGGGAACGAGAGGAGGCGGCGAGCAAGCGTCGTCCTCTGGAGGCTGCCGCCGCCGCCGCGGAGCCCGTCGCCCCGGAGGGCGCTGGCGCGGAAGCCGTTGGGCAACGTCAACGGGACTTTGGGGGTGCCGACGCGCGCTTCAAACGCGAGTTCCTGGACCGGAGCTTCGGGCACAGTGATGCCAATAAAATAATAACAACTTTACGTTACCTACTTACGATTCTCTCTTCTCTCTCAACCGAGACCACCACCACCACACCAACAACACCAACACCACGGGGACCCCACTATGCTCTGCATTTACACGTGTCCCTCGCGCGGGGGCATGCGACGGAGCTTTTTGACCGCGACAACCGCCCACTTGGCCAGACAACGGTTGTCATGCACCGAATCGACACAGGCGATGCAAACCCTATTCATCGCCATCCGTATCGCGTTTCTGCTGCTGAACGGGCGATTATACAAACAGAAGTCGACAAGATGTCTGCAAAAGACATTATAGAACCTTCGTCTAGCCCATGGGCATCCCCAGTTGTGCTTGTCAAGAAAAAAGACGGCACCTGCCGTTTCTGTGTCGATTACTGACACCTGAACAAGATCACTAAGAAGGACGTATAACCGTTGCCACGCATATAGATGATGCCCTCGATTGCCTCCACGGAGCGAGTTATTTTTCGTCCATCGACCTGCGGTGTGGCTATTGGCAGGTTGCCGTAGATCCTATGGACCGCGAGAAGGCCGCTTTTGTGAGACCTGACGGGTTATACCAATTTAAAATTATGCCCTTCGGCCTATGCAATGCGCCAGCCACATTTGAGCGCATGATGGATTCGCTCCTTCGTGGCTTCAAATGGTCGACCTGCTTATGTTACCTAGATGACGTTATTGTTTTCTCAACGACATTTGACAGCCATATTCAGTGCCTGTCCGCCATTCTCCAAGTGTTCCGCAGCGCCGGTGTTCAGCTTAACTCAACCAAGTGCCACTTTGGTCGCCGCGAAATAACAGTGCTCGGCCACCTTGTTAATGGTGTAGGAATCCGACCTGACCCAGAAAAAATTCGCGCCGTGAAGCATTTGCCTGCCCCTTGCTCAACCAAAGACGTTCGCTTCTTCATTGGCTTATGTTCTTACTTTCGTCGCTTTGTCAAAAATTTCGCTGACATCGCCCGTCCGCTCACCGACCTTCTCAAGAAAGATGCGCCTTTCGTCTGGGGCCATGTAGAAGTTCATGCATTTTCTGCGCTTATCCGCCTTCTGACGACTTCTCCTCTGTTGGCGCACTTCGACCCATCTGCTCCTACGTAAGTTCGGACGGATGCCAGTGGATATGGAATCGGGGCCGTCCTTGCCCAGCGCCAGCATGGCCGTGACTGCGTCATAGCGTACGCCAGCCGCCTGCTCTCTGCCCCAGAGCGCAATTACTCAGTTACCGAGCGTGAATGCCTTGCCCTTGTGTGGACAATCTCCAAATTTCGGCCATACCTCTTTGGCCGCCCATTCACGGTAGTCACTGACCACCATGCGCTCTGCTGGCTTTCCTCGCTCAAAGATTCTACAGGCCGTCTCGGACGCTGGGCTTTGAGATTTCAAGAGTACTCGTTTTCCGTCATCCACAAGTCTGGCCAATTACATCAGGACGCGGACTGCCTGTCCCGTTATCCCGTGGATCCACCCGACCGCACCAACCCAGACACCGATGCCTGTGTCCGTTCTATATCTCAGTTAATTCATTTCGGCGATGAACAGCGGCGTGATCCGGCGTTACGTTCCATCATCAACCGTCTCAGTTCCGGGCCCCTTGACGAGTCACTCCGGATGTTCACCTTACATAATGGAACTTTATACCGCCACAGTGTATACTCCGAAGGCCCTGAACACTTGCTTGTGGTGCCCTCCCACATGCGTACTACTGTCCTATAGCAGCTTCACGACGAACCTACAGCAGGTCATCTTGGTGTAACGCGCACTTATGATCGCGTGCGGCGTCGTTTCTTTGGGCCTGGGCTTTATCGCTTCGTACAGAAGTATGTTGGCCGCTGCGAACATTGCCAGCGACGCAAGAGACAACCGACTCTTCCCGCCGGCCTTCTTCAGCCTATCGATGTCCCAGTCGAGCTGTTCTTCTGCGTCGGCCTCGATTTGCTCGGACCTTTCCCTACATCAGCATCAGGGAACAAATGGGTCGCTGTCGCGGCAGACTACGCCACGCGTTACGCTATTACGCGCGCACTTCCGACCAGCTGTGCTACCGATATTGCCGACTTCCTCCTTCACGATGTTATTCTGCATCACGGAGCGCCTCGTCAACTGCTCAACGATCGCGGTCCTTACTTCTTGTCCCGTGTCATCGATGACCTTCTACGCTCATGTTCCACGAAACACAGTCACCACCGCCTATCACCCTCAGACAAACGGCCTCACCGAACGTCTGAATCGCACCATAGCCGACATGATGTCCATGTACGTTTCCGCCGACCACCACGACTGGGATGCTACATTACCCTTTGTCTCATTTGCCTATAATTCGTCACGCCACGATACGGCAGGTTGTTCACCATTTTATCTTCTTTTTGGCCGGTAACCGACACTACCTATGGA
The DNA here is from genome assembly GCF_013339745.2 of Dermacentor silvarum. NCBI lineage: Eukaryota > Metazoa > Arthropoda > Arachnida > Ixodida > Ixodidae > Dermacentor > Dermacentor silvarum. The sequence goes on from NC_051156.1 coordinate 33,312,097, forward strand.
TACTTTACTACCAGCCGCTCCACGACAACTATCGGAGTACGCACAAGATGCCATCGAAAGGGCGCACGCTGCGCGACCGCCTTCAGATGTCGCAGAAGTCACAGAAGAACCGTTACGATTGCCGTCACAAGGATGTGTATTACGCTCCTGGATCCTTAGTGCTCCTCTGGTCGCCAACTCGACACGTTGGTCTCTCCGCGAAGCTTCTACCACGCTACCATGGTCCTTATCGCGTTGTGCGCGAAGTTACCGACGTGACATATGAGATTGCACCGGCACAGCCAATGTTATCTTCTGCGCCGCTCAAGACTGACGTAGTTTATGTTGCCCTGCTGAAGCCGTATCACCCGTCCGCTGATGCTGCTCTCTGACCTGCCCGGATGGTGCGCGTGTTTTCGCCCGGGGGGTAATGCCGCGAGACAGAAGAAGACCGGCACCGAAGCAGAGGTCAGCATTAAAGGGACACTAAAGAGAAACAGGAAGTTCAGCTGGCATAAAAGAGGGACCTTCAGGAATGCGTGCCGTTTTTGTTGGGCGCAAAAATATGAGTTATTAGCGGAGAAATTCGTAAACAAAGACCAAATATCTCTTCCTCAATTTCTCTCATCCCAGATTTGGCGCTGAAGGCAGTGTCGTCACAGATTTCATTGCTCTCAGCAAATCAGAATGCGCCATGATACGTCACCGCTTGCGTAAACGGCCGAGGGGCTGGATGCATCATGGCTGTATGCATGGTCGCTGCGTTTGCGTTCGCCGCGATGGATACCGTAGCTGCCGCTGAACCTTGCAACGAAGAGCTCGCCAGGAAAGCAGGACTGCATTTCAGCGATATTCAGTGAAACGGAGCGCGAAATGATCCTCTGTGCTCGAGCGGTAGGTGTTTCCGCGTGCGATGGCGGTGAGCCGCCGGCCGCGCCGGCGGAATGCAGAGCTTCGTTTTCGTCGACGGGAGGCGAAGCGTCCGGTCCGCCAGGCGACGATGTTCCTGACAGAACAAGCGTAGAAAGTTGTGCACGTACCCGGTATGGTTATTTCGTGGCTTTATTTAATGACATCAGCACACACCGAGCCGCCAGTTTGCTGCTGCAGGGGCACCGGTAGGAGGTTTGATGAAGGCCGCATTGAGGGAATAGCTGCTCGAGAAAGGACTGGCCTCTGGGGCACGCCAAGATACTTTCCAAGGGCAAGATTATACACATAATCCTAGGGCGAGAAATGCAGAGAGCACACCATCGGTTTCTCTGGCTCTTTTGCCGTTTTATCATCGGCAGAGCACTGAGCCATTGCGAACGCCGGGGAGCCGGGGCTCTCCGAGCGACGCCACATGAAAGGACACAATCGAGTCAACACTGCCGCTGCCCCTGATCAAGCGCCTTGGGTCATTTATACAGCCCTCAACACTACACACACGAGGCATTTTCTGGCTGTTTCCCGTGAAGTCAACGTTTTTCGAGCCACGCAACACGCAACCAAACACCGTAGAGCGGAACAGGCGCGCGCGACGATGCATTGACCAAAAACGAAACTACGAAACTATCACGGCCGCATGTATCGCCATGCCATTTTTTCTTATTTATTTAATTTTGTGCTAAACTTGTACTTCCACGCTTGAAACGGTTTAAAAAGTTGGCAAATGCTGTTTATGTACGTTTAAGGTGTATTTCATTTTGCATTTTATTAACAGCGATAAATCGCTCTCGACCAATCGCGACCGGCCTGCGTTTGTAATCTCCGACGTCACATCACGTAGTGCGGGAATTTCGAAGGGGCGTCAGCACCTATTCTTCAGTTTTTCGCTATTTTCTCGCTTATTAAACATCTGTTTGCAGTAAGAATGGTATGGCTGTGATCGTGAAAGGATAATCTACCATTTAAGCTCAAGTTCCGGTTTCTCGTTAGTGTCCCTTTAAGCCGCCACCGAAGAACAGGAGGTAGAGGTTGCTCCTCGCCATCTTGGCTGGTTGCTGCTACGCCTGTGCTACTCGCCCATTTTGTAAATATTTGTAAATATACGTTTTTGCGCAACAAATATGATTAATAAAAATCGGGCCCCTCGGTTCCCTTTCGTCGCGTTCACATAGATATATTGTCACAGACAAAAGAACAAAAGACTTCCGTCGACGCTATAGATCTTTTATAGAACTACTCTGGCACCTTCGTCGTTGTCTTCTTCGATGATCAACCCGACATGCCTAGCATGGAATTGCACCGAGTGGCTTTCAGTCGTGTCAAGATCGTGACATTACCCCCCTCCCTAGAAGCATCGTCTCGATGCGGAACATTTATGCACTGGGGGGGGGGGGGGTGCCACAGTGATACTGTTAAGGTATACGTAGATGGTGAGAGAGGTGTAGAGCTTTGCGGTCAGCGGGAGTAGTAAATCTTCAACCGAGTGACGTGAACGACATCGGACAGGCGTGGGCGTCGGGGACGGCGAGTGGTGCCTTCTACTTCAGGAATCACTTCGTATGTCACGTCGCCGAGTCGTTGAACGATCCTATAGGGTCCAAAGTAGCGGCGCAAAAGTTTCTCCGACCGACCACGCTAGCGGATCGGTGTCCACACCCATACTTTGTCACCAGGTTGATAAATGACGGCTCGGTGAGGAAGATTGTATCGGTTGGCGTCGTTGTGTTGTTGGTAGCGGATACGCATTCGTGTGAGCTGGCGCGCCTCTTCGGCGCATCGAGCGAATGCGGCAGCATCAGTGACAACATTACAACAGTGGGTTGGTAAAAGCATTGCGTCCAACGTTGTTACAGCTTCCCGGCCATGCACCAAGCGAAAAGGGGTGAAGCCGGCAGTTTCTTGAACGGCAGTATTATACGCAAACGTAACATATGGGAGAACGTCGTCCCAGTTTTTGTGGTCGACGTCAACATGCATGGAAATCATATCAGCGATCGTTTTGTTTAGCCTTTCTGTGAGCCCATTCGTCTGGGGATGGTAAGCAGTGGCTTTGCGGTGAACTGAACCACTGAGATGCATGATATCTTTCGTGAGCTGCGGTGTAAATGCTGTGCCCCGGTCGGTTATAACCACTGTCGGAGCAGCGTGGCGGAGCACGATGCCATGTACAAAGACGGTCGCAATATCATTAGCAGTGCCTCGTGGGAGAGCTCGGGTTTCAATGTAACGTGTAAGGTAGTCTGTGGCTACAGCAATCCAATGGTTACCAGCCCTCGACGTGGGGAATGGTCCACGCAAATCTATGCCGACTTGCTGAAAAGGGATCCGTGGAGGATCAACGGGATGGAGAAGTCCAGCGGGACGCACGGGTGGTGTTTTGCGTCTCTGGCAGTCGCGGCATGTCTTCACATATTGACGCGTGTGTTCTAGGCAGAAGACAACGACGATGGGGGGCATTTAACGGACTCCGTCTAGTGGGTCGGTGGGATTTGGCCGACGACGAAGTAGACGTGTCTCTGATCTGTTTTGCTTGAACTGGTTGTCTCGTTGTTCCTGAAGAACGTCTCCGAGTTTTCTCTTGGCGTTCTACCGCGACACTGGTGGAGGTGCTGGGTATTGACCACGCCTGATGCTACGGACTCCTTCTGGGAGTCATTCATCTAGCCCGGACGCATTGCCCCCAATTACAACCCCCGTGCATCGCTTCAGCCGTCGACTGCTAGGCCTTGCCCCGGAGTTCTCCCCTCTTCAACCACCTTTTTGTCGGAGCCCCACACATCTGGCAATGGCCGAAACCAGCCCACCGCAAGCACCCCAATGCAGCCGGTCTCCCAGTCAACAACAGGTAACCGTTCTTCATCCGCTGGTTCCCGATCGCTATCGCGGTGCAGAATTTGAAGAGATTGAAGACTGGCTTGACAAGTACGAGCGCGTCACACAGATGAACCAGTGGACCGAACAGCAAAAGCTCTCCCACGTCTATTTCGCCCTTGACGACAATGGCCGTACTTGGTACGAGAACCGCGAAGGTAGCCTAACGACATGGAATGACTTTCGGCAGAAAATCACCGATACTTTTGCAAGTGCCGACCAACGCGACCGCGCCCAGCAGTTGATGGTGCTACGGGTGCAAAAACCCAATGAGTCGGTCACAATGTTCGCCGAAGACATGGCCCGTCTCTTTCGTAGAGCCGACCCGAACATGACCGAGGATAGGAAGTTGCGTTACCTCATGCGAGGTGTAAAAGAGCAGTTGTTCGCGGGGCTTGTGCGGAATCCTCCAGTCACTGTCGCTGATTTCATCAAAGAGGCTACGGCTATTGAGTGGGCTCTTCATCAACGATGCAGGCAGTACGATCGACTGTCCACCAGCACCGTAATCAATGCCACCGCATTGACTCCAGAGTATCAGAGCCCCTTACGCGATTTGATCAGAGAGCTCGTCAGAGAAGAAATTCACAAGATTCTGACACCGACATTGGATAGCCCCGTCGCGTCAATCGCCGAAGTGGTCCGTGAAGAAATCCGGCAGGCGTTACCGGTAGCCGATCGTCCAGACCACCAGCGTCCCATGACTTACGCCGCCGCTGTCCGATGTCCGCCACCCGTTACAAGCACACCCCCGTACCACCAGCCTCCGACAGCCGCTCCTTGGTCGCCGCCGCAAGAGGCCTTCAGGCGCGCACCCGTGATGCTGCCGATGCAGTCAAACCGCCAGCCATCATTCGCCGCGCCTTGGTTCACGCCGCAAAACGACCCTATGAGACGGCCCCAATTTCGGAGATCCGACGCGTGGCGCACCGCCGATAACCGCCCTCTCTGTTTTAACTGCGGGGGTGCTGGCCATATTTCGCGCCATTGCTGGCATCGTGACACATCATTTCGACCTCTTCGTCCGTGGACTGATGGTCAGCGTGCAAATGGCGTCTCCATGCTACGCCGCAACGACGCTGATTTTCAGGGACCTCCCATAGCGCACCCGCATGACGAATCCGTGCGCAATGCTCGCTCCGATTTCAGCCGACGGTCGCGCTCCCCAACGCCTACACGCCAGATGCCTGCAGGACGTACTTTTGCCGACCTTCAAGGACGAAGGTCGCCCAGCCCCCGCCGGGGAAACTGAAGGCGGCGACCTCTGGGGGTAAGGTTGCAGGCCTGCCGCAAGACGATAAAAAGCCCCCAACTCGCCCGCTGCCGAACGCCGAGAAGCCTATAACCGACCCCGAAGAAATTGTGAGCGCCGACCTTGATGTTTTCGTTGATGGACAGCCAGTGACAGCGTTAGTCGACACTGGTGCTGACTTCTCTATAATAAGTCACGAACTCGCCCTCCGCCTGAAGAAAGTAAAGGACCTCACATAAGGACGGCAGGTGGCCACTTACTCATGCCTACTGGAAGTTGTACTGCAAGAATTAACATTGGAGATTCTTCTTTCGTGGCCGTTTTCATCGTGCTTCCTGCGTGCTGTAAAGATTTGATTATTGGAATGGATTTCCTAAGGGAATATGGCGCCGTTATTAACATCCCAGACCGCATGGTGACGTTTTATAAGAGCCCTAGTTTGGTCAATTGCTTATCGCCGCAACACAACTCATTTCGTTTAACAGAAGACGACGTCGTAATCCCACCTCGGTCATGTACCCTTGCTTCAGTGGCCTGTGACGTACCGTTTCATTGCGAAGGAGTTGCCGACCAAATAACCATTTTGTTGCTTACTCACGGTATCTCGGTTGCACGAGGAATTGTAAATGTCACCGACGGGCGCACGAACCTATTGCTAACAAACTTTAGCACTGAGAGACGGCACCTTCCAAAAGGCACGGCTGTGGCTTACTTTGACGGTGTTGTGGAAGTTCGCGGTTGCTCTTCACTACTCGAAGAAGCGCCTACACAAGACCCAGCTCCTGTACTTGACGTCAGCACTGTTTTGCCGCAGCATGACCGAGAACGGCTTCTTACGCTATTGGCCACGTTCAACGACTGCTTTTCGTCGACGTCAAGAGTCGGTCGGACGCCTCTAACAAGGCACCGAATAATTACAGAGGCTACGGCGAGACCGATTCACCAAAATCCTTATCGTGTGGCTCCCAGAGAACGTGAAGCCATACATCAACAGGTGACAAAAATGCTTGAAGACGACGTGATCCAACCATCAATGAGTCCCTGGGCATCCCCTGTAGTTCTAGTCAAGAAAAAAGACGGCAGCTTGCGTTTCTGTGTGGACTACCGAAAACTAAATCAGGTGACGAAGAAAGACTAGTACCCGCTTCCCTGTATCGACGATTCCCTCGACAGGCTTCGACACGCACGTTACTTCTCTTCAATGGACTTGAATAGCGGCTATTGGCAAAACGAGGTAGACCCCAGAGACCGTGAAAAGACTGCTTTTGTGACGCCAGACGGCCTATAGGAATTTAAGGTTTTGCCTTTCGGCTTGTGCTCTGCCCCTGCTACGTTCCAACGCCTCATGAATACTGTGCTTTCCGGTCTCAAGTGGAAAACCTGCTTAGTGTACCTCGACGACGTCATCGTGTTCTCCGCAACGTTTGAAGAACACCTCGAACGGCTTGAAGCGGTTCTGCAGTCCATACGATCCGCCGGCCTCACCCTGAAGCCAGAGAAGTGCCACTTTGGCTTTGCGGAATTACAGTTTCTTGGTCACGTCGTCAGCCACGCCGGTGTCCGCCCAGATCCTGAAAAAATTACCGCCGTCGCACAGTTTCCCGTACCATCCGATAAAAAGGCTGTCCGGCGGTTCCTCGGCCTCTGCGCCTATTACCGGCGGTTTATTGCAGACTTTGCTCATATTGCGTCGCCGTTAACTCGCCTCACGAGAGACGACGCGGCTTTTGTATGGGGCGACGAAGAGCAAGGGGCATTTAACGTCTTGCGGCAACGTCTCCAGACACCTCCAGTGCTTGCCCACTTTGATGAGACCGCTCCTACATCGCTCCATACGGATGCCAGCAATGTTGGATTGGGAGCTGTTCTTGTGCAATGGCAGGATAACACGGAAAGAGTGATTGCCTATGCAAGCAGAACGCTCTCACGCGCCGAGGCACATTATTCCACAACTGAGAAAGAATGCCTCGCCGTAGTATGGGCGCTTATGAAATTTCGCCCATATTTGTATGTTCTCAGCGACCACCATTCACTGTGTTGGTTGACTAACCTTAAAGATCCGTCTGGACGATTGGCGCGTTGGAGCCTAAGGCTGCAAGAGTTTGACATGACGGTCACGTACAAGTCAGGGAATCGACATACGGATGCTGACTGCCTCTCTCGGTCGCCGATAGAGTCGGCTTCGCCACTCGAAGAAGAAGATACAGCATTTCTGTGTGTTCTGGACACATCTGCCATCGCTCAATATCAACGGGACGACCCTGAGTTGCTTGCACTCATCAATTACTTAGAAGGAATATCTGCTAAAACACCTAGAGTTTTCGCAAGAGGATTGTCTTCGTTTTGTTTGCGGGCCAAAGTCCTTTACAAAAGAAACTTTTCTTCAACCGGGTCCCCCTACCTGCTCGTCATTCCTGCAGCTCTTCGTACGGAAGTACTTCAAGCCTGTCACAACGAGGTGACTTCTGGTCACTTAGGCTACACGCGAACATTGGGCAGAGTGCGGCAAAGCTACTACTGGCCGAGACATACCACCGCCGTGAAACATCACGTTCGCACTTGTCTTGACTGCCAGAGGCGCAAGTCGCCTCCGACGAAACCAGCCGGCCTCCTACAACCTGTCCAGGTTCCTCGAACACCATTCGATCAAATTGGTATGGTTATTTTGGGCCCATGTCCTACTTCTAGTGCAGGGAATCGCTTTGTTCTCGACGCAACCGACTATCTGACGCGGTACGCTGAAACAAAGGCCATCCAGAGAGGCACAGCAGCCGAGGTGGCGCGCTTTTTCATTGAGAATGTTGTGTTACGACACGGCTCACCCAGCGTCGTAATCACGGACCGAGGAACTGCATTCACGGCTGCACTTTTAGATCACGTCTTGCTGCTAAGTGGAACGGCTCATTGGAAGTCAACGGCCTACCATCCACAAACGAACGGACTGACAGAGCGTCTTAACAAAACAATGGAAGACATGCTTTCAATGTACGTGGATGTCGATCATAAAAATTGGGATGACAACCTTCCTTATATCACGTTTGCGTACAACACGGCGAAACAAGAGACGACGCGCATGACTCCGTTCAGCCTTGTTCATGGCCGGGATGTACGAACGATGTTGGATGCAATGCTTCCACACGAATTTGACGACACTGATACGGACGCCGATATGTTTACGCAACGCGCCGAAGAGGCTCGGCAGCTCGCGCGCTTACGGATCTGCCAGCAGCAAGACTGCGACGCAGGCCGCTATGATGCTCACCGTAGAACCGTAACCTATGAAGTCGGCGACCGAGTGTGGGTTTGGACACCCACACGGAAACGAGGCCTCTCCGAGAAGCTGTTAAGGCGATACTTCGGCCCATATCGAGTATTGCGGCGACTCAGTGATGTAACATACGAGGTCGTCCCCGATAGTCCACACTGTACGCGGCGTCGCCCGCACCGTCCTGAACTTGTGCATGTTGTACGCATGAAGCCGTATGTGAGCGAATGACTCTGCGCGCGACCCTCCCTTCCGCAAGTGACATTTCTCGTCTAGCATCGGGACGATGCTCTTCTAGGGAGGGACAAATGACGCGTGTGTTCTAGGCAGAAGACCACGACGATGGGGGGCATTTAACGGACTCCGTCTAGTGGGTCGGTGGGATTTGGCCGACGACGAAGTAGACGTGTCTCTGATCTGTTTTGCTTGAACTGGTTGTCTCGTTGTTCCTGAAGAACGTCTCCGAGTCTTCTATGGCGTTGTACCGCGACAATATTGCTTGACGTCACGGCGAAGGTTAGGCCAGAAGTACTTTTGGCGTATGCGTGAGAACGTCCATGCGAATCCCAAGTGGCCCGAAGATGGCTCGTCATGAGAGGCACGCAGGATGTCTTCACGTAGTGCGGACGGCACTACAAGGAGGCAGGAGGTTGCGGTTGAGTGAAAACCCAATTTGTAGAGGACGCCATCGCGGAGAAAATACTAAGATAACGTTGGGGCGAACATACGAGGTGGCTCTCGTAGACGGTTCTCAAGGTAGTCGATGAGAGGCCGGAGTTCTGAATCATCGCGCTGTTGCTTGCTGATGTCTGACACTGTGACAATGGAAAGAAATGCGTCCTCTTCATCAATATCGAATGGCGACGGTTGAATTGGAGCACGCTACAGGCAGTCGGTGTCAGTGTGTTTACGCCCGGACTTGAACACGATCGTCATGTCGTATTCTTGCAAGCGAAGACTCCAGCGTGCGAGACGGCCAGAGGGATCCTTCAGATTGACGACCCAGCACAAGGAATGGTGATCTGTCACAACTCGAAACTATCGGCCGTACAAATATGGGCGGAACTTAGCAATTGCCCACACAACAGCCAAGCATTCCTTCTCCGTAGTCGAATAGTTCCTTTCAGCTGGAGACAAAGTGTGGCTTGCGTACGCAATGAAGCGCTCGGCTCCATCTTGCCACTGTACGAGGACGGCACCAAGGCCAACGTTGCTGGCATCCATGTGCAACTCGGTGTCACTGTCTTCGTCAAAGTGTCCTAGAACTGGAGGTGTTTGCAGACGTTTCTGGAGTTCACAGAAGGCCTCTTGCTGGTCCTGCTCCCAGACAAACGGAACATTATCCTTTGTTAGCCGCTGCAAAGGTTCGGCTATCCTTGAAAAGTTAGCCACGAAGCGTCTATAATATGCGCAAAATCCTAGAAAACGGCGGAGTTCGTGTTTGTTCGCAGGTGTAGGAAACGAAGCAACAGCAATGGTTTTGTCGGGGTCTGGTCGAATGCCTGCGTAGCTGACAACATGGCGTAAAAATTTGAGTTCGTCATACCCGAAATGGCATTTTTCAGGCTTTAAGGACAGGCCAGCAGCACGAATTGCGTGAAGAACTGCTTGTAAGCGCTGTAGGTGCTGCTCAAAAGTGTCAGAAAACACAACAATATCATCTAAATAGACAAGGCATGACTGCCACTTGAGACCTGATAGTGCCGAGTCCATCATGCGCTGAAAGGTAGCAGGCGCAGAGCACAATCCGAAAGGAAGGACCTCGAATTCGTAGAGTCCGTCAGGCGTAATAAAGGCGGTTTTCTCACGGTCACCGTCATCAACCTCTATTTGCCAGTAGCCGCTGCGTAGGTCCATCGATGAGAAGTATCGGGCATGTCGAAGGTGGTCCAAAGAATCGTCGATGCGGGCAAGCGGATAAACGTCTTTCTTCGTAACGTTGTTAAGCTTGCGATAGTCCACACTAAACGCATTGTACCGTCTTTCTTTTTCACCAGAACTATAGGTGACGCCCATGGACTGGTGGAGGGCTGTATGATGTCGTCGGTAAGCATTTGTTGGACTTGATTGCGGATGGCGTCTTGCTCTTTACGAGAAACACGGTAGTCACGTTGGCGCACGGGTCTTTCATCGAAGTTTGTAATAATTCGGTGTTTCACAATAGGCGTTTGGTTGACCTTCGATGTTAAAGCGAAACAGTCCGCAAAAGACTGTAAAAAGCTCCGAATGCTAGCTAGCTTGTTGTCCACCTGATAATTTTGAATTCACATCAATCTTGCTGCTGGCCGGTACGTCACAGGTAGCATCTGCACCATTCTGTCCTACAGTTAAACAAGCAGGATTGTCACTGACTGGCTCCAAATAGGCGATGGCAGTTCGTGGGGCGAAGTGCTGGTATTCATGACTGAAATTAGTCAATAAAACCTGAGCACTCCGTGACGACAGCTGCAAGATGCCGCGAGCTACGCAAACCTGTCGAGCCAACAAGACGGACAGATTGTCTTCAGCGATTCCGAGATGGGGAGGATCGTCGTCTGTTTCCACAGTGATCAACGTAGTACTCCATGGTGGCAAAGTAGCGCAGTCACCAGAAACACGTAACACCGTGGACTGTGGGTGATAGTCGTCCGAATGAGTTGCATGTTCGCTGGAAAAAGTGACAGGCAACTCGCGAAGGTTTATGATTGCCCCGTACTCTAAAAGAAAGTCCATACCGAGAATGACCTGCCTAGAGCACTCTATCAGTATAATAAATGAAGCGACAAACGTGGCCTCACGAATACGTACCCTCGCAGTGCATTTGCCGGTCGGTGTGAGAACATGACCGCCGGCTGTACGGAGCTTAGGTCCGGGCCACGGTGTCGTCACCTTGCGAAGTGCAGTAGCCAGTTGTCCGCTCAGAACAGAATAATCGGCACCAGTATCGACAAGAGCGGTTACCGGGTGGTTATCTACAGAAACGAGTATGTCGGCTGAAACAGGTTTACGGTTTTCGAATGAAGGTGCCGAAGGTACACAGTCGTCGTTGTCGTCATCGTCATCGTTATCGTCGTCGGTGACGTCGTCGTTGGGGTGTCGCAGCGGAGGATCTTTCGAAGTGGGTTGTACAGCAGCCCCACCCCCGAGGTCGCTGTTCTTAGTTTCCCCGACTTGGGCTCGTGGGCCGGTTGCCGACAGAAGCGGAGAACGTAGTGTAGCGACTAGGTGACGCCGATCGTCGAGGAGGTGGTGATCGTGACTGGCGCCTCTGTGGAGACGGGGATCTGCTCGTTGGCCGGGACTGTTCAAACGGTGGGAACTGCGCGTACGGCGACGAATCTCGACTGGCGAGATATTGCTGGATTTCTCTCGGGCGCTCTCCCTCACGTGGGCGACGAGCGCCGGGGTGACATCCCTGGAGTCCTATTCGTCGGTTGTAGCAGGCACGGTACAAGTGGCCCGCTTCGCCACAGTGGAAGCAGAGTGGCTGATAGTCAGGTGTGCGCCACACGTCTGACTTTCGCGTATTGATTCGGGGGCTTGTGGACTCGTACATATTTGTATGCGAAGTTTGAGCCTGGAAATGGCGCAGCGGTTCTTCAGAAGAAGGCAGGTTATGGTGGTTCACGGGTTGCGCAGGTAGCCTCACTGATTGCGCATAAGTCAGTACAGGGGCGGCTTCAGGTCGGGTTTGCACGAATGACTGTGCCGCCTGGCGGACTTCTTCGCGGATGATATCTGTGAGGGACGTTGCGGTCGGCTGAAAACGCACTCCCTGTAGTCGATCGAGCTCCTCCCGCACGACACTACGCACAAGCTCTCGAAGCGCATCGGTGTCACAGGGCAACGAGAGAGATTGAGATGCTGATGCCAGGGTGATTTGGCGATCGTAGACCGAGGAGCGTTGCTGAAGGGCTCGCTCCATTGTTGTCGCCTCACTGACAAACTCAGCTACTGTAGCTGGAGGCCTTCGCATTAGTCCTGCAAACAGCTGCTCTTTCACTGCTCGCATCAGCAAGGGGACCTTCTTCGCCTCTGTCATGTCAGGGTCACCACGCTTGAAAAGCCGCGACATGTCCTCTACAAACATGGCTACGCTTTCATTAGGCTTTTGAACCCTACTCTGAAGGGCTTGCTCTGCTCGCTCTTTTCTTGCGGGACTGCTGTACGTATCACGTATCTGCCGTTGAAATTCAAGCCAGGTGGTGATGGGTGGCTCGTGGTTAGCGAACCATGTTCGGGCAGAGTCCTCTAGGGCTAAGTACACGCGCCTTAGCTTCTTCCGTTCATCCCAATCATTAACCTCGGCCACACGATCGAAGTCATCGAGCCAATCTTCCACGTCCTCAAAAGGCTCACCATGGAAAGGCCGCGGCCCTTGGGGCGTGTGGAGAACCAGCGACGCAGGAGGCTGTCCCGTACCGTATGCCTCCTGTGTCTGGGTTGCGGTTGTGGTCGACATCCTCGGCAGATCTTGAAGGCCGTATTCCGGAGGTAGTCTTTGAAGCCGTCGGCTTTTGTGTAGGTGGTCCGCTTCCAGATCCTGGGGGTCAGAGTACATAGACGCGTACCCAGCAACTCCACCAGTTTGTCAGACAAAACAACAAAAGACTTCCGTCGACGCTATAGATCTTTTATAGAACTACTCTGGCACCTTCGTCGTTGTCTTCTTCGATGATCAACCCGACATGCCTAGCATGGAATTGCACCGAGTGGCTTTCAGTTGTGTCAAGGTCGTGGCTATATATATATATATATATATATGCTGTATGCCTGATTACAAAGTAAGACATGCCGTTTGCCTTCAATTGTGAACCAGGAGTTCTGTGTTTACGCCACGCAATTTTCCGACCATCGAGAGGTATACAGCTTAGCTGTGAAACATTTTCTTCCCAACCAAGTATGCTTCACATTACGCAGATGTCAAGCGTAGTTGAATCTGCTTGCATTTTTTCGTTTGGGCATCAACTGATGAAGAGCCCTTGTCGAAATGTTCCCTTCAGCGACAATTCTTGTTCTGCCACTGATAACCCGTGTTTTCTTCTAGTTCAATATGCATAAGTGCACTTGTTGATTATGTCGCTGCCGCTGCTGTTTTGTCGCATGTGTAGACGAGGAGGCGAGGATCCCTGAAGCTGCTAGCACGGTCTTTCTGTGTCCCTTTTTGCAATATTTTTGCTGGCAATGAATATCAATTGTTTGACTGAAGTTTTCAATCAATAAGGCAAGCCTCAGCGACTAGCATGCGCTCCGCTAAGGGGACTTCTGTTCGTCTCTTTTGAGGTGTCAATGACTCTGAAGAATCGGTGGTGAAGTACTCGGTTCTCACTTTGGTAACAACATCCCTGGAAGGCTACTGAAATACCTTGAAGAATAATAATCCACTGATGCATAAGGAAAGGGAAGACAGCACGTCCATTAAGCCTGCATACCCTACATGTATGAACAGATCATAATTTAACAATAATCTGTCCGTCTCCGCCCGGAGCAATATGACTGTCATCCTTAAGTTATCCAGCAGCCAGCATCTGCATTGTTATTACATTACAGCTTTAAAAAATTTCAGCACCAGCCGATCCTGTGTTGCCGGGACTTGCCGCCGGAGCTAAGCCGAAAGCAGAAGCTGGAGATGAAGATGCTGGCAGCCAGGTGCGTATTTATATAGTAATAATAATATAATTATAAGTTTATTTGACCATCACATCATACATGATGATGCAGGGGGACCGAAGTAAATGCCGTCTTTCAACAGCTTGACAGAGCAACGGCCCCCCTTTTTGGCAGCAGCATACAAATTTAAGTGACGCAAGAAGAAGATACACAGAAAATAAACACTGCTCACGGCGGTCGCACTGCACTACAGAACATTATATAAACATGTTACATAAAGGCTGCATCTGGCACATTAATTTTGAAAAAGAATAAAGCCATACACACATGGCAAAAGAAATAAAGGATTCTAATAGTTTACACAATGCAATGACATGACAAAGACAATTTAAAAAAACATAGGAATAGCATCCAGTAGCACCATAATTCTGTAAAGCGACTGGGCTTTCGTTGCATAAAGAAATAAACAAGAAAAGTTTGGGAAAGAAAGTAAGCCAACAGTGTCTGAATTGTGAAAACCATGTGTTGTTCGAAATGATTTAATTTCCCACATGTCCTTATTTTTGTTTTGTAGTTTTTTTCGCGCGTTTTCAGGCGAGGAAGATTTTGAATAAAAGATGTTTTATTTAAATGTTCTTGTTTAAGTGTTGCATGTGCATGTGTTTGTATCATGTTCTGATTGTTGACACTTGCAATGATGTGTTTTCAAGCGAAGCTTGCATTGGGGGCCCAAGTTTCGGTGGCGTTTTAGTGGTCGCGCCAAAAAAGAACCGCATGCTCCCGCAGTAGAGCAGTGGTCGCACGTGCGCCGGATCACGTGACGCGCGCGGCCAATCAGGGTCGTTTGGTGTGTTGCGGGGAAGGAAATGAAGGGGGTTGGCGCGCGCTCCGCCGGGCTTCCCTCGCCTCAGGTCAGTCTCTGCGACCGGTTGGGAAGGCTTACTTGTGCGTTCCGCCGAGGCGCAGGCTGCGTTTGTGCAATGGCGCCACGAACTCCCTCGGGAAAGGGCTCATCGTCGACGTGCCGATTCTAGCGTGAGGGCTTCCGAAGGCCACGCGAAAGATCAGCGCAGAGCCGCGGACCCCGAGTTGCGGGAGCGCGATGTTGAGGCAAAACGTCAACGAAGAGCCGCCGACCCGTGGTTGCAGAAGTGCGATGTTGAGGCGAATTGTCAACGTCGTCTTGCCCTCGAGGAACCCGACAACGGTGGTGCACCCCTCGGCAACGCTAGCGCCAACTTCCCCGGTGCGACGGCCAGGTTGGAACGCGAGTTTCTCAACAGGAACTTCGGAGCTAGTTGCAGTGCGTGTGACCGGTTGTGGTTAGAGCACAACGCGATGCTCTTCAGTGCAATTCGTCCCGAGGAACACCGAAGAAACACACGACAAGCTTCGCTCACCCCCATTTTCCGGTTGGGGAAGGGGTTGTCATTTTTTTTAATATGTTGCACTACAGTCATTTATTCAACTTTGTGTTGGTATGTACAAATATCGCCACCCAGTAATTACCACGATAACCTGCAGCATTGGTAAAAGATATGATACAGATCCAATACCCGGGTTGGAATCGACATGAGGCAAAGCTGTCACGCACCGGTGGAATAAATTCTATAAAAATTATGCGTGGCTCTGCTACCGCAAACACCAGAAACCAGCGGAGCTGGGCAAAGCCTAGTGAAGTAGTGACAAACTACACACTTAGTTTACTGGCGCTCAGGATTTCTTCGCGATGTTCTGCGTAGTATCGTGATGAATTCAACCGACCACGTTGACAAGCTTCCGGATCTTCATTTCTTCGCCTACGCGAACTCTCGGCTTCCCTCAATCTAAACTCGGGATCTTCTCTTCTGCGACGCTTGGTTTGGGGGAAAAGTGGGGAAAAAGTAGGCTGGTGAGCTAGCAATTGGCAACTACGGCATCGATTCTAGGAATGCAAGAGGAGAGATGTTAGTAGAATTCGCGGAAAGAAATAGGCTCCGAATAATGAATACCTTCTTCAGGAAGCGCAGCAACAGAAAGTGGACCTGTAAAAGCCCTAATGGAGAAAAAAGGAATGAAATAGATTACATACTCTCTGCCGATCGCAGCATAGTACAGGATCTAGAACTGTTAGGTAGAGTAAAGTGCAGTGACCATAGGTTAGTGAGGTCTCGGATTTCTCTCGAGTGAAGAGAGAAAGAATAAAATAGTCAAGAGGAAACAGGCCAACCTACACGCAGTAAGGTTAAGAGCAAACCAATTCAGGCTGGTGCTGGCAAACAAATATGCAGCTTTAGAACAGGAAGATGAAGACAACATAGAGGTAATAAATGAAACCGTAACTAGGCTGGTCTCAGAAGCAGCAGTTGAAGTGGGTGATAAGGCACTAAGACAACCAGTAGGTAAGCTCTCCCAATTAACTAAGGACCTTAGAAAAGGGTCAGGCAAGGAGACACAATCTCTTTAATACTATTCACTGCATGCTCAGAAGATGTATTCAAGCTCTTAGACTGGGAAGGCTTAGGAGTGAGGATCAACGGCCAATATCTCAGCAACCTTCAGTTTCCAGATGACATTGTTCTATTCAGCAACAATGAAGACGAATTACAGCAAATGATTGAGGACCTTAATCGAGAAAGAGTAAGAATTGGCTTGAAGCTGAATATCCAGAAGACAAAGATAATGTTCAATAGCCTGGCAAGGAAACATGAATTCAGGATCGCCAGTTAGGTTCTAGAGTCTGGAAAGGAGTACGTTTATCTTGGTCAATTACTCACAGGGGACCCTGATCACGAGAAAGAAATTTACAGAAGAATAAAAGTGGGTTGGAGTGCATACGGCAAGCATTGCCAAATCCTGACTGGGAGCTTACCAGTGTGGTTGACGTTGAAAAGAAAAGTGTACAATCATTGGATTCTACCGGTGCTAACATATGGGGAAGAAACTTGGAGGTTAACAAAGAAGCTCGAGAACAAGTTAAGGACCGCACAAGAGCGATGGAACGAAAAATCTTAGGACTAACGTTAAGACACAGGAAGAGAGCGGTGTGGATCAGGGGTCAAATGGGGATAGCCAATAGTCTAGTTGTCATTAAGAGGAATAAATGGAGCTGGGCAGGCCATGTAACGCATAAGATAGATAACCGGTGGACCATTAGAGTTACAGAATGGATACCAAGAGAAGGGAAGCGCAGTCGAGGACGGCAGAAAACTAGGTGGGGTGATGAAGTTAGGAAATTTGCAGGCGCAAGCTGGAATCAGCTAGCGAAAGACAGCGGTAATTAGAGATCGCAGGGAGAGGCCTTCGGCCTGCCGTGGACATAAAATATAGGCTGATGATGATATTTAAGTGTTTGGCTATAGTCATAGATTTTTGTTACTGGAATCATCTTGTGTCATAAAAATATTTTTCTTGTGCGATGTAACGTTGGTAATTTCTTAACCCGTATTGTTTTTTTTAATACCAGTAATATTTTAAGATTTGCCTGTGGTGTAGTTCCCCAGATAAGGCTAGAATAGTTTAGGGGAGAATGAAATAAAGATTAATAAACTAACAACCTAACACAAGACGGTAAGTTTTCACGGTTGCGATAGAGCAGACCAATTATTTGTGACAACTTTATTTATTTATTTATTTATTTAACATACTCTCAATGCCTGATGGTGTTACAGAGAGGAGTGGTGAATCATTATACAATGTTAGATACAGCAGTCTGAAACAATGAATGAACCGGATTGCCGGCGACCGAGGCGGGGAGGTTGTTCCATTCGGATGCTCTCTTGGGCAGGAATGAATTGAAGAAAAGGTTTGTGCGGTAACTTGGTACTTGTACCTTGACGTTGTGGTCAATTCGCGATGAAATATAAGGGGGTGATATAAAAAGGTCACTTTTTAATTCTGGGTTATAGTATAGTACATTTTATGAAAGAGTGATAACCGGGCGAGTTTCCTTCTTGATGATAGGTCTGGCAGATGAAGGCTAATGTTGATGGCGGATACACTGGCACTGAACGAATAATTGCATACAATGAAACGTGCAGAGCGGCTCTGAAGGGCTTTAAGTAAGTATGTTAGCTGTGCTGTAGAGGGATGCCAAATTGATGAAGCATACTCTAGTTTAGATCTTACTAGCGTTTTCTATAAAGTAATTTTGAGGGAAGAGGGCGCGCTAGAAAAATTGCGACGTAAAAAACCTAGTGTTCGATTGGCGGAGTTGGTCACGTATTCAATGTGAGGTTGCCATGACAGGTTGTTAGTAATGCGAACACCTAAATATTTATAGGAAGTGACAGAGGACAGAATAGTGTTGGTAATTTTGTATGACGATGTAGAAACAACACTACCGCGAGAAAATTTCATCATTTTATATTTTTTGAGTTTTAGTTTTATTAACGACTGGTTACACCACGAAGAAATGGTATTAAGGTCACATTGAAGTAAAAATGAATCATCTGGGTTAGTTACTTCGCGATAAATAACACAATCATCAGCATAAAGGCGTATGTTAGACGTCAATTTCTCCGGCAGATCGTTAACATAAATAAGAAATAAAAGAGGCCCAAGGATTGAGCCTTGGGGCACACTAGAAGTTACATACAGGTAGGTGAAACGGTATTCTCAGCAGATACGAACTCAGTTCGTTTGTCGAGAAAGCATTCAATCCAATTAGGTAAATAGGGGTCAATGTTAAGTCTGCTTAATTTCAGAAGAAGGAGACGCTGACATATTGTGTCAAAGGTTTTTTCAAAGTCTAAAAAGATACAATCAACGCAAGAACATCGGTCTAGAGATGACAACAGGTCATTGGTAGACATAACTAGTTGTGTCTCACATGAAAAAAATTTTTCGGAAACCATATTGATATCCACTAAAAAAGTTGTTACATTCAAGGAAAAGCACGAGATTATAGAAAATGATGTGTTCCAGAAGTTTCCCAGAAATGCTGGTTAAAGAAATGGGTCTGTAGTTGATAGCGCATGAAGGGTTACTTTACATACCTAAACGTACTGTCAACCCCAGGGGTGTTATTACAGGAATGAGTGAACAACTTTGACGCATATGTGCATTTGCAATCCTGGCTTAAGAAAATACAGGATAGGTGGGAACACATACAGAGACGCAAATAATGTCAATAAGTGAAAGAAAGGATTGGCTTCTCTTCAAGTCAACAAATTTGGAAAACATTGTCTCAGCGCGGTGACACATGGGTTCAGTCTATTCCATTCTCGTACAGCTTGCGGAAAGTAGGAAAACCAAAACGTGTTATTATTACAGGAAAACTCTTCTGTCGCATATGTCGAGTCTGGCGAGTGGATATAAAGTTTATAAAGTCTGAGTAGTTTAGCTTAAATGAGTGGCGGAGTAACATATATAAAAGCTTGAAACGCTGTAGTTTCGCTCGGCTTCCCAGAGTGTGATGGTATGCACATTGTGATAGCTTAGTTGGTGAGCCGGTACACTTGTAGCGGTTATAAAGAAAATTGACATTTCGAGTGTGTGGATGTTATTAACGCGACAGAGTTAAGGGCCTCGTGTCGCAGAAAATCCGCCGTCGGTGTCGGTGGGGATTCCGGGTCCCGTGGCGGAGAAAATCATCCCGAACCACCCAGACCACGCAGGCCCTCCACATGGCGCAACGTGTTAGTGAACAAAAATTGAATTTCTCACAGTGAAATCCGTCGGAAAAAGAAACACTGCATATCGACGAAGTGAATGATGATCAGTGGACGAAGCACCAGGGGATCATACGGTTAACCGTGAATCCCCCGACGCCGGCAAGCGGACCCAGATGCGGCGAGAGCGCGGGAAGCGGCGGCAAAACGCCGGAAGCGTTCTCAAACTGAGGTTGGTGGCGCCGATGCTCGGTTCAAGCTCGAGCTTCGCGAGCCCTCAGCTCCGGGTCCGCTTGCCGGCGTTGCTGTTTTGCTGCAGCTTCCCGCACCCTAGACTCCGGGTCCGCTTGTTGTCTGCGTCGCCGTGCTGCAGCAGCTTTGCGAGACCTCGACTCTGCTTGCAGTTGAGCCGCCACTCTCGCCTTTTCATCCATAGCGGGCGCACCGTTATCAGAAGCGACCGTTATCATCCATGGCTGAAGAGAGAAAGAGAGCGCGTGTCGGGAACGAACGCCATTGTGCACCGCAGCGCCCCTAGTGGACTCCATGCAAATCAGAGCTACGGACGAGAAAGAGAGCGCGCGTCGGGAACGAGAGAGAAAGAGCGCGCGTCGAGAACGAACGCTGATGATGATGATGATTTATTGGCATCCCCTTTGAAACGGGGCGGCGACAAATGGTCACCTAGCCTGCTTGATTTAAACAGGTATACTATACATATTCTTTATCTATGATTTTTGTATACCTCTCATTATTCTTTTTATTTTTGAAAATTTACCTTGTACTGCTACCTATGATTTTAAGAGATCAGGTCGTATCCATTTTTCCCTGCTTTTTTTCCACCAGTACTTGAATCGTCTCTTGCTTATCTCTACGGCTCATCTGTTGATGTTTCCTTCCACTTTAAACCCAAACGCTTCTGGGAGTTGCACGTTACCTACGGTTCTCGCTGCAGGTAGATCCCGTCGCATTCCATCAGGATGTGCTGAGTAGTTTCCGGATCTTAATTGTAGCACACACATGTCTCATCTAGTTCCGAATATTTGTTACGATATGTTTTCGTCCTTAGGCAACCGGCACGACCCTCAAATAGCAAGGCACTGCCATTTGCGGTATCGTACAAATTTTCCCTTCTAATTTCTTTCTTCTCATTCTTGTAAATCTCCATTGTCCTCTTTGTTTCCATTCTTTGCATCCAATTCACGGTCTCTATTTATCTCACTTTCTGATGGTGGTGGTACCACGGTGGTGGTGATGTTGAAGCAGGCGAGGTTAGCCTGGCATACATAGCCGGCAATTGTTCCGCCTGATCCTCTTTCGAGTTGAGATCAGGGGTGTGTCACCATGTGTCGATGAGTCCCGTGTCTCGCAGGAAGGCTATCAGCAGTCGTTGCGCTCTCTTCCTGATTACCGCGGGCCCTCCGGAGAAAACGACGTTTTCAATGGTACTGCGCGTAAGACCGCTCTTTTTTAGGCTGTTGACCATCGCTTTTCTTTCTGTGTCAAACTGCGGGCATAGCCGAATGAAATGTTCGATGTCGCCAATGTCACCACAGAAAGCACAGAGTGGGGAAGCGTGAAGCCCATTCTTGAATAACCAAGCTGGGGTGTACGCGGAGTCGCTCCTGATGCGGTATTAAAGCGTCGCTTCTTCGCGGGTAAATCCATGAGTCAGGCTTCGTGGGGATTCTTGTCGATGTCCCTAAGGTGAAGGCGGATTGCACCCTTAGGGTTCTGAAAAGCTTTTGGAGCTTTCACTTTTGGGACACATGTCAACGCTAGGCGTGCAAGGGCGTCAGCTTTCTCGTTTCCATCAATTCCTACGTGTGATGGTATCCACTGAAACCTTATGTTAAATCCTTTGCTCGTTAGATCGTTAATCAGTGCCAGAGATTGCCTTGTAAATTTCTCTAGAGGTAGGCCACGATATAAGCTCTGTAATGCTGACTTGGAATCCGTCAGCACCACGACATCTCGTGCAGAAAACGCCCGTAGTTCCCGCAAAGCCGCGGTGATTGCGGCGCTTTCTACTGTTGTAGAGGAAACTACGCAACCCAGTCGGCCAGACCGTGACACTTCAAGGGATGGTATGCAGAATGCCGCTGCACAGCTATCCGTTTGTGCGCACACCGAACCGTCTGTGTAAACTCGTAGGCGGCGTTGAAACGTTGTGCTCAAGTTGCCCAGCACAATACACTTTGCTTCTGCAGTTGAAATGGTGCTTCTCGCCGGTAGGTGGGGTACACTGAGGCTGAAGGTAACTTCCGAAAAAGACCATGGCGGGTCAAGGCGACTTCTTTTAGGCCATTACAATCCTAAAAATTGGTTAGTGTTCAGCGCCGCATGGAAATATGAGCAAGTTCTTGCTCTTAGCCGCCGGAGAAGCGCCGTGCCTGCACGGGACTCACCCTGCCTTAATAGCTGTGTCAGCAACGCCTGAGATGCCAAGAGGCGGAGTGGAAGAGACTCTGCCTCATTAGTGACTTTCTTGTTTGAAGCCGCCTGTGGAACTCCCATGGCTAAGCGAAGTCCCTTTCGGTGCACTGCCTCCGAGCGGTCGAATTGACTCGATGACGGTGATATCAGAGGGAGCTGATAGAGAATGCGGCTTATCAGTGCAGCATTCAGTTTAAGCATGGACATAAGATTGTTTCCCCAACGTACACCTGCCAGTCGATGAAGTGCGTTGAGTCTTTGCACTGATGAAGCCACATCACTTCGACCACACGACGCCATAGTAGCTTGCTGTTGATGGTGACGCCCAGGAATCGAACATGAGTTGCACGAAGAATTGAATGCCCTCTGATATTCCGCGTCAGGCGTGTTGACTTGCGTCTCACTCCCGCGAAAAGCATGAAGGCAGATTTTTTGGCTGATAAAGATAAGCCAAGCGTCGATAAGTGGCGTTCGATAGTGGAGATTGTGCCCTGGGCTATCCGGGCCAACCGTTTGTGTTGGTACCCCGAAATCCAAATGCAGATGTCCTCTGCATAGATGGACAGTTTAACTAGCGTCCGACCTACTTTCAGTGCATCTGGAAAGCTGGCCATGGCAAAATTAAAAAGCAAGGGAGATAGGACACTTCCTTGTGGGACCCGAGGGAAATTCGTTGCTTATCACTCATTATATTTCCGAGCTTAACTTGGACACATCGATCTCTGAGAAATTCATGGACGAATTGAAGAGCATTTCCCGAGACGCCCATGGTGCGGAGTCCGTTGATGATGCCTGTATGAAGCACACAGTCGTATGCCTTGGCAACGTCCATAAAGATGGCGAGTGGGGAAAGGTCGTCTGCTCGATATGGCTTAGTAAATCCAAGACACTGTCCTGGGCAGTCAACCATGGATGAAATCCGGTAATACACGATGGCAGTCTATTTCCTTGCTCAAGATACCATGTTAACCTCATACATATTAGTCTTTCCATCAAATTTGTACGTACGCATGATGTTAGCGATACTAGCCGATATGAGGCGAGGTTCGCAGGATCCTTTCCGGACTTGAGTACTGGCACCACCCATGCTATCTTGCACGCTTCTGGGATCTCTCCTGTGCTCCAGACGTGATTAAATATGTCCAGAAGGGCTCGTCTTCGTTCGTATGGCAGATTTGTCAGCATCTGATTGCTGATCGAATCGGGACCCACAGCACAGCGTCTTCTTAATTTGCTAAGCGCCAAATCCAACTCACGAAAGGTGGATGGCTTATCCATGGTATGGAATAATTGAGACAACAAGAGGTTGGATACTCCGGCTGATCTTCCAGATGTGTGTACGTCTGCAAAATCTTCTGCAAGGGTTTGCAAATCTTTTCCTTGCTTTAAAGCAAGTGCTTCGAATGGCCTGTGTGGGCGAATCTTTCCGGATAGGCTATTCATTACTCCCCATATCCTTGTCATGGGAGTAAACGCCGATAAACTCTCACAGAAAGCCGCCCATTGAACTCGTCTTAACATTCTTGTGTGACGACGGATGACAGCTTTTATCTTGTTGTATTCAGTTTTCTTACAGGGATTTCCCGTTTTTCTCATTACTTTCCGCTTCGCTCTCCTAAGCGCTGCGCAGAGGTTCTTTAGTCTCAAATCAGAAGTTGGGAAATAATCTGGCAGTTTCAACATTGAGGTAGCCACTCTCTTTCTCCGCAGCATATCTGCAAACAGCTCACCAGGGGATTCATCCAACGCTTCTCTGTATGTGTCCCAGCGTGTCACCGCACATAATTGTCGACCAGCAGTGTGAAATCCGGTGATATTGATGAAGATCGGAAAATGGTCACAGCCCATCCTGCCTGGGGCCGTCGTCGACGATACGAAAAGGTCTGTAGAATGGGACAGCAGGTCTATGGCACTACATGAATCTGGTGGTCTGAAGAAAGTCGGTTTGCCATCGTTCGCGAGACAAGTCAGCAGCATCCGCGGCTGCGACAAGTTCCTTGCCTCGGCAATCTGAAACCTTATCTCACCAAAGCGAATGATGTGGGATAAAATCACCACAGATTATTCTAGGAGAGGGGCAACGAATGCAAAGGTCCTTTATAAACGCCTCCATGGAGACCTTCCTGCTTGGACTTATATACACCGACACCACACTGAGTTTTCGGTTTCCTAGGCACACTTGCACAGCGGTGACTTCCAAGTAGGTAGAACAAAGGTCTTGCACTGGTAAGGCGACGTCAGGTATTTTTCGCCTGATGTGTACCATCGAACTTCCATTAGCAAATGACGGTATACTCGTATTTTCAAGTCTGATGTACCCTGGGATCGTCCCTCCATTAGGGAGACCTGCCTCCGAGAGGGCTAGAATTGGTACAGGTATGTCTCGAAGTAAAAAGACTGAGTTCACACAGACGCTGTAGAATACCGGCGCAGTTCCATTGCATTATTATGGGCACTTTTGAACGACGGAAAGGACCAAGTGGGCGAGAAATTGCCATTATGCCACTGAAGGTATGTCAGCACTGCTTCCAGCATATCCTTCGTTGAACTCGCAGTCATCTTGGCGACGTGGGAACGTAGTGCCGTGAACTAAGCGCGTATCACATGTTGGCAGTTTTCCTGCTGACTGCTTCCAAGTGGTGCTTGAGGTCGGTTCACTGCGGCCGCATAGGTGCGCTTTTTGGACTCTTTTGGAACAAGCTTCTCAGCGGCGGTGACCGTTTGCTTTGGCTCAATAACTTCGTTTATCGGTGTCAGACGCGGGAAATGAGATGCGTAATCACTTTCCAAACCAGTTAGTTGTGGCGCGCTGGGCATCTCCTTTGTGTTCGATGGTGCGCTTGCGTTCTTTGTACCCAAAACAAACATATTATTCCTTCGCTGAGGAGCTGTCCGCGCAGGACATCGACCGTGGCTAGCAGAAAGGTCGCCACCGCAGTTTGCACACGCAGAGTTTTCTTTACTTGCACACGTCTTCAATTCATGAGGTCCCCCACAGCGTTTGCACCTCTGTTCCCCACGACAGTAGTTAGCGATATGTCCGAAGCACTGACACTTAAAACAGCGTGTTGGTGTCTCCACGTAGTCTGCAAGCTCGTGTCTGGTGAAACCAAGGTTGATCTCCGAGCGTTCAGAATTTGGAGCAAATGTGAGAACCACCGAGTTAGTGCGCGTTGACTCCTATTCATATGACGAGGTTTGGACGCGACGGATGATTCTTTTTGCATGGAATACTCCCTGAGGTCTCAGGTAGGTGAGCAGCTGTTCATCTGAATAGCATTTTGGGACTCCTCTAACAATGCACGTGTTTTTCATATGACTGTGTGGGACACGGGCAGATATGGCTATGCCACCAATATTCTTGGTCTCTAGAAGGATGTTGGATTGTCCTTCTGTCTCTACATCTAAGAGCAATGATCCCTGTGCTGTGAAGTGGCTCTTCACTGGTGCTCCACCGAGAATTGTTTCAAGCTCAGAATACAAGACAATAGGTTCACTTGTCTTAAATCAGCTCTTTCGGATGCTGCAGTGATTAGCACTGGAATGCCCCCCGCCCTGTCTTTACGATGGCGCAAAATTCGGAAACCACCCTCGTCCATGTCTGAAAGGTTCGCCACGTTGTCGTCCTCGATGATTGTTGACTTGTCTTCAGATTCACCAGTGTCTTATCGCTTGCAGTCAGGCTGGCTTGTACAAACCAGCTGGCGTTTCTGACCCGGTGTCACCCCTTGGGAGGTCATGGCGGAGTGCACGTCGATGCCAGCTTGGGTCATTTTAGCACCTTGTGAGGGGGCGGGTGGCGCACCACCCGTCGGTCTCCGATACGGAAGGTACCTTTTTGAGTCGACCGACGTCTTGAACAGTTCTCACTAGTAAGATTACCACAAATAACGATAAATGTAGGCAGAGTTACTCAGACAGGCTAGCAGCAGCTTCGTCGTCTTCTTTCATTCTCTCTGATGACTCCTGGTTGTCTATTTACAGTTTCGATTATCCTGTACTTGGTTGCCAACTTCCTTGACTTCTTCCTCCAATCTGTGTCCACGCTTTTCATGTAGGGATACTTGTGCACTTTAGCCGCCCCTTTATTTTCATCCATGTTCCTGAGCCTTTCTTCAAAAGTAATTTTGCTCTGTGCTTCTCTGACTTCAAAAGAGGCCCAACCAATGTCACCCTGCAATGCCTGATTTGTGGCATTACCGTGGGCTCCCAAAGCCAACCGGCCTACTGATCTTTGGTTAACTTCCAAACCCGACAAGATATCCAATTTTAAGCATAGAATGGCATTTGCGAATGTTAGTGCCCGCACCATTACTCCTTTCCAGATTCCACACACCACCTCATGCTTATTGTGGCCCCACAGTGCTCTGTGTTTCATTATTGCTGCATTCCGCTTCCCCTTTATTTTCAGATTATCTTGGGGTTGCTTGTGTAATTCTTTCCTTCGTTTATGTGTAAGCCGAGGTACTTATATTGCTTCACCGTGGGTATTATTTGCTGCTGAATTTACACCACGAAGTTACTCGTCTCTTCATTAAAGATCATAATTCCTGATTTTTCTGTGCTAAGCATAAGGCCTAGATTTCATTTCATTTCATTTCATTTTATTTGGGCATTTTCACAAAATACCCACGAAGGGGGCAAAAGGAGAGTGTGTCTCCTGACTAGGCCCACTCTCCGTGAAGCACTTCGGGCAGGTACAGCAGGACAGTACAGCATATACAGTAATTTACATACAACCAATGAAGAAACGAGGAATACTATAGCAATTTGAGAAATATAAGATAAAGATGCAAAAAAAAGAAAAAAAAAAGCTGTTCCTCAGCTTTAAAAGCAGAATTCACTATGATCAGCACCATTTACAAGTTGAAATGTGATGTGAGAAACAATGAATACATGAAACATATTACATACAATAAATATTTTCAGCACATGCACATTAGAATTGTGCTCTATTTATTACATCCATAATTCGCTTCCTAAATTGTGTAATGTTTCTAGCCTCCATAGCGTATTCAATTATTTTAGGAATCTTATTACACAATAGAACAATTTGGTTATCAATTGTCTGTACACCATAGTTAGTCCGGCACATTGGCCCGACCAACGCAACAGTACGCAGATTATACGTAAGATCTCTGCTTAAATATGTGTCAGAAAAAATCTGAAAATTTTCTTTAATTTTTTTTTTGAAGATTAACATGGCTAGTTGCACCCTATAGCACTCTGGGAATGGGAGTACATTATACACACGAAAAAGAGACATGTTACTGGGGACCGATGTGGTTATCAAACCTAGTGCGCGTTTTTGAAGAAGAATTATACTTTCTGTATTTGTTTTGTTACACGTACCCCAGACTAAAATACAATACATGATTTGCGAGTAGATAAAAGAAAAGTAAAGCTGCCGTTTAACTCTCCCTGGAAGGAGATGCTGCAAGCATCGAATTAGACCGATTGACCTTGATATTTTTATTCGAAGGTTGTCCACATGGTCAGACCAACTAAGGTCACTTTGAAAGCATACACCTAGAAATTGAATTTTATTTACCTGCGCAATATTTGCTCCATTAAAAATCAAAGAGATAGCATGATCTATAGGCCTATTTTTTTGCTTGAAGAGCATAAATTTGGTTTTTCTTATGTTTAGTTCTAGCTGGTTGACTGTAAGCCATGATTTTAGTTTATCCAACCAGGAATTTGCGGTTATCTCAATGTCGCGGAGATCTAAACCAGAAAAGAATACATTGGTATCATCGGCGTACATGACTATGTTTGGTGTGAAAGGAATGCTTACTATGTCGTTGATATAAAGTATAAAAAGTAAGGGGCCAAGTATCGATCCTTGAGGAACCCCATACTTAATTAAGCCCAAATCAGATTTAAAATTATGAAGCTGTACATATTGTTTCTTGGCCCAAAGATAGCTTTTCATTAGATCAAGCGCAATCCCGCGTATTCCGTACATTTGTAGCTTCCTAATTAATATGTCATGCTTTATCGAATCAAAAGCCTTACGGAAATCGAGAAATATTCCCACAGTGTAAAACTTTTTTTCAAAGTTATGAAGTAGGCTATCCTTAATACGGAGTAGAGCAGTCTGAGTTGATCTACCTGGTTGAAATCCACACTGTTCTTCACAAATGATATTTCTGTTTGCTATAAAAGAGTATACCCTCTTATATATCAGGCGTTCCGCGACCTTAGAGAAGAGCGGCAATATATTTATTGGTCGATAATTTTGTAGTTCATTTTTATTACCTCCTTTAAAAATTATTGTTACGCGAGCTATTTTCATGGCACATGGAAAAATTCCCGTCAAGAGGAGTCTGTTGCATATGTAAGTGAATGGGGCAACAATCAAATCAACAACCGCCTTGATAGGTACTGCGGTGATGCCATCTTCGCCTGGTGAACTGTTCTTTAGTGAGCATATGGCAGTGGCTACTATCTCCTTGGTAACAGGTGATAAAAACAAAGAATTAGTGCAAGAGCTTTCAATATAGCATTCAGCCGGTTTAAGGTCAGTCGCTTGCGTTATATTACTTGACGATCCTGCCTCAAGGAAGTGAAGGTTAAATTTGTCTGCCAGTGCCTTGCCACTGAAATGGACATCGTTTATCTGTATATCGCTAGGGACAGTGGCCTGTTTTCTTCCTATCAATTAACTGCACTCCAAACTATTTTTGAGTTGTGAATCATTGTAGAAAACTTGTAGGCATAGAAGTCTATTTTCGCCTTCTTTAGGTCCCTGTTTAGTTTGTTTCTGAAATTTTTGAAATCAATGGGGTCAGTTTGTTCTTTTGTTTTCAAAAAATGCTGGAAAAGTTTGTTTTTTTCATTTATCCGCTTTAGAAGTGCTGGCGTAATCCACTCCTTTCTTGCTCTCTTGTGTTTTTTTACAACAACGTACGGAAAAGCAGTATTATAATTACTAACAATTTTCGCCATAAACAGGTTGTATCCCTTAGATGGATCGGGTTCTCGGTACAGGTCATCTGTCACGACTTTCGGTGGACTAAAGACAGACAGGGACAAGTCGTACGTTTAGGACAAACATTTATAATTGAAAAAAAACTAACGACAAAGAAAACAGCACGAAACAAACAATATTCAGCACGAGTAAATTCTGGAAATTCCCCAGAGTCCTCAGATATCAAAATTCATAAGTCCAAATATTTACATTAAGTCCCTCGACGTGGCCACGTCACCTCGTCGTCGCGGCTTCCGGCGACACGTCGTTGGGCCCGCCGATGCGTCGTAGACTCGAAGTCGCTGTGTCCGACGTTCGGTCCACGGTTGGCCTGGTTCGGGGGTCAGGACGGTGGGGGGACCGAGGCGCCTGGATCGCCCGATCGACTCCGCTAGCCTGCGGATCGTAGCCGCAGGGAATCAGGGAAGCGGTGCCGTCAGCCTGTAGCTGCGGCTTCCAGTGGGACGTCCACTCAGCTCGCGGGTCGTGGCCGCGGCAGCTGAAGAACAGCTTCCATTGGGTTGCCGCCGTCTCCGTGATCCACCCGTCCTTTCCGGCCTCCAGCTACTTCTGCCCCTCGTCGTCCCAGAGCGTAGCTGGGCTGCTCTCTTTTGCTACGTGTCCCTTCTCCCGTTGGCCACGTAGCTGCGCGTGCACTTTTGCGCTTCTTCTTCTACTTTTCATATTGCATTCCTTTTATTCAGCCGCTCTTATTTTCTAACTTCTTTTTTCTTTATTTCTGCCACCAACTCCTCGTGTCTTCTTGTTCTCTTCTTATCTTCTGCTTTTTCTTCTTCTTTCTTTCTTCATTTTGTGGCTCATGACATATGCCCACCTTCAAGAGTTTTTCCATTTGAAAAAACTGCTTCTTCCTCCTTGTATCGTCGCCTTCATACGTTGTTCCAGCACTAACACTTGATGGCTTTCACCATTTTCGTCATTTGCACCAATCTGTACACTCACCGAACCTCACTTCACGCGTTCACTTCACTGCACACACCAGAGTTCACGATTTAACACGAAAAAGTCATTGTCGCGCTCTACTGTATCACAGCACTACTATACCACTTGTTTCTGTAGCACTCAGTGGTCCACTGCTTCACACCAACACTTACACCACTTATACAACATTACTAAATCTACTATGTCCATAAACACCGCTCCTATAACACTGCTCACAGTTACTAATGAGCCTTCACACGACTATACTCAACCACTCCGCCTCTTCACAAACTGCGCTACCAAACTCTACAAATGGCAAAATACTATCAGTGGTTTTCGTCCTACAAATACTTTACAAAAAATGTGCGTTTTCACGCAACATTACCCTAAATACATTTTTATGAATTCATCTACCGCTACGATGGCAACATAGGATCACATTTAGGAACACTGTTGTATTACTGATATTTATACATGCCATGGGAACAATTTTCATAACTACTGTGCAACCATTTCTTAGATTCTTCTGAGCAAATATCTTGCTAACAAACATCCGCCCTTAAATGCAAGGTACGCTCTGACTCGTTCCGCATAAACTATTTTACATCCTAAACGGCAGTGGTATTCCCAATCAGCTTAACTATTCGAACCGCAAAAGAATCCGTATCCTCTCCCTATTGGAATTCCATTTGATACCCTCAATGTTGTCGTAGTGCCTTTCTCTTGCGTCGCTGTCGAGACCGCCTAGGGTGCCTACTTCTCTTCTTAGTTCTTCTCTTTCCTGTGCCTGCACGGTTCCTTCCTGGCTTTGAAAGTCGCCCGTGTAGTTCAAGTTTCGCTTCCTTTTTAATTGATGGACAATGTTTCCTGAACTCATGTTTGTTCATGCGCCATCTCGCTCTCAGCAGTCTCCTCATCTTCCGTCTGTACTTTCGGGATGCACGCCTTCTTGAGCGGTTAGTGTGGCTGCTGGCTTTGTCCTTGGACTTGAAAAAGTCACTTTTGAAAACCTTTTTCTTCTTTTGGGGGCATGCTTGGGATCTGCAGTTAAACACTCGTCGCTCTTGCTCTGAAACTTTGCGACGTTCTTCGTAGTCATCATCTTCAGATGTTCTGCTACTTCTCACCCCAAATTTAAATCCCCCTCTCATGGTTGCTTTGCAATAAGCAATGCCATGAAGAGTCGCCCATCGGTGCTTTCCTCGGTTCTTCCTCTTGGGAGGTAATTTTCTCTTCTTTTCCTCAAAGCATTTCTTCAATTTGTTCTTTCTATTAAGCTTCTTTCTTTTCTCTTTCGCTGTTCTCTCTACTTGCTCTATCCCTCTGTCTGCTGTCATCACTTGCTTAATGCACACTTCTTTCTCGTCACTCTTAAAACTTGTGCACCTGTGTTCGTCTAGACCAGAAACGTCTTGCTTGCTGGACACTAGCTTGTGTTCACAGGGGTTTCTGCAGTCGAAACTCACAATCTCTTCAAAAGCCTTGCCGCGGTCGAGTACTCTCCCTTCCTGCATGATATCTTCCATTGCTCTGCTCTCAACACACATTGTGTGCAGCGATGCGCTACTCCCTCTCTCGTCAGTGTCCTTCGTTTCTGGGAACTGTTCGCCCTCATGAGCCCGACCCTCTGGCATGTACACTGCACTACCGAAAGCACACTCATCATTCCGGTGTTGTACCCCTTGCTCTCCAGTACAATAGGACTCAGCGGCGCGGTCATCAATGGCCTTACAGTGGCAACTATTCTGTCGCAACAGTTCACCTGTGTGAGGCCCCTCTTCAGGTATGCTATGACTGCTGTGCATTATTTTGACTGCATCTGCTATCTCTGTATCTTTCTCTTCGAACTGTTTTTTCTTCTCACATGCTTGCCGAAGTGTCTCAAGTTCTAAAGATCGCGCGGCATGGACACGCTTCATTACATCCTCAATTAGTTTGAGGCCCTGCTCCTTGCTAAGCTTTTTCTCGCGAACCGTAGCTAATATGCGGTCCCAATCCATCTCTAGACCACCAAAAATCTGTGACAGGGCTGGAAATGGTGGAATATCCTGGCAAGCTCGCCAAATTGTCACGACGTTCGGTGGACTAAAGACAGACAGGGACAAGTCGTACGTTTAGGACAAACATTTATAATTGAAAAAAAACTAACGACAAAGAAAACAGCACGAAATAAACAATATACAGCACGAGTAAATTCTGGAAATTCCCCAGAGTCCTCAGATATCAAAATTCATAAGTCCAAATATTTACATTAAGTCCCTCGACGTGGCCACGTCACCTCGTCGTCGCGGCTTCCGGCGACACGTCGTTGGGCCCGCCGATGCGTCGTAGACTCGAAGTCGCTGTGTCCGACGTTCGGTCCACGGTTGGCCTGGTTCGGGGGTCAGGACGGTGGGGGGACCGAGGCGCCTGGATCGCCCGATCGACTCCGCTAGCCTGCGGATCGTAGCCGCAGGGAATCCGGGAAGCGGTGCCGTCAGCCTGTAGCTGCGGCTTCCAGTGGGACGTCCACTCAGCTCGCGGGTCGTGGCCGCGGCAGCTGAAGAACAGCTTCCATTGGGTTGCCGCCGTCTCCGTGATCCACCCGTCCTTTCCGGCCTCCAGCTACTTCTGCCCCTCGTCGTCCCAGAGCGTAGCTGGGCTGCTCTCTTTTGCTACGTGTCCCTTCTCCCGTTGGCCACGTAGCTGCGCGTGCACTTTTGCGCTTCTTCTTCTACTTTTCATATTGCATTCCTTTTATTCAGCCGCTCTTATTTTCTAACTTCTTTTTTCTTTATTACTGCCACCAAGTCCTCGTGTCTTCTTGTTCTCTTCTTATCTTCTGCTTTTTCTTCTTCTTTCTTTCTTCATTTTGTGGCTCATGACATCATCCCAATTGCAGTTAAGCATTAGAGAGCGAAAACGGAGAATATTTGTATCGTTTATATCTCTACGCATGTATTTTGGACAATTCTGCAGTTCTGGCATTGTTAATAGTGCAAAAAAAGCTAAGTGGTCGCTTATACCGGAGCTGAATACTCCGGCTAATGCATTGTCAGGGGATAAATTAGTGAAACAGAGATCAATGATCGTTTCTGATTTGCTTGTTATTCTGGTAGGGGTGTTAATGATGTTTTCACAGCCATGGGACAACATTAATTCCATTAGTTTTAGTTTAGTAGGACCATCTTTTGATACATCAATATTAAAGTCACCAAATGATATCATGAACCATCGATTGGAATTAGCATGTTGTTGAAGCTTCTCTAAAAACTCAAGAAGTGCGTCAGGGTTACCGTCTGGGGGGCGGTAGATCAGTACTATTACAACCTTGTTGTGTATTGCAGTAACTGTTTCGAAATCATTACACACAATACAATAGTCGGGCCACGCCTCATAAAGCAAATTTTGTTTAATATACAAAGATACACCGCCACCGCGTTTTCCAATTCGAAATATTGATTCCGTATTGTAATTTCCCAAGCTGACCACGTCTGATTGTGAGGAAAACCATGTCTCGGAGAAGCCCATGATATCAAAGTCATAGTCGAGGTGTACCAATTCACTTTCAATTTCTTCACCCTTGTTCCTCATACTCTGTGCATTAATATGATAAAGGGAAAGACCCCGTTCAGAAAGAAAGTCCGAGTCCTTAATCAAATTCTTGAAACAGACAGCATTGTGATGCATCGACGTGTTCATCAAAATAGGGAAAAAAGCTAGAAAAGGCAATAGGTATAGTAAGTGTTTAAATAATCTTGATTAGGTCATCTTCAGAGGCAATTCGAATTGCACGTGCTTCGGAATTCTTTCTGACAAAAATCCTTCCCTGTGAAGACCAAGTGAATCGATAGGTCATCTCGGCGGCTCTAGTCTTTGCCATCCAAAGGAGCTTCTTATTTAGAGGAGTCAGGTTATCAAATAGTTGAATATTACTGTTTTTTTCTCTTAGTTCGGCGCGTTTTGCAAGCCATGCTGCCTTCAAGCTCAGTCGAGCAAATCTTATAAGTATAACTGGGGGTTTCCCGTTACGTGGTGGCAAGCGATGCGTGCTTTCAACGTCATGATCAGATAGTGTTTGCAGGTCAAGCTGCTTCGCTAGGTCGTTAACTCGTGACAGGGTATCCTCTTTTTCAATAAATGGCATGCCATGTATTTCCAGATTCTGGCGGCGACTGTATTGCTGAAGGTCATTTAGCTCTATATTTAGCTTGCGAATTTCTTTTTTGTCGAAATTTTGTTCAACAGCTTCCACTCTGTTGCGGAGGCTTTCTATCTCTTTATCATGCCTTGTGCTGATTTCGAGAAGCCTATCATGCGTATCTGACATGTGTTGAATGGATTGTTCAATGCTGGTGGTCACTGTTTGCTTTAATTCTGCAAGGTCATCGACCTTGGTTGTCAAATGCGCCAAGCATTTGTTAATTTCCGCAAGTTGCTGGCTTAAGTTTTCCGTTGAAGCTGATTGATCTGGGTTACTACTCATCTGACTGTTCCGAGATGAAGGCATACGGCAGGTCTGACATTTTAAGGCTTTCTTTGCCTCTTTCCCTTTCTTTTTATAGATGCGCTCACTTATACCGATACATTCTCCGATGTGATAGCATCGCCGGCATTCTGTACATGTTATAACATCCTCATCTTCAGAAAAGTATTGTTTACAGGATTCACATATGTCACTCATTCTAGCACTCGTCTAGTCACAAAGTACAAGACACGAGGGCATCAGTAGCAGCAGGAGCAGCTATAAAGCGATAACTATCGTACAAAGAACTGTAACCAACCTGCGCATAGGCGAGAAGATAGTTAAGACGGCGCTCCGATGAACCGTCTGCTGCCACTGCTGCCCGAAAAGTGGTTGAGTTCCACGATGCGTCCGAGTATATAACGGGCGGGGGGCGTATCACCAGCTGGTCCGTCACGTGTCAGTGCAGGGCTGCGGTGAATATACAGATGACGCCAACTTTCCTTGGTTTCAGTTGGTCGGTTCCGGGGCAATGCAGGCTGGCATGGATGCGTGGATGGCGTCCACTTTGCGGGGTTTCTGCGCATAGGCGAGAAGATAGTTAAGACGGCGCTCCGATGAACCGTCTGCTGCCACTGCTGCCCGAAAAGTGGTTGAGTTCCACGATGCGTCCGAGTATATAACGGGCAGGGGGCGTATCACCAGCTGGTCCGTCACGTGTCAGTGCAGGGCTGCGGTGAATATACAGATGACGCCAACTTTCCTTGGTTTCAGTTGGTCGGTTCCGGGGCAATGCAGGCTGGCATGGATGCGTGGATGGCGTCCACTTTGCGGGGTTTCTGCGCATAGGCGAGAAGATAGTTAAGACGGCGCTCCGATGAACCGTCTGCTGCCACTGCTGCCCGAAAAGTGGTTGAGTTCCACGATGCGTCCGAGTATATAACGGGCAGGGGGCGTATCACCAGCTGGTCCGTCACGTGTCAGTGCAGGGCTGCGGTGAATATACAGATGACGCCAACTTTCCTTGGTTTCAGTTGGTCGGTTCCGGGGCAATGCAGGCTGGCATGGATGCGTGGATGGCGTCCACTTTGCGGGGTTTCTGCGCATAGGCGAGAAGATAGTTAAGACGGCGCTCCGATGAACCGTCTGCTGCCACTGCTGCCCGAAAAGTGTCGCTACATTCACATAGATATTCGCAAGCATCTGTAAATCTTTTTATATTGTCCGCTAGTAGCACAATGTCATCTGCGTACATCAGTCCAGGGACCTTCTGTTGCACCATTTGTCCATTACGCATGTAGGATAAATCAAAACCAAATTACCTGTTTTGCAGTCGTCTTTCTATACCCTTAACGTAAAGCGTGAACAACAATGGTGACAGAGGGCGTTCTTGCTTCAATCCTTGTGGTGAATTCTCACAATTTCATTGCCTTTCGACCTTCCCATACCACTTGTACTTCGTTGTCTCTATATATCTCCCTCAGCAGCTCGACTAAATCTTCATCTATGCCTTCGTATTGAAGAATATCCCTTAACAATTCAATGTCTACGTTGTCATAAGCTCCTTTAAAATCTAGAAATGCTGTCGATAAAGGTCTTTTCTGAACTACTGAAATCTCTATGCACTGAGTTAGTACAAACATATAATCCTCTAAGCGTTTGCCTGGCCTCAACCCATTCTGTAGTTCTCCCAATACCTCGTTTTTCTCCACCCACTTCGACAGTTCTAATTTTATGGCTTGCATTGCCATTCTATATATCACCGACGTTACTGTAACTGGCCTGTATGAGCTCATCTTATCCTTATCTGCTTTGCCTTTATAGAGGAGATTCAGCTTGCTTTCACGCCATCCGACGTGACTTTTCTTTGTTCTAATCACTTGCTTAATGGCATTAGTCAGCAGTGCCTTGCTTTTTGGACCGAGGTTTTTGATTAGCTGTATTGGGATTTCATCGGGTCCCGCTGTCATGTTGTTAGGGACATTTTCTGCTGCCTTTTTCCAATAAAAGATTTCTATGCTAAATTTTGATCTCTTAGGCCTCTTTGTTGTTGCTGGATCTGCTGTCTGAACTGCGCTTTTTCTCATGCCGAAGTTATCCCTAATAACGTCTGTGATGTACCGCAGCGCATCGTCTCCTTCGTAGATGTTACCATCTTCATCCCTTATAGCCGTTTGTGAGTGTTTAGTTGGAGCTCCGAGTGCTTTTTGTGACCCTTTTCGCGGCGATCCAGTGGGCGTTGCCATGTTTGATCACGTGGTGACGCGTCCATTGCTTGCCTCAACTGCCTCCGTTGCCTCCTTGTTTACAATGGAAGTGTATGACGTCGGCGCGGCATAGCAAACCTCTGTTTTGGGAGATATCGCAGATGGTGGCTGGGTGGACGACATGAAGCTTTGATCACAGCTTCAGAGGGCATTTAAAAGCGCTTTCAAAGCTCATTAAGCTTTCTCCTAACGGCGCGAGCAGCGAATAAGGTGTTTGTTCTAAAAGCGGGGCTAAATATGTATTGCAAGCTATCCAAACATTCCGCTGATGAATGGAATCCGAATTAGTGTGTTTTCCTCTTTGTTCTTTATTTGGCAAATAGTTTTAAGTCGCGGCTTATCAATTTCTCACTCAGTGAAGTTCCTCGGTGCGGCCACTATCTCATTATTTTCGGCCTAATTGCTCGCGGGTGTGCTCAGTTCCGATATATTTGTTCTTGCTGCGCAGAAGGCTTGAAAGGTAGCTGTTTTGTACATTTCAATACCTTGTAGCAAATATATATTACCTCTAGTAACTCGCTCACTCTTGTTAACCGTCACCAAACATTCAGCTTCGACCATTCGTGTGCTACCGGAGTAGTACCGTCATTTATTGTGCGTATATAGTGCGCATATATTCAAGTGTGTGCCCATTCACATATTTATGATACGTCGGCGATAGAGTGGGCGTAAGTTTTCCTGCCATTTGGGACAAATGTGCGCGAACAGGAAGAGGCGCTACTCCCTTTGTCATTGTTTAACCAGTGGTACTCACTCTTGCCTACGTTCTGGGGCTGAAGCCCTTTCTTTGAAGGTTAGCGATGCAAGGCTGGCGGGTGAGCAAATTTCTGTATCCTCGAGGAAAGCCGTACATTTCGGAACTGCCGGTAACACGTTCGGACAGTTGCATCAGCGGTTCGCGAACTTGGCCACATAGATTGATTCCATTCCTTAATATGCGCCAGTCACTATTTTTTTTTTGCAGCTAACTACTGCACACGCCTTCAATCCACATGATTCAATCTAGCATGATTGGAGCATAGTGTGTTAGAGAAAGCTCAGTTGCATTTCCGACAGCTGATCGTGCAGAAGCAAGGTAAAATCGGTAATGGTTTTGTATTCGTGCGCGGTCGCTGAGGAGACGTGTGGTGCGCCGCCGTAAGCGCCATATCGTTTCTCTAAAACAAACTGCTCCGCGAAAAGGGACAATATCGTTGCAGAATCTTTTTGGGCCGCCTTTATCTCTTTTGTGAATGTTATGCACCCAACGTTCACTTGCGCATTTAATTTTCTCTTGAACGAGCTCACTCGCAACCCTTTTCTTTTCTCGGTATGTATTCCATCTAAGGAGCACCTGTTCATGTTATCCCAACTTTTTGGCTTCTCGATGAGCCCTAGATGCATCTTTACGCTCTTCTATAGCTTGTTTAATTTCCTTGTTCCACCACTTACGTGGTTTCCTCTTTCAATCCAACAATTGTTTTGCCGTGTCCGCCTTATTTCATGCTGCATAACCTCCACCAGTTCCTGATATTCCCAGACTGCTGTAGGAAAAGCCTCAATTGTCTTCTCTATGTTGTTTGCGATCTCTGTTATTTGCTCGTCATTCATTTTTAAAAACTCTGAGGCTATTGGTTCATGTTCTGCGCTGGTATCTCGCCCTCCTTTTGCCTTACCTCACGGGCAAACCTTGTACCTGTTTTGCCCGAATAACTAATAATAATAATAATAACTTTAATGCTAAATGTCTATGATCGCTTCTCAGGCTATTTTCCATTTTAGTCTATCATCTGGTCTAGTTCTTCGTAGATCATTTCTTAGACTAAGGCGTAGTCGATGCATGACAGCTTGTTTCCGAATTCCCACGTTACCTGTCCGTGACACTTATTCTCCCTCTTAACTACTGGAAGGTTCATTCTGTTCATCACACTGATCCAGCAGTAGAGAGCTATTGTAATCAGTATATCCGTCTAAATCGTCCATGTGTGCGTTGACATCTCCCACTTATGTCACCTGGCACGATTTACTGAACTCATTAATATCGCTTCTAATGCAATCAACCAATTTCTTATTTTTTTCTCTGCTATCACTACCTGTCCTTAGGTAGTGATGGACAGGTAGTGATAACGCCATTTTGCACCACAGCGGCCCTAGCGGTATCCATGCAAACCAGAGCTACGGACGATGGGTGACGAGGGAGGGACAACGCTCGGCCCTAAGGTGCTTCGCCCCTAAAATGGCAAAGTACGACTTAACCACAACCTACAGACATGGGGGTGTCGGACTGGTATTTCAATGTACGAGAAAACATAATTCTGTTACGAGGAAACTCAAACACAAACCCCTTTTCCAGCATTTCTACCATACCAACAGCGGCACGTTCGCGTGGGCTACTTGAGAAAATCTTATCCAGATGGTGCTCGCATGCTCGGCAGGTCAAATTGGGACTTGGCCTGCCTAATGCATTTTGGACATGCGCGCACACCGGGCAATAGCAAAGAATTATTAAAATAATAAAAAAGGTCCTAGGGCCTTCACATTTTCATATAAGACGACTTATATTTCCTCTGGACATGCAACTTCCTAGCAATGCGGTTTTGTTTAAAAGTGAAGCCGACTTTACGGGGATCAGTGTAAGCTTGGTCTTTGTAAGCTGGCTTTCCCACGTGCGGTGTTGCAGTGAAGCTTACTCAAAGAGAAATTGGATGCGAACGGGGCCCGATAACGCTATCGCGTTCCATTCTTAAAGGTGAAGCTTAAGCGTCCTCCATTTTTTTTCTCGTGTGGTGAAACCAGACTATATTAGGATATTCTAAGATCGACCGAATAAGTAAGACATAGGCAATGTATTTTAGCTTCAAATGCCGAATGATGCAAGACTCTTGAGATAGAACACTTTCTGCATTGCTTAATATTATACTCATCCATAAGAAGGGAGACGTTAAAGAATTGAAGAATTATAGACGCATTAGCTTGCTTTTAGTATTGTATAAAATATTCACCAAGATAATTTCTAATAGAATCATGGTAACACATGACTTCAGCCAACCAAGAGAACAGGCTGGCTTCAGGAAGGGAAATTCTACGATGGATCACATCCATCTCATCAATCAGGTAAGAGAGGAATCTGCCGAGTACAATCAACCTCTCTATATGGCTTTCATAGATTAGGAAAAAGCATTTGATTCAGTAGAGATACCAGCAGTAACAGAGGCATTGCGTAATCAAGGAGTACGAGAGGCACACGTGAATATCTTGGCAAATATCTACAAGGATTGCACAGCTAGTCTGGTGCTCCACAAGAAAAGTAGAAAGATATCTATCAAGAAAGGTGTCAGGCAAGGAGAGACAATCTCTGCAAGGCCATTGACTGCATGCTTTGAAGAAGGATTCAAGATCTTATACTGGGAAAGCTTAGGAGTGAGGATCAACGGAGAATATCTCAGCAACCTTCGGTTTGCAGATGACATTGTCCTATTCAGCAACAATGGAGACGAATTGCAGCAAATAATTGAGGACCTTAACCGAGAAAGTGTAAGAGTGGGGTTGAAGATTAATATGCAGAAGACAAAGAAAATGTTATAAGCCTGGCAAGAAAACAGGAATTCAAAATCGCTAGTCAGCCTGTAGAGTCTGTAAAGCAGTACGTTTATCTAGGTCAATTACTCACAGGGGACCCCCATCATGAGAAGACAATTTACAGAAGAATAAAATTGGTTTGGAGTGCATACGGCAGGCATTGCCAAATCCTGACTGGGAGCTTACCACTGTCGTTGAAAAGAAAAGTGTAAAATCATTGCATTCTAGCGGTGCTAACAGATGGCGAAGAAACTCGGAGGTTTACATAGAAGCTCGAGTACAAGTTAAGTACAGCACAAAGAGCGATGGAGCGAAAAAAGTTAGGCCTAACGCTAAGAGACAGGAAGAGAGCGGTGTGGATAAGAGGGAAAACGGGGATAGCCGGTATTCTAGCGGGAAAAAAATGGAGCTGGGCAGGCCATGTAATGCGTAGGACGGATAACCTGTGGACCATTAGAGTTACAGAATGGATACCAAGAGAAGGTAAGCGCACTCGAGGACGGCAGAAAATTAGGTGGGGTGATAGGAAATTTCCAGGCCCAAGTTGCAATCGGATAGCGTAAGACAGGGGTAATTGGAGATCGCAGGGAGAGGCCATCGTCCTGCATTAGACCTAAATATAGGCTTATAATTTGGAATATCTAGTAGGTACAACGCATGGCAACCGCAGAGCCACGCTATTGGATTACACGCCTGTGGGACGCTGTGATGTCATTCCTAGCAACGGCGCCAAGTGACTAGTCTCGTTCTCGGTGCTTTATCGCCTGGCTGTGCTTCCCCAGCGCCACGGCTGTGCCACGGCCGCTTGATAGAGAGGCCGTGGCTATGCCAACGTGTTGTGTTCGGACTGATCGGACTGTTTTGCTCGCAGTGTGTTGTTTTTAACCGCTGTACGCACGTGTTCTGTGGCTACTGTCACGCCTGACTTTTTTTTT
Source organism: Dermacentor silvarum (assembly GCF_013339745.2). Classification (NCBI taxonomy): domain Eukaryota; kingdom Metazoa; phylum Arthropoda; class Arachnida; order Ixodida; family Ixodidae; genus Dermacentor; species Dermacentor silvarum. The sequence continues at coordinate 33,353,129 of NC_051156.1, forward strand.
TCCTCCGGCTGTGCGCACGTGGGGGTTCGGACTGTTATTTTGTTGTTGTTGTTGTTTCTCGCACCCTCCAAGTGTTTTGTGTTTAACGGCTGTACGCACGTGTTCTGCGACTAGTGGTAGGCCTAATTTTTTTTTCTCCGGCTGTGCGCACGTGCGATATTCGCACTGTTTATGCTACTGGCTGCCGGCTTGGGGACGCCGCCGCGGTGTCAAGCCTATCAAAGTGCTCTCATCACCAGCGCCCTACGCGTCTCTTGTGCGTCATGGCTGGGCTTCGCGCTTCGACGCCCTCGCGTTTTCTGGAACGAGACTTTCCGTCCCAACCCCCAAAGTGCCCTCGTGCCCTGCCGACTGATATAATCGAGGCCTACGCCGGTGCAGGAGCTTACGCTGCGAGGATCGATGCGTGAAATCGATGCCGACAAGATCGGAACCTGTGAGATAAGAGATGTCGTATTTCACCACCACTACTAATGACAAGTAGCGCGATGCCCTCAAAGTGAAGCAAAACACCCTTGTGATTATCCTGCAGCTTACGTCCTATCAATGCAATTCGACATCGACACGGCATCAATGCACTGGATATCGTTTTAACCTCTAGGTGCGTATGCACGAAACGTAATAAAGAGTCCTAAAAAGAGCCTATTTTGTTTGGATGTTACAAAGTTCTCTCAATAAATGTTCCAGGCATGAACCAATTTCTTCACTTTGCAAAGAACTCTCTCGGGTTTTATTTTGTTTTTCTGGTTTTCTCCATGTCCGATATCCTTAATGTAAGGTACTTTGGAGTTGTTTCAGATGCACAATGTCAGTTTTATGATTTAAGTGGTGGCCATGTTAAATATTTTTTAAAAGTGCTTTGTAAAAAGAAATTCCCTATACTCTACAACGGGGCAAAAGATTGTTAAAGGCGAACAACTGTCATTAATATCAATGGAAATGGTGCAAGATAAAAACCGTAATTTAAGATAAGAGCACTGCTTTATCTGAATTTCTAAAACACAGCAAATCGAAATAGTGGACACTGACAGGGGACACTGTTTTTCAATATACTGGCTGAAAATGCGTTCACTTTAGTAGAGAATAAGTGTCATCATCAATAAAGTACCCATTCTAAATGATTTGGTCTCCATCCTTGTTCATAACGTTCCATGTATAGCTTGCTTCTGGCCTGCGGATTGTTCAGAGTGTATATACTGTTGCAAATAGACAATGTTTTCTCAGACCAGTACATCACGTCAACACCAAGCAGGAGAGAAAAACATTTAATTTGTTGGGATACATCGCCATATCTAAAAACTGTGTGCAAGTCACACCACAATAAGGACACAACCATGGCATAAAGTTTTTAATTTATACAGTTTTCGCTTTGGACAATATACACACAAGGAGTTAGAAGCACAGAATTATTAGCCATAAATTAGAGATCAATCTTGGAGAATAGAATCCATCGAGAAGCGTCATCGTCATTCGTGATGTTGGAACGAAGGACTTCAACATCAGCGCATGAATTGACGTGGTCCTTCACGCATTCCATCGCGAAGTGCGTCGACGTCCGACAATCACTGTCTGCAGCGGCCATAGCCGCACAACCACGTTGGCACAACCGGTTGTGCAAAACACTCCGGAGAGAGAGAGAGAAAAAAAAGTCAGTCGGGACACTAGCCGCAAAACACGGGCGTACAGCCGTTAAAAAAAAGCACTTGGAGAGGAAAAAAAACTGTCCAATTATCACACGTGCGCACAGCCGGAAGAAAAGAAGTCAGGCCTACCACTAGTCGCAGAACACGTGTGTACAGCCGTTAAACACAAAACACTTGGAGGAAGCGAGAAAAAAAAACAGTCCGAACACCCACGTGTGCATAGCCGGGCAAAAAAAAAAAGTCGGGCGTGACAGTAGCCGCAAAACACGTGCCTACAGCGGTTAAAAACAAAACACTTGGAGAAAAACAGTCCGATCAGTCCGAACACAACAAGCCACGGCCTCTCGATCGAGCGGCCGTGGCATAGCCGTGGCGCTGGCGAAGAACAGCCAGGCGATAAAGCACCGAGAACAAGAGTAGTCGCTTAGCGCCGTTGCTAGGAGTGAGATCACAGTGTCCCGCAGGCGTGTAAGCCAATGGCGTGGCTCTACGGTTGCCATGCGTTGTACCTTATGGATATTACAAATACGCAACCCGCCCTCATAACAAATTCAGCTTTATTCGCCTTTATCGTAACCAAGTATTTAATTAATATGCTTTTCCAAGTGCCTTCGCCCTGCGGAACGGCCTTCCCGATGATATCGCTACGTTATCTAACCGGGATGCTTTTCATGAAGAACTACACGCTCGGTATCACTAATTACTGTATAATGGTGTGTCACTGTAGAACTGTCAGCGTTTCTATTATGCTGGGGCTTTCGCACTACGGTATCTTTTTAAGTGTCTTGTCATAATTTTATTTTGCTTGTATTCGTTTGTTTATTGCTGGTATACCATCTTGATATGTACTTATGCGATTTCCTTTAGCTCTTCTTTTTTCCTACATTGTATTTTCTGATTGCATCGCCTTTACTCAATGTCTTTTAATGGACCTGTAAGGAACAATCATTAAATAGATTTATAATAACTGAGAAGTTGATTAATTAAGACTAATTATCTAATTAGGTAGAATGCAGGAAATCGTCTGAGTATATTTTAAAGTTTGGCCCGACTCCATTGAAACACCCTGTTTCTAAGGCACTGGCACGGCAACTAATGCAACGGGGAAAGGGGAGCTAGAGCAGACAACAAATGACCAACTTCTAGTTGTGCATACAAGCCTCGGAGGAGTGGAGTCTTCAAATGCTTGCCCGAGATGCATGGTGTAGAACAAAAGGAATCGTGAAGAATACTTGTGTGATGCTTTAGTCTGACTCGCATTGTAGTGAGTGCGCCAAACAGAGAAACATCACTTAGTACAACAATGTACAAGCACAGATCAATGGTTATATATTACACAACACCTAAAGCACGGAGTCAAACAGTGAGTGTGCAGTTTACACTGAAATTAGCTCACACAATTCTGAATAAAGCATGGGTAGAAAACAGATGCAATAACTTAATTTTCAACTAGATTATGCCAGATGGTCTCAGCGCAAGTGTCCAGGAAAACCAAGACCACAAAAGACCACTACAGCAGCGTGCTACCTGTTTTTCCGGTGGTCGCAGAGCTCGGACGTGAGCAGCCTGCGGGATCCCGTGCGCCAAGAAGCCAAGGAGGATGTGTCCGTCAAGGAGGACGTCGACTTACAGCAGGTGCGTGTGGCACAAGTGCGCTCTGTTTGATCATTTCGTTTCTGTCGCACGCCCTGCAGAGCTTGCCCCTTCTATCACCATTTATTTTTTGCCACGGACGTACCAGATGCATTGACATCTCGGACTTCTAGTACGTTGTGACTGTTCGAGGTCATGATGTGCATATGTGCCAGTGTAACGGTCCAGTCGTGGTCGGATCCATGGGATGCAGGTAGCACCTTCGAGCATGATCGTGGTCACTGCCAATTTCGCCGGGAAATACCATCATCATCATCGTCATCATCATCATCATCCGGCTAATTTAAGTTCACTGCAGAACGAAGGCATCTTTAATAGTTGCTGCCTTGCGCCAGCTAATATTATCTTATGCCTGTGTTTTCTCTAATTTCATTGGAGCCATCATAGAGAATTTAAACACGCACAAAGAACGTTCTTTCTGTGTCGTATTTTACGCGAGAACAAAAAGCATGTGTGCCAGAACATGCTTGCCAGGCCGTATGTGGAATGAGCAAATGGCGGCGTTTGCCTCCTACAGCCGTCGAGTGGCAAGGCCTGTATAGATCAAACTGGATACTGTTTAACGACCGAGCGAATATGCACGAACTTTCAATTAAGAATAAGAACAATGCGCATCTGCTTGCACTTGTCTAAGTCTGCTACTGCGAACCACGGTTTCACAATATAATGATTTTGGGCAGAAACGAACAAACTACTGCACGCAAACTTTTGGGGGCTTTCAATATGAGAAAAAGACAGACGGATTGCGTCAGCGACACGTCTATTTGCTTATTTAGATGAGACATTCCTTTTTTATTATCTTCTTTTTATCATGCCGAACTTCCACGAATGCGTATTATTCTGTACGCATTTCCTGCTCAGCTTGGAAAATTCAAGAAATCAGTTGTGAACGCAGTGCCCGTCAGGTCCAGTCCGTTGTTATTTGTATTTATCTCAATTACGCTGCGATGGCTTCAACAAATATGAAGCGATTTCCCCGAGAACAAAGTATAATTAATTTTCTCATGTCGCCACAGCATCTAGTTCTATTCCGTCCTCGAGTGCGTTTTCCTTTCCTTGGCATCGATTAAGTTAGCTAATAAACTACCGGTTATATGCTCCATTTATTACGTAGCTTGCCTAACTCGCTTTCATTCTACAATATATTATTGGCTGCTCACCTTGTCTCTTCCAATCCACACCACCGCTTTTCTGTTTCGTAATGTTACACCTTTCATTTTATTGCTCGTTTCACGGTCCGTATCTGAATTGTTAAGCTTCCTTGTTAACCCCCATGTATGTGCCCCATATGTAATTACTGGTTGAATGCAATGAGTGTACATGTTTATTTTCAAGGGTGAGCGGTAACCAGCGCGTCATGACTTGGTAATGCCAGCCGTATGTGCCGATACCCATTTTTATTGTTCTGTAAATTTTCTTCTCATTACGCTGGTCCACCGGGAGCCAAGCGAAACGTACTCTTGCGCAGATTCTGGAGGCTGCCTGCCAATCACGAATGTATCAGGACGAGTTGCTGGGCTAGTTAGTTGATCTTAATGCGTAGTGTGAAGATGCAACCAAGGACGGAAAAAGGGTCGGGACAGGGAAGAGCGTCACTCACTAGTTTATTGAAAGCAGACAAGGGTAAAATTTATAGGAGAAGGATGCGTAAAGCGACCGAGGTATCGCTGACACAGATGTCACGTTTCATAGCAATGAAATACGTCTCTATTAATTCCGGTGCAAGGGAATCTTTGCTTTTGCCAAGAATGCGGATATTGAAAAAGTCTGTCTCACATGTGCAGGACTCACAGTGCATAAGTAAATGTGCACTAATCTTATTCCTGATGGACAGCTCATGTTCCCTTGCCCTTTCATTGATGCAACGGCCTGTCTGACCGATATAAACACTGCCGCAATTAAGTGGAATTTCATACACCACACCAACCACGCAAGTCACATAGGGCCTTGTATGATTTTTACCACAGCGGATCAACTTCTGCGGGTCTGCGATGCGCGGGCACAAGCCAGCAAGCTTCCGTGGAGCCGAAAAAACAATCGGTACTTTGTACCACTGGCCACTTTTTTTAGACTGTGGGCTACTTATGCATGTACGGAACAGCCTGAGGCAGTTTTTTCACTAGCGGCTTGGTTTTCCGCTTACCCTTCAATTATTGAAGGAGGGTTCCCGCAACTGCGACCATGATCGAACAAGGGTAACCGGCTGATCGCAGCCGTGCAACCTGACAGTTACATGTTTCCTGCACTTTTTGAGAGCAACATCTCACCAACGACGCCTCAAAAGACATGGAGACTATTTCTCTTTTTACAAGCTTAGTATGCGCCGAGCCGAAGGGTAAAAGTTCTTTGCGTGAGCGCGGGCAGTACGCCCAACAAATGTGGCGTTCAGTCAAGAATAGACTCAAATCTAAAAACTGCACCTTGTCATGTAAAGGAAGCTCATGCGTAAAGGAAAGCCCTTTGCCATGTCGTCTAAATAGCACTAAAAGTTATTCCACTGTATTAGTGGTCGTTACAGTAAAGTTAGGTTTTAAAATCACCAAGAAGTTGTCCACATACCTAAAAACCTTTTGCACTTTTGCATCGTCAAAGACACAAGCCTAGTCACGGTCAATAGCAGATAAAAAGATGTTAATAATACTGGCGCGACACAGGAACCGATGCAAATACCCTCACGCTGAAAATAAACGCGATCATCATAAGAAACAAGAGCCGAACAAAGATAAAATTTCAGTAAAGTCATGAAGTTATCAACAGATATGCCTGCACCTCTCTCAAAAGCTAGAACACCATTTTGTTCGATGCAGGCCCGGACGATCGGAAACAGTTCCGCATGTGCAACTGAGCAAAACAAATCTTGGACATCTGCAGTGAGCAGGCAGACCCACCGGATTCCAGGTTTTGCAAATACTGCATCACATCTGTTGAATTCTTCACCGTAAAGGGTATCATAAGAGACCAACAAACAGTGACACCAAGGACAACACAGGGGAAATCACTTGTTAATTAAATATAATTTCTTTAATTCAGTTAGTAAGTACAAGTGATTTCCCCTGTGTTGTCCTTGGTGTCACTGTTCATTGGTCTCTTATGATACCCTTTACTGGGAAGAATTCAACAGATGTGATGCAGTATTTGCAAAACCTGGAATCCGGTGGGTCTGCCTGCTCACTGCAGATGTCCAAGATTTGTTTTGCTCAGTTGCACATGCGGAACTGTTTCCGATCGTCCGGGCCTGCATCGAACAAAATGGTGTTCTAGCTTTTGAGAGAGGTGCAGGCATATCTGTTGATAACTTCATGACTTTACTGAAATTTTATCTTTGTTCGGCTCTTGTTTCTTATGATGATCGCGTTAATTTTCAGCGTAAGGGTATTTGCATCGGTTCCTGTGTCGCGCCAGTATTATGTAACATCTTTTTATCTGCTATTGACCGTGACTTGGCTTGTGTCTTTGACGATGCAAAAGTGCAAAAGGTTTTTAGGTATGTGGACGATTTCTTGGTGATTTTAAAACCTAACTTTACTGTAACGACCACTAATACAGTGGAATAACTTTTAGTGCTATTTAGACAACATGGCAAAGGGCTTTCCTTCACGCATGAGCTTCCTTTACATGACAAGGTGCAGTTTTTAGATTTGAGTCTATTCTTGACTGAACGCCACATTTGTTGGGCGTACTGCCCGCGCTCACGCAAAGAACTTTTACCCTTCGGCTCGGCACAAACTAAGCTTGTAAAAAGAGAAATAGTCTCCATGTCTTTTGAGGCGTCGTTGGTGAGATGTTCTCTCACAAAGTGCAGGAAACATGTAACTGTCAGGTTGTACGGCTGCGATCAGCCGGTTACCCTTACGAAAATGAATTTAGAGTTCCTTTAGAACTCCTAATGAGTTCCTATGAAGTCAAAAGGAACTCTATAGGAACTCGCGCTCTATAGAGTCGTCTGCATAGAATCTCTATACGAAGTCTAAAGCAACCTGTCTATAGAAACATGTCATTTCACACACAATAAAAGTGCAATAGAGGGTGTATTGACGTTATATGTATTGAAATCTATAAACTATTCTTTAAAGAACGTCTTTAGAACTTCTAACGTGACCTCTCTATAGAATGGCTCTCCATTGGCTTTCTATAAATGCTCTATAGAGGGTGTATTGATATCTTATGTACTAAATTCTATAGAGGAACGTTTATAGAGCGTTTTTAGCACTTCTAATGCGGCCTGTCTATAGGCTGGCTCTCAATTAGCTCTCTACAAATGTTCTATAGAGGGTGTATTGATATCTTACGTACTCAATTCTATAGAAGAACGTTTATAGAAAGGTTTTTGCACTTCTAATGTGACCTGTGTATAGACAAGCTCTCCATTTGCTCTATATAAACGTTCTATAGAGGGTGTGTCGATATCATATGTACTAAATTCTATAGAAGAATGCTTATAGGACGTTTTTAACACTTCTAATGCTGCCTGTCTATAGACTGGCTCTCCATTCGCCCTCTGTAAAAGTTCTATAGAGGTTGCATTTACATCGTATGTACTAAATTCTATAGAAGAATGTTTATAGAAAATTTCTAGCAGTTCTAATGTGGTCTGTCTATAGAGCGGCTCTCTATTCGCGCTCTTTAAGCATTCTTCAGGGTGTTTCACTTACCTTGTGCCAAACATAAAAAAATATGCAAATGCAACGTAGCTGGAGAGAACCAAGGTAATGTTTGCCGTCGCCCTCAGATGCTCAAATTATTTTTACATTCCGCCTAATTCGATAATTAGTCTTAATTAATTATTGAACTTCTCAAGTATTATAATTAGATAAAAATTATCAATGAGAAAATTGCAGCGCAACATGAAATACTCGCGACACATATTTCTGTTGCTCAATACACGCTGCATAAAAGTGTTGTTACGAGTGTGAAAGAAGCCCGCGAATACACGCAAAGTGCCTCGAACGGCCAGTCGCGCGGCAATATTTCAGAAGTTGATTAATTATTTAAGACTAATTATCTAATTAGGGGGAATGCAAAAAATAATGTGAGTATCTCCAAGCGATGGCTAACAACATTACCTTGGTTTGGTTAGTTCGGTCCAGCTATGTGGCATTTGCATATTTTTAATGTTTGGCTCAAGTTACGTGAAACACCGTGTATGGAGGGTGTATCGACATCATATGTATTAAATTCTATAGAAGAATGTTATGGAATGTTTGTAGCACTTCTATTGTGGCTGCCTATAGACTGGCCCTCCACTCCCACTCTATAAGCGTTCTGTAGTGTGTGTATTCACATATGCACTGAATTCTATAGAGGAACGTTTATAGGACGCTTAAAGAAGCTACCGTGCGGCCTTTCTATAGAATGGCTCTATATTTGCACTCTATAAACGTTTCAATAGAAGATGTCGAATACTGCTGAATAATATCTCATAGTGTCTTTTTAATTCGAAAAGACAACAGTGCAACCATGCAAATTTTTGTACTTGCAACAAATGATATGAAAAAAAATTATATACGCTAGTTCAGAGCGAATTGGACAATCGTTCTCAGCAGAGAACGTACTGAGATATTGACACATAATAGTAAGATTCACGTACTGTAACACGTTTAGATATTTAGCTTTTTAGCTCGATGTACAGAGCTGTTGCTAAGCTCTTGTAAAATTACCACTCGCGCCAATTTCCAAGGAATAAAAAGCCTGATTATTTCAAACCCGTTTCATGGGTTTTTACTATCAAGCAAGAGCATCTTTATAATCACTGAAGAAGGCGAACAAAACAAAAAGCGAAATTACACAAAGTAACGTCAAGGAAGCGCATTGTGGTATCTATCGCCGATGCAGGTGAATCACAAAGATGACCAAGGAACACTAAACAAAACTACGCGTAAGCAGCCGCGTCTATCTGCTGGAACGCAGTGACTGCAGCACTTGGCAGCAAACACACAGAACGCCGCCGCACATTTTGGCCTACGTCACTAAAATGCGACGCATGCACGCTGCAGAGACATGCGGTTTTTTCAAGGAATCTTCGTAGGTCGCACGATACACAGAGAAGGCACGAACGACATGAGTGCAATCCGCGCACGATAAACACACCGACACGAAAGCAAGATACGGACGACATTGGTATAACCTGCGCCACACGAGCAAAATTAAGAACCATCGCATATTTGTTGCTTTGCGACGGACAATTACAAAGTACACGGAAACATTGCACACTGCCATGTGTACCTCCGAGATTGTGTCAAAAATTTCTGGGCTACATTCAATGTTGAAGACAGCAGGAAGCTACTTGAAACGAAGTTACGGCCCAAGTAGCGCAGCTAACGGCTGCGGGAAATGCCATCTATTCGCTTTAAGGCAGGTGATCGGAGTTCAAATCGTTCAAATCACGCCCCAGCCACGGATTTCTCAGGATCACATAATCCAGATCTCGAAGGCCATGCTTTCTTGGCTACTTGCGGCATAAGTGATTCAAAAGCAAGAATTGGTCATGGAATTTCTTCCTGCGCTAAATTGTAGTGTACAATATAGACTGGTAGATAGTTCCTTTTGTCTCGCAACATATATATACGTAATTGGCCACAAAATGGCACAAAAACGTGCTGTAGTGGTTAATATTGCTGGCATCACGGAGGCCATAACAGCCTCACAAGTATACAGACGGCGCTGGCGGCGCTGGTCCCACGCGGCCGGTAAAATAAGTCGTGTTGTTATTCCTCCGTCTTGAATGTGCCGGTCGGTAGTGCACGCCGCGTCGATGTGTTTGTTTGATCGTGTGTTTTTAGGTTTGCCGTAATGAAATGTGGTGTAGTTCGTGTGCATGAAAGTGCCGGAAGGTAGCCTGCGTCTCGCTGCAAACTCGCCGTATGCGTGGCGCGCCAGGCAAATGTGGACCAACGATTTTCATGCCGTGGAGTGTGTTCCCTTTGTCTTGGGTGGTCGTGAAAAGTTTTGTGGACGTCGCAATGAAATAATGCGTATTGTTAGCGTGCCTCAGCTCGTCCATTACGCAACGGCATGTATGCTGGATCAACATCGTCGACGCAGCACTGGCAACTCGGAGAGCTCTTTTCGATCTCAATAGTACTGTTCAAAAGGTAAGCAATCGTAGTTGCTAACTACACGTGTGTTGTGCGTGCTTATCGTGTGCATAGAGTGCCTTGCGGACGTAGGAAATAGAACACCCACGGCAACAGTGAAATCTGTGCTGATGCTTGCGGCGCACTGGTTGTCAGAATTTAGTTACGCAAATTTGTTGCCACAATGCGGAATTGATAATCCTGATAAGCGTTTTCTTCCGCTGAGATAGATTACGTTCGGAAATCATCTTGTGCACCTGTGCTTGAGCTCCCGTTTTTCTGCTGCAGTTGCATAGTAACGATCCACCTGCCTCTTCACCGATTCTTTCAATGACGTTTCCTTGCTTATAAATGCTTCGACGTTGTGGGTAATCTCTGCTTACGAGGTTTTAGGCTTACGAGCAGCAGGAAAAAAAATGTAAGCCAATCACAGCTTGCTACTTACTAGTATAGCTTTTTTTCATGACAAGCTGTGCTGACATAACTTTCACATAAATAAACATGGTAGGGGAAAGTTGCTTAATCAAAGTAATAAATAAACGACTCTCTAAAAAAATTTTTAAATACATTGTAATGTGCAGTTGCGACGTGCCCAACAATTTACTTTGATGAAGAGGTCCATATTATCAAGCCATTCAATAATTTCAACCTTTTGCTCTCTTGCCATCATGTACTAGTGCAGACATTGTTTTAGTGACTAATTTAGGTGCTCCTTGCATGTGTTTACGATATCACAGCTTTATTGCTTCACTGCTATAAGCTAACACAACTCATTTTGTAGTGGCGAGGCCTTGGCCCGCAACAGTGTCCACTAAAAGGAGGAGCCCCCAGAAATGCAGACCCCATATGAGTGCCTGCAGCAGCATGGCTGGATGCTCATGTCAGGTATGTATGACATGTACATGTTCCAAAAAAGTTGGATCTTGGTATCATTCATGGTTCAGTTTAGCGACACATTAGTTTATGCAGTTTACTAAAGAGGATAAATATTTATGCAACTGTATTTAAGTTACATGTGTGCGTAAAGATTATGCACACATTATTATGTTCTGTATAAAACTAGACCTAACATGTCCTGATGTTTAGTATTTTTTCCTGCATAAATTGTTTGGCTGCAAGATAAATTTTATTTTTGCTTAGTACACAGTATGTTTATCGCTTTTTAGTTTGGTTTTATTGTCTTAAAACTGTTTCCTATGCTATTGCATTTATTTCCATATTTTTCCTGTTTGTGCTGCAAGCTCATGCAGTTACCTGTGCATGTAAGAATTTGTAGTGTAGTTTCCACATATGTCACAAGTCTAAGCACGTAGTGTGCACACCATTGTTTATCATTAATATCTTCCCAGTTATTCTGTCCTGTTCCCAGAAAAACTGTGTCTGGCAAATGGACATTTGATTAGCTTGAATTTGCTGAAAATAAATATGAAGGTCAGTATTCGCTCTGCTCAGTTACTTCAGTAATAAATAGGCAGACTGATTTCGATCCCTTGTCATATAGAAAGGATATCTTCTTTTCGTGCATTATTAATGAAAGCTGGCTCACACATGCCTTCTCATTTATGTGGTATGCCTCACTGATTTCTCTAGTTAATTTTTTAGTGTGGGTGAACACAGATGAACAATCTTAATCCTACATTATGCCCTATTGTGACAATGCATGGCCAAGTAGGACAAGTATACTGGTCTTTTGAGTGAAATATGGTCATCTCTTAGGCACATGTTTAGGCACCGGCCAGTTTGCCCTATGTAAGTTTGACCACATGTGAAAGGAGTACAGTACACTACCTGTGACACGTAATGGAAAATTTGGTGGTATTTCTCACCGACGCAAGCCTCCCTTGCCGGCTTGCCTTTCTCAATTCGCTTGTAGGCTGCCATGCATATCCTGCCTGCTTTATTTTTCGCTAGAAATACATGTGCATAGCAGTGTACAAGTGAACTAAGAAAGGCACCCTGGCCAGGGAGACTTGCTTTATTAAAGATACCATTAAATTTGTCTTGTGTGTGTCAGGGGTAGTGTTGTCTATTTCTGTGATCATATGCATATTTGGTCAAATGTACATGGCGCAGACTGGCCGGTGCCTCAACATGCGCCTAGGAGAGAAAATTATACGAACTAGGGGTTGAGCGATAAAGCCAATTTTTTCCTCTGCCTGTGAAAGCAATGCGAAATTGAGGACGGCAGTCCAAACTTGGCATTGCAAACAACCCTAAAAAAGTCTGATTGGTCCCCATGCAACAGATAGTTAAATGCATTGTTATCATGATTGCTCAAAATCTCAAGCTCCACGTGAGAAATTGAATACTGCCATATTACGCATAGCAGATACGAATTATGGCGACCGGCAGATGTAATATTGTTTCACCCGCTGAACAATAGAAGCCAGTAGATCATTCTCTTTTCTTCCAAAAATTTGTTTGCTATGCGTAGCGCGATGTCTATATAGGAGCCTTAGTTCATGGGTGTTCCTGCTTGCTTACATCATCATCAGCCTATATTTATGTCCACTGCAGGACGAAGGCCTCTCCCTGCGATCTCCAATTACCCCTGTCTTGCGCTAGCGTATTCCAACTTGCGCCTGCGAATTTCCTAACCTCATCATCCCACCTGACTTTCTGCCGTCCTCGACTGCGCTTCCCTTCTCTTGGTAGCCATTCTGTAACCCTAATGGTCCACCGATTATCCATCCTACGCATTACATGGCCTGCCCAGCTCCATTTCTTCCGCTTAATGTCAACTAGAATATCGTCTACCCCCGTTTGTTCTCTGATCCACACCGCTCTCTTCCTGTCTCTTAACGTTACTCCTAAGATTTTTCGTTCCATTGCTCTTTGTGCGGTCCTTAACTTGTTCTCGAGCTTCTTTGTTAACCTCCAAGTTTCTGCCCCGTATGTTAGCACCGGTAGAATGCAATGATTGTACACTTTTCTTTTCAACGACAGTGGTAAGCTCCCAGTCAAGATTTCGCAATGCCCGCCGTATGCACTCCAACCTAATTTTATTCTTCTGTAAATTTCTTTCTCATCATCAGGGTCCCCTGTGAGTAATTGACCTAGATAAACATATTCCTTTACAGATTCTAGAGGCTGACTGACGATCCTGAATTCTTGTTCCCTTGCCAGGCTATTGAACATTATCTTTGTCTTCTGCATATTCATCTTCAACCCAATTCTTGCACTTTCTCGATGAAGGTCCTCAATCATTTGTTGTAATTCCTCTCCCTTGTTGCTCAATAGGACAATGTCATCTGCAAACCGAAGGTTGCTGAGATATTCGCCATCGATCCTCACTCCTAATCCTTCCCATTCTAAGAGCTTGAATACTTCTAAGCATGCAGTGAATAGCATTGGAGAGATTGTGTCTCCTTGCCTGACCCCTTTCTTGATAGGTATCTTTCTACTTTTCTTGTGGAGAACCAAGGTAGCTGTGGAATCCTTGTAGATATTTGCCAAGATATTCACGTATGCCTCCTCCACTCCTTGATTACGCAATGCCTCTATGACTGCTGATATCTCTACTGAATCGAATGCCTTTTCATAATCTATGAAAGCCATATAGAGAGGTTGATTGTACTCCGCAGATTTCTCGATTACCTGATTGATGGCATGGATATGGTCCATCGTAGAATATCCCTCCCTGAAGCCAGCCTGTTCTCTTGGTTGACTGAAGTCAAGTGTTGTCCTGATTCTATTGGAAATTATCTTGGTGAATATTTTATACAATACTGAAAGCAAGCTAATGGGTCTGTAATTCTTCAATTCTTTAACGTCTCCCTTCTTATGGATAAGTATAATGTTGGCGTTCTTCCAGCTCTCTGGTACACTTGAAGTTGTGAGGCATTGCGTATAAAGGGCCGCAAGCTTTTCAAGCATGATATCTCCTCCATCTTTGATTAAATCTACTGTTATTCCATCTACTCCAGGCGCTTTTCCCCTGGTCATGTCTTTCAAGGCCCTTCTAACTTCATCGCTACTTATAGAAGGAGCTTCTGTATCCGGTTCATCACTATTTCGAATGGAAGAAGCTTGGCTGTTTTGGCTACTGTACAGGTCAGTATAGAATTCTTCTGCTGCTTTTACTATGTCATCCAAATTGCTGATGATATTACCATGCTTATCTTTCAGTGCATACATCTTGCCTTGTCCTATGCCTAGTTTTCTTCTTACTGATTTCATGCTGCGTCCATATTTTATGGCTTCCTCAATTTTTACCACGTTATAATTTCGAATATCCCTTACTTTCTTCTTGTTGATCAGTTTTGACAGTTCAGCGAATTCTATCGGATCTCTTGAGTTGGACACTTTCATGTTTTGTCGTTTCTTTATTAGGTCCTTTGTTTCTTGGGAGAGCTTCCCTACAGGTTGCTTTGGTGCCTTACCTCCCACTTCAATTGCTGCTTCTGAGATCAGCCTAGTTACGGTTTCATTCATTAGCTCTATGTTATCTTCATCTTCCTGTTCTAAAGCTGCATATTTGTTTGCGAGCACCAGCCTGAATTGGTCTGCTTTTACCCTTACTGCCTCTAGGTTGGCCTGTTTCCTCTTGACTAATTTCACTCTCTCTCTCTTCAAATTGAGAGAAATCCTAGACCTCACTAACCTATGGTCACTGCACTTAACCTTACCTAACACTTCTACATCCTGCACTATGCTTGGATCGGCAGAGAGTATGAAATCTATTTCATTCCTTGTTTCTCCATTAGGGCTTTTCCAGGTCCACTTCCTGTTGCTGCGCTTCCTGAAGAAGGTATTCATTATTCGGAGCCTATTCCTTTCCGCGAATTCTACTAACATCTCTCCTCTTGCATTCCTAGAATCGATGCCGTAGTTGCCAATGGCTTGCTCACCAACCTGCTTTTTCCCCACTTTTGCATTGAAGTCGCCCATGACTAAAGTATACTGAGTTTGCACCTTTCTCATTGCTAGTTCAACATCTTCATAAAACTGTTCTATTTCTTCATCATCGTGACTAGAGGTTGGGGCATAGGCTTGTACTACCTTCATTTTGTACCTCCTATTCAGCTTTATTATGACGACTGCTACCCTTTCATTAATGCTGTAGAATTCATGCACTAGAAATCCTACCCCGGATTCTTTCTTATCTAGAAGACCTCTGTAGCAGAGGACGTGGCCGTTAGTCAGTATTGTGTAAGCCTCACCAGTTCTTCTAACCTCACTAAGGCCAATAATATCCCAGGAAATTCCTGATAATTCTTCAAATAGTCCTGCTAAGCTAGCCTCACTCGAGAGGGTGCGCGTGTTGAACGTTGCCAGGTTCAGTTTCCATTGGCGGCCTGCCTTGACCCAGAGATTCTTAGCACCCTCTGCCGCGTAGCAGGTCTGACCGCCGCCTTGGTCAGGTGCTCCGCAGCCACTGGGAACTGAGGGCCATGGGTTAATTGTCGGAGTCATGAGGCAGGTAGTGGCCGAATACTGCACCAGGGAGGCCAATTCCTGTTCTGGTGAGGGAGTGACTTTGATGAAGCTTAGTTTGCCTGCCTAGTTTGGTTGCACCTGAACTAGTATAGCCCCACTAGCTCTCGGCAATATGTATTTTTCTTTGCCGGTGTCAGGCACCACTCCATGCCTGAAAATGTAGTGGAATGGAGCAGGATTCGAACTTACGACCTTCAGATTTGAAGTCGGGTGTTCTACCTCTACTCCACGCCACCACACTTACATATGTTAAACTTAAAATGTGTTGTCATTACAAGATGACGTTAATGTGCGACTGGGCTGCTGTCTTTTGGAAACACTTTATTTTTGTCACTAGCAATGGCATTCTAGTGTCGGTGCATTGGCCTAGTTCGAGTGTCACAAAATCTTGGGAAAGTGAAAATATTCTCAAAAGTGATTGCCTGAGAACTGTCCCTCTTCATGGAGATACTTCTGCTACTTTCTTGTTATAATTTTTTTTCTGAAATACTTAAATGAAACAGTGTAGTGCTACAACTATATACATATAAATATTTATACCACATTTGTAGATATATATATTTGTGACATGGTTGCGCCTGCCTATACATTATGGCTAAATGTTCATTACACCTTTTTAAAATGATCTTCAATTGTATTTTGCAGGCTTCACCGTGGCAGAGTACCAGGCGGAACCAACGAGGTTAAAAGCTAGCCTTTCCTCGCTGCTTTCCAGGAAGTGAAGTAGTGGGCGATCATGTAAGAATGAACTTGCAACATGTGAGCAGTAGCCAAAGCTTCATACAGGTCATGCTGGTGGTAAAAACTGGAATGCTGAGACAATCCACATTTTTTATTTATTTAAGTATTAAATAATTTACATTTATTTGTTTATAACTCACTAAAGCCTTACATGCCTCCAGGAAGGAATTAGGTAAAATGGGAAAGCATTATTAAATCAAAGTAAACACGTCATTCAAAAAAGCATCATTCGCATAGCACAAGCATGATGTAACATTTTTTATTCAAGTGACGTTTCATACAAATCCACGAAAATTCCAAGAAACGAAGCTATTAAGTTAACAACTGTTACTAAAAAAACAGTGATATCACTGTTCTGTTAGTTGCACCTAATCCATAACTAAAGTTGGCGAAATTGACGTATCATATACTGCTCTAAAATACAATCATTAATTTGTGAGTAGGACGTGCAAAATGCTTATAAACATTGGAACATTTCACGCAAGCTGTAAATTCATATATCAAATTCCTTGACTTAAGACATAGCTGATCCAGTCTGCAGAACTAACTGTGATATGTGTTTTTATTGCCGAGTTGGGGATTATTAAACTTCATGCTTTTACTTTTCTTTAAACCTGCCTATTTTTAATAATTTTTACTTTAGGCTCTGAATTGAAATTCTTCCAACAACCCGTAGACCTTAACTTTCTCAAATGCTACAAATTTAATTCAAAATAGCCTTGTGGTTGTCTCAAAACCATTTAGGAATTTCACACGTATTTAAGGAGGGACATCGTAGTTGGTCCTTAGCTAAAGCTCGAGGCCAATTCTGATTTGCAGAACAGAATTGTGCTTGCTAGTTTTTTTGTGAGTTATAGTTCTAAACATTAGTTTTTTTTTAATTGTGCAATTTTCAACCATTCTTAATAAAAATTGGTCTAAATCTAAATAACACCAATTAAAAATGTTTTAAATAACAAACATCAAGTTCAGTCCTGTGGTTGCCAAGAAAAACGATTTCACTATTCACATGCATAGGAGCTCCTGAGCTAAATCGTTTTCTTAGGTATCGGTGTGCGTCAGGCATGTTTGTATTTCCCAGCATAATTTTGGAATATTGAGCCTGATCTCAAAATTTGCCTTATAACAACATTCAAGCTTATTAAGCTTTGTACAATATATGATGCGCTTCTCCAGGAGTACCACTGTTTGCTGCATTTTTACAAGGACTGCCAGTGTTCTTTTTACACTTCAAAATAGGCCAGAATGCTGTGTTTTATAATTTTAGTGTGGTTTTGTGGAGCTGACGCAAAACATTGCAGTGCACATATATCTGTGCAAATTGATATGAATCTACTTTCAGGCTTTAGTATCCAACCGTTTAATGTGCATTGCTGGAACAGCAGGTCCTTCTGCAGTTTTAATGCGAAGCTTTCTTGTCTTAGACAAGCCTGCTTTTCTCAGATGTCAACTCCAGTCGAGTGTGCCACAAATTTTTTCCTGTTTCGTATGTTAGCACCACCAGCTTGATCCGTGAAGCGCATTGGCAGCTATAGTTAATGTGTTGCAAGTTCTAGGCTGAAGCATGTATGCTGACTGTTCTAAAGTGTGTATGTAGTATGTATGATGCATGTATCTAGTCTGAAGTGCAATAAATGTTTAAAACAGATCACTTTGTGGTTGTAGTGCCAATTATTTTTGCCACTGCATTTACTGTAATCGTTAATGCCTACAGTACAGTTCTCTAGAACCTCGGCAAAGTACAAGCACATTACAAACATCGACATAGGTTTTATAGAGATTTGTCTTTTGGGTCTGTAAAGCAACTGCAGAGAAATGTTCTAAAGAAATTTGTCTTTACAATCTTGAAAGGAACTCAATAGAAATGTTCTATAGAAATTTGTCTTTAGGATCTTTAAAAGAACTCCGTAGAAACGTTCTGTAGAAATTTGTCTTTACAATCTTGAAAGGAACTCAATAGAAATGTTCTATAGAAATTTGTCTTTAGGATCTTAAAAGGAACTCCGTAGAGATGTTTTATAGAAATTCGTCTTTACAATCTTAAAAGGAAGTCCATAGAAATGTTCTATAGAAATTTGTCTTTAGGATCTTAAAAGGAACTCCGTAGAGATGTTCTATAGAAATTTGTCTTTAGGATCTTAAAAGGAACTCCGTAGGAATGTTCTATAGAATTGCGTCTTCAGAGTTCCTATAAGAATGCGGTGGCCAAATAACTGTTGGAACTCTATAGGAAAATTCTATAAGCAGTCAAAATAAACACAATAGAATTCTATCGAACAAGTTCAAAAGACTCTCTATAAAAACACATTAAAAATTTTTGTAAGGGATACCCTTGTTCGATCATGGTCGCAGTTGCGGGAACCCTCCTTCAATAATTGAAGGGTAAGCGGAAAACCAAGCCGCTAGTGAAAAAACTGCCTCAGGTTGTTCCGTACATGCATAAGTAGCCCACAGTCTAAAAAAAGTGGCCAGTGGTACAAAGTACCGATTCTTTTTCGGCTCCACGGAAGCTTGCTGGCTTGTGCCCGCGCATCGCAGACCCACAGAAGTTGATCCGCTGTGCTAAAAATCATACAAGGCCGTAAGTGACTTGCGTGGTTGGTGTGGTGTACGAAATTCCACTTGATTGCGGCAGGATTTATATCGGTCAGACAGGCCCTTGCATAAATGATAGGACAAGGGAACATGAGCTGTCCATCAAGAATAAGATTAGTCAACATTTACCTGTGCAATGTGAGTCCTGCACATGTGAGGCAGACTTTTTCCATACCCGCATTCTTGGCAAAAGCAAAGATTCCCTTGCACGGGAATTAATGGAGGCATATTTCATTGCTATGAAACGTGACATCTGTGTCAGCGATACCTCTGTGGCTTTACGCAGCAATGAACGCCAGTTTCTGCACTTTATGATTGGTTAATGATGCAAACTTCGAGTTATGTGCGCAAATATACGTGCGCATAAGGTCACCTTCTCCTATAAATTTCACCCTTGTCGGCTTTCAATAAACTAATTGCGAGTAACGCTCAATCCTGTCCTGGGGTGCTATGCAGGATGCGCCGAGTTTCTCGTTCGCACGAGTTTTACCCGAGTTTGCTCGATGGCAGTCAGTGAACGGAGATAGCAAGGAACGTGCAATAACAGGAGGCAAAAAGAAATGTCGAGATAAAGCCGCGTATGACAACATGAGCGCACCCTGCGCAGCACAGTGCTTCCGCGCTTGAAGCACAGAGGACTGCGCAACAAAACGCGCCAGCGCCGCCTATTGTTATCAACGTATTATCGCAATTTAGCAATACCGTCACTGTCCCGCTGTCTATCTGCATACTTGCCGTGAGCCGCTTGCCACGCCTTTCTCGGGCGCGTCAAAGGCGTGCCTCCTCTTTCGGGCATCATCTTTCTATCCTCCGTCGAATGCGAACAGGGCATATTCGGTGCATTCTTGCACCTACACTTTCCCTCAATCGAATAGATTGAAATGCAACAAATAAAATAACAAACATTTTATGTCTTAAAGTTTCGGTTTTTCATTTGAATGCAATAAATTTGTGATGACAAACAGACATCGAGTGAATTAATAAATTTTGCACCTTTTTGACGCGAGTGGCGACAGTGAGGTGAAAGCTTACAAGCGCATACATTCTAGAGGCTCGCACGCACGATGGAGTTCATACTGGGAGCAGTCGCCAGTGGCGCTGCCGTGCTATTCTCGATAAAATCGATGCGATAATGACGCATAAAGTCCGTCATGACAATGATCTGTCCATTCCCTCTCTTTTAGGGGAATGGCAGCGCAGCGCTGCGGCATGGCTGTTCACCGCAGGTGCTTTCACTGATGTGGTTATTAAAGCCACCGCTTTACCAACAGAAACGACACTCTCGCCATAGAGGCGGGGGCAACGGCCGTCGCTGCAAAATTGCTGTGCGGTATTGTAGAGTCCGTAGCGACGCAGCACAGTGAAAAGGCACCAGTTTATCTGCGTGCGCGAAGTCTCCGCGATGCATTGCGAAGCGATGCATTGCTTGTCACCGCTTGCCCAGTGAAGGTGCCTTTGGGCGCATGTACGCAGAATTTGAGTGTGTTGTTCGCTCCAGTGTGCTTGCCGATTGCCTCTGCTGCTGAGCTTACAGCAATCGCAGATGGATATCGTAACGACAGCGCAGTTATCGCATTTTGGTGGGTGAGGGCTCTTGTGTGCAGCTAGAAAATTAAGACTTCGAATGCAGGAAGGTGTTGCAATTGTCTAGTGTGTCGTGCTTGGGATGAAGAAATGCCATCTCACTGGGTGCGTTTGCACTGACCGCTGACCGTGTTTGCGATACTGCGGGTCCGATACATCACTGATGACAGAGCAGCCATCTCAAATGACAGCTGCGATACGTTGTCGTTGCCACAGTTGCCGAAATCAGTTTGCGCGTTAACACGGTACCGCTGCACTGCAGGGGCAGAGAGGCGAAGGAAGCTACTTCGCCAACACGGACCGCCTCGGCCGTCCGAACGACCAACTCTCGAGGCGGCAAATGATTTGGCTCACGTACTGCATGAGCCGAAGCGTAGACATATGGCTGTTGAAGGAGATGACCGGCGACTTGTTTCCTCTATCGGAGCACGCCATCGCCGACTGCAGGAACTACCCTCGTAAGTTCGCGAGGAACGAGCTGCTGGCGCAACCTCCACTCGGTGGCCCCGGGGTAGATAGCGCGAATTGACGAGTTCCTTCTTCGCGGCGAGCAAAAGTACAATCGAAGCAGCCTGATGTCGGGCGACAACTTTCCGCCCAGCCACCAAAATTACGGCGGTGTTAAAGATGGCGTCCCATGGCTCTTCGGCATGTTCTGCACTACCAGAGGGGTGCTGCGACTTTCAAGGTCGAGCGACGAAAAGCGGCGACGCTAGGCGCCATTATTGCGGCCAATGCTCAACCGGGGACCATTATTCATAGTGACGAATTGGTCGCATACAAATATATCCCAAATTTAGTGGTTGCTCATGGGGCTATGCCTCAATCTGTATTTGGGAGATAGTCAACCACAGCGTGAGCATTGTGGACCCCATCACGGGCGTTCACACGCAAAAAATAGTTATTGTCAAAAAGTGAAGGGCCACCTCGTCAGCGATGGGTACAGGGTAGCTGCACCGATGCTGGACTGACACTTTGGGATGGATGTGGTGGCACTCAACGGCCACGTGCGCTGCAAGGACCCTCTCGCGTTTTTAGAAGCCACGGACCGCTCGGGCTAGCCAGTGTAAAGACTCTTTTCTGCGGTTGTTGGAAGCCATCGCTCGACGCTTGCCAGTATGAAGGTGCATCGCAAAGTAAAAGAAAATAAGCTTAGTGTTCTGACCCGTGTATGAGTGCTTTCCGGTGTACCTGAGTGCTTACACGGTAAGCGAGCGGCAAGCCACTTCTGCGCTTGCCTACGCTCCCCTCTTCTCGCAGCCTTACTTTAAGGCGAGCAACGAGCGATCTGTTAAAATCCCAGTGTGAAAACCAGGCGCACACCAATTTGTGCTCGGAAATAGGAGCGCAAGTACGTAGCGAGCCACGCCAATCCAATCCAAAGAAAAAAAGAGGAGGATGAGCATCGCCTCGTGGTATAACGCGAAACGTATTACACTACAAATTAGTCTAATACACATTCCGTGTAAATCTTGTAAACTTTAAAAGTCTTATAACCTACATTAATGTCACTAATATTATTGTACTAAATGCATTTATTTTATAACTTGCTTGTGCCTGTAATGCACTCGGTGGAACGACAAACACGTGAAAGAAGGCACAACCATGCACCGACCGTATTATCACGTGAGCCCCAGTTTGTCGACCGCCCATATGGCAACGCCCAAGGGTTGATAGCCACCCAGACTGAATTTAGATAAACCTATGAAACAGGAGGCGTGCCGAAAGACAAACTTTGTCTTGTTACCATTAGTTCTTTCATCTTGGGGCGTCGCCAGAGCCCGTGAAGATCCCGAGTTTCGCCAAACTCGGCGCATCCTGCATACCACCCCTGATCCTTTTTTCCGTCATTGGTTGCGCCTTAACACTACGCAACAATCACGAATGCTTGTTCTCTTGCTTCGCTAGTCAACATAACTTTTGTCTGCAAAGCAATCTTCACCCCTACTCTTACGGTTTGTCGGCTATGGTGCTCAATGATTTGCTGCAATTCATCCGCAGCATTGCTGAAGCGATCGATGTCATCTGCGAACTGTAGCTTGCTGAGATGTTCTCCATTAATCCTCACAACAATGCTTCCCAGCCTAGCAGCTTGAATACTTCTGAGCATGCAGTGAATAGCGTGTAAAGATTGCGCCTTCTTGCTTAACCACCTTTTTGACCTGTGTCTCTGCTCTCTTCCTACGAATAATTAAGATGCTTTTGGAACCTTTTTACTGTGAGGTCCAGCTCTAAACATAGCTGTATTCGGAAACCAGGTCAAGCAACCCTGAGAGTCGTTGGGCGTTTTCCGGGGAACAGTGGAGAGCCGGGGTTTTTCAGCCTCGCACAATGTGACCGTGCTTTGCAATTCTGCCCAAGTAAACGTCTCCTACCCTTTCCGCCCGCTTTCTCCGCTCACACATGGTGCAGTTGACATCCGCAACCTGCTACAGCCACTTCGCCACCAAGTAAGTCACCGTTCCCTCGACTGAGCGCCGTTGAACGCCAAACCATTCTTATTAGCCTACCCAGCCTGGCGTGTTAACAACGATGTCGTTCATCAACTGGCGTGTTGCCGCCACAGAAGACCTCGCCACCTTGAATGCACAGTTGATTAAAACTGACCTGCAACGCCGGAGCCTCTCCACAACCGGCAACAAGGAGGAACTAATCGACGGACTTTTGGTTGATAAGGCGAAAGACCCACCGCAAAACCACGAACCCGCGCCATGCGTGGCCGCAATTTCAACGTCGTTCCCGAGCATGCCAGTGCCTACAACGTCATTCCCAGCCATGCCAAATAGGAAGACATGGGCCGGCCTCTGACTGATTGCCCCGGTCGGGTGAAGTCCGGGAGCCTAGGGTGTGAGATCTCCCAGTTGAAAAACGCACCAGATCATCTCTCGTATTTTTTATCGTTTACACCAGAGTGGATTTTCAGACATTGGTCTAGTGTACCCGTACTGATGTGTCTGATTTGCCCCTTCTAGTGTGTTTGGTGTGCTGGGTCTGGTGTTTACAGTGAGCCCGGTCTGATGTTTTTAATATCCCTGCCATAGTGTTCTTGGTGTGTTCGGCATAGAGGGTTTGGTGTGCTCGCCTGGTGCTTTATGTATCCTGGAGTGGTTTCTCCTGCTGCGTTTGAAAAATTCTACCATGCATGAAATATCTATTGTGACGAAGAAGACTCGCCGCCATCCAGCGGCATCGCCAACGCTCGGCTCGCTCTGCTGGTTGCTGGTGTCTTTCAAGACGGTGCCGCACGCTGCCTCGCCGTTCCTTGAACTCGTAGCGTCCTTGAAGGAAACCTGCCAATTATCAATTGGTGGAGGTTGCTAGAATTCCCCCGTCACTTGCACACTGGAGCTTCCAACCGGAACGCTTCCACCCATCATGATCAACATCACAGACCCACCGGCGCCTTCACTCCAGTCCATCATCTGCACCGAGGTTCCTTGGCAACGTGATCTGAAGGTCTTCAGCGGTAGAGATGACACTGACATGGAGGACTGGTTACGTCGTATGAACGGGTGAACGCGAATAACAAGTGTGACGACGCTGCGAAGTTGATCAACGTCATATTTTGTCTTACTGGCGTTGCCGAACTGTGGTTCCAAAACCACGAAATCAACATCCTGACATGGTTAACTTTCAAGACGTCTTTCACTCAAGTGGTCGACCTGCTGTCCGCTAACTACGCGCTGAACAGCGCTTGCGAGCCCGTGCGCCGCAGACTGGTGAAACTTTCATGAGCTACATTGAAGAAATCGTCGACCTTTCTAAACGTGTCAACGGCGGCATGCCAGATGCTGATAAAATTCAGCACATCCTCAAAGGCATCAATGACGGCGCATTCCAGATGCTCCTGCATTGGAATCCGCGCACCGTTTCTGAAGTCGTCGCCTTATGTCAGAGCTACGATAAGTTGAAGAAGAAACGCACCCTGAATCGACAGCCTCTGTCGACCGCCGACTCGCTATCGAGTCTCGTTTCCGTTTCCGACCACTCTCCACTGCTTCAGCAGATTAAAAACTTCGTTCGCGCGGAAGTTGCCCGTCAACTTTCCTTGCTCCCCTTCACTCAGAAGCCGTCCTGTCGTCTGCCTACAACGCTGCGCACTGTCATTGCCGAAGAGGTCGCTCAACCTGTTCCCGTCGCCCACCACCAGCCACTTGTGGCCAAGCCTCTTCTCTATGCGCAGACGGTGCAGCCTGTAACCGCGCCTCTTACGTATGTGCAGGCAGTGCGCAGGCAGTGCGTAGGCGTCCTCAGCCGCCTTTCTCGATCCTGCAACAGTCTGCTCCGACTGCTTCTTCGGCCGGGCCGAGAGTCAGCAATCCTAGGCGGACGCCTGACAACCGTCCCATCTGTTACGCCTGCTGCACTCCACGACAGGTGTGTTCCTAGTGCCGCCGTCGCCTTCAAACTTGCAATGACGCTTCCCGACCGTTCCAGTATGGCAGTCAGCCCATGCGCCAGTCAGCACCGGCTCCCTCCCCGCGGTATGTTTCTGCTGACCATACGCGGACCGTTTTCATTTTCCCGGGGAGGGGGGGGGGGGCTGGGGCTCGACCAGCTTTCCGAAACCTACCCACGTATATATTGTGACGTGGGGTCAAACAGATAAAAGCGGGACAACATTTATAAACAGGGAGTGTTGGCTGAGATGGCCAAGATGGTTGAACACGTGCAGCGTCCCCCGGCGATCGTCGTCTTCTTCCTTGATGCAAAGAGGGGGCCCGTAATATCTAACCGCCCCGGCGCGCAGACTAATTACACGAGGAGGCGATGGAAAAGTACGGCTTCAGTTGGGATACGTGCACGACGTCACGAGATGGCAGGGTGGATGGCGAAGAACTGTTCAGTGGGGTGATTTCATAGTTCACGTCACTAAGTTGCCGTAAAACCTTGTAAGGTCCGGTGTAATGCGATAAACGTTTTTTCGGAGAGACCGACGCGACGAGAAGGAGTCCAGAGAAGCACAAGAGATCCCGGAGAAAAGCAGAGGTGCCGGTGGCTGCGGTCATAACGGTCCTTTTGGCATAATTGTGAGTCGGAGAGTCGTTCATGAGCGATCTGACGTGCCACATGGGCTCGCGCGGCAGCATCGCTGGCATACTCCGTGGTATGTTGTACAACAGAAGGTAGTAGCGTGTCAAAAGGCAATGCAGGGTGGTGTCCATACAGGAGGTAAAATGGCGAAAAACCGGCCGTGTCGTGACGGGAGGAGTTGTACGCAAACGTGACGTATGGCAAAGCGCGGTCCCAGTCCCGATGATCGTCAAACACGGACATCGACAGCACATCGGTTAAGGTGCGGTTCAGCCTTTCGGTGAGCCCGTTTGTCTGCGGGTGTTACGCAGTAGTGGCTCTACAGAACAGGAACGAAGGAGGTCATCGACAACTTTCGGCAAGTAGCGGCCTCGGTCTGTGAGCAGTTGCCGAGGGGCACCATGACGAAGGATGACGTCATGAAGGAGGAAATCGACGACGTCAGTGGCGCAACTAGTCGGCAGAGCTCGCGTGATGGCAAAATGCGTAGCATAGTCGGTCGCAACTGCGATCCGCTTGTTCCCTGAAGCAGACGTGGGAAATGGACCGAGGAGGTCAAGACCGATGCGGTAGAATGGCTCCTGGGGCATGTCAATAGGATGCAGAAGGCCTGCAGGCAACCCCGAGGGCCGTTTACGTCTCTGACAAAGGTCACACGCAGCAACGTAGCGTCGAACAGATTGGTACAGACCAGGCCAGAAAAACCGGCGCCGCACGCGATCGTATGTACGGGATACGCCAAGATGGCCAGCGGTCGGAGCATCGTGGAGTTCTTTGAGAACTGTAGCACGAAGATGCTTGGGGAGAACAAGCAGAAGCTCTGGGCCGTCGGGAGTGGTACTACGACGGTAAAGAATATCGTCATGAAGCTCAAACAGACGAAGCGATGTGTCGGGCTCACGAGAATGGAGACGGCCAATTATAGATCGTAATGTGTCGTCACTTTGCTGTTCAGCGCGTATGTTGGCCAGATCTGCAATAGCCATGACGAAGTCACCGGTATCACGTTCGGCTGTGTCGGGAGGGTCGACAGGGTAGCGTGATAAACAGTCAGCATCTTGGTGCATCCGGCAAGATTTGTAGAGCACGTCAAAGGTGTACTCCTGTAGTCGTAACGCCCAGCGACCAAGCCTTCCTGTAGGATCCTTCAGCGATGAGAGCCAGCAAAGGGCATGGTGGTCCGTGACGGCAGAAAACGTTCGGCCGTACAAATAAGGGCGGAATTTTGTCACAGCCCAGACCAAAGCGAGTCATTAGCGCTCACTTAGCGAATAATTCCGCTCCGACGATGAGAGAAGGCAGCTGGCGTAGGCAATGACACGGTCCTGGTCGTTCTGGCATTGGGCGAGTACTGCTCTTATGCCGTGGCCACTAGCGTGGGTGCGAACTTCTGTAGAGGCCGACGGGGCATAATGCGCCAAAATGGGCGGTGAAGTCAGTAAACTGACCAGGGTGGTGAATGCGGCAGCTTGTGCACGATACGAGGAAAAAGAAATGAACTTGTTGAGTAGGTCAGTAAGCGGCCTGGCAATGTCGGCAAAATTCCTGACAAAGCGGCGAAAGTAGGAACACAAGCCGACAAAGCTCCGTACATCGCTAACTGAGCGAGGAACAGGATAGTCTCAGACGGCACGCACCTTGTCGGGGTCAGGTTGGACACCGCTAGCACTAACAAGGTGACCGAAAACGGTGATGTGACGTCGAGCGAAACGACACTTCGAGGAGTTAAGTTGCAGGCCAGCGTGGCGAAACAAATCGAGAATGGCCAAAAGGCGGGCTAGGTGGTCCTCAAAAGTAGGCGAAAAGACAATCACGTCATCTAGATAGCATAAACACATAGACCACTTATAGCCCCGAGGGAGAGAATCCATCATTCACTCGAAGGTTGCAGGGGCATTACATAATCGAAAAGGTATAACCTAGAATTGGTAAAGTCCATCTGGTGTGACGAACGCAGTCTTTTAGCGGTCCATGGCATCCACGGTAATCTGCCAGTATCCGGAGCGTAGGTCGATAGAGGAAAAGTACGTGGCGCCGTGGAGGCAGTCTAAGGCGTCATCGACTCGGCGCAGGGGGTATACGTCCTTGCGTGTGATATTGTTCAAGTGTCGGTAGTGAGCACAAAAGCGCCATCTGCCCTCTTTCTTTTTTACTAGTACCACAGGGGACGCCCACGGACTGGGCGAAGGTTCGATAACGCCTTTGCGAGCATTTTGTCAACTTCGCCTTGGATCACACGACGTTCAGCGAGGGAGACACGATAGGGACGGCGGCAGATAGGGCTCGCGTTCTCCGTGTCGATGCGATGTTGGACAACAGACGTTTGGCTCAGAGAACGATCGTCGAAGTCAATAATGCCGTGGTAAGTCTCCAGGAGGCTGCGAAGGTCAGTAGCTTAATCGGAAGGAATGTCAGCAGAGATCATTCTGACAAAGACATCGCGCGGCGAACTGCTTGTGGTGCAAATGAAGGATGCACTGGAGGGACTGGTGGGATCCAACGCGCAAATTTCGCAGTCTTCGGCAGCAGTGATGGCGGCGAGTGACATGCCTGCCGGAATCAGTTGAGGAGAGGCGCTGAAGTTTAAAATAGGAATGGCGATGCGATTGCCGGTGACAGTCACGAGGGTGTTAGGCATGGCGACGTTCTTGGCGAGCAGAACGTCTGTTACTGGGGATAGCACGTAACTGCCATCAGCGACAGGAGGGTTCGAGACCATGGCGATATACATGGCGGCTTGCGGGGGCATGCGCACATAGTCGAGAGAGCAGAGACAGGCCCAAGGCGTGGTTTGGGCATCGGCTAGGAGAGATAGTTCGAGCTGCAGGAGGCCAGTTGCACAGTCAATTAGGGCAGAATGAGTTGCGAGAAAGTCCAGACCAAGTATAACGTCGTACGGACATTGGTAAAGAACGGCAAATAAAACAGAAGTTGGGTGACTGGCGATGGTGATGCGGGCGGTGCACATGCCAAGGATGGTGGGAGTTCCTCCATCGGCCACGCTTACGACGTGGTAAACAGCAGGGGTGACCACCTTCTTTAGGCGATGGCGAAGACCAGACCTCATGACAGAAATAGAAGCCCCGGTGTCGACAATTGCAGAAATCGTCACGCCATCAACGTCAACGTGCAACACACAGCGTCGAGTCGGCAGAGTAACTAGAGGGTTTTGGGGCAGAGTCGTCGATGCAGCGTTACCTCCGGGCGCTGCATCGTTTAGTTTTCCGGAGTGAAGGAGCCACGGTTGCTGGGCGACTGGGCGCGGTGCGGTGGCGGGGAGCGGGAGGACGGACGGCGGTAAGGTTGCGAACGCGACTGGGGACCTCTAGGTGACGGCGAGCGGCTGGACCATGTCGTGGCAGCGTCAGGATTGTAAGGGTGTGCTGCAGATAGTGGCTCAAAAAGGCTGCGATCAAGGCGCCGAGCATGGCCAAAGGATGGAGTACGTTGCGGCAACGACCAGCGGTTGTTACAGTAGCGAGCAACGTGCACGACTCGGCGGCAGTTAAAGCAGATAGGCCGATCGTCTTCAGTTCGCCAATCAGCAGGGTTCCGAGATCGTGGAGCGAACAGGGGATACCGAGGGAACAATGTCGGGGCCCCGGAATCGGGTGTAGGGCTGACAACCCCGAGATTCGCGAGTTTGTTTCGCAAGATGGCTTGGATGAGTGAAACCGCTGGTGCGCTCGAGTCGCCGGCGTTAGAGCTGGTAAAAAGGCTAGCGGGAGCCATTGCTTCGATTTCGCGGCGGACAATCCTCTTCAATTGGGCCGAAGGCGGCGAAAGCTTAGATTGCGGCCGCTCTTCACACGAAGACGTTGCAGCGGTGTTGGTAGGACGTTCTGGCGGGCTAGTTGGTTCATAGCTTTTAGACGTTTATAAACTGCGCAAAAAACGAAGACACAAGAAAGAAAACACACACGACACACACGGAAATAAACAGTTGGCAGTCAGCGCTCGTGGTGTCGTGTGTGTCTTCTTTCTTGTGTCTTCGTTTTTTGCGCAGTTTATAAACGTCTAAAAACAGCGGTGTTGGGAAGCCGGGCGAATGGTCGTTCAATACGGCGGCTCTTAGCCTGCTCGAAGCGCTGACACTCCTCGATCATGGCATCGACGGTAGCACAATTTCTGCACATCAGCAAATTGAATGCGTCGTCTGCTATCCCTTTCAGGACGTGGCCAACCTTGTCAGACTCTGGCATGTTACTGTCAGCTTTACGGCACAGTGCCAGTACATCCTGTATGTACGACAATTATGATTCCGTGGACGTCTGGGGGCGGGTTGACAGCTGTTGCATCGCAGCGAATTTTCGACTGGAGGCCTTACCGAACAGGTCACGGAGCTTTTGTTTGAATGTATCCCAGCTCCCAAAGTCGGCCTCGTGATTGTCATACCACAACTTCGCCGTTCGACTAAGATAAAACACCACATTGGCCAGCATGACTGTCAGGTCCCAGTGGTTGGAATCGCTCACCCGTTCGTATAGCGTAAGCCATTCCTCAACGTCGATACCTTCGGTCCCGTTGAACGTTCCAGGGTCTCGGGCTTGGACTTCTACAATCGGTGTCCGTGGCGCAGAAGCAGATCCTGGTTGGTGTGCCATGGTGGTCGCACCGCAGCGCCAACCGCTTCGGAGCTCCGTCGTCTGGCGAGAATACCCAGCACCTCCCACCAATGTGCGACGGGGTGTCAAACAGATATAAGCGCGACAAGATTTATAAACAGGGACTGTTGGCTTAGGTGGCCGAGATGGCTGAACACGCGCAGCGTCCCCCGGCGATCGTCGTCTTCTTCCTTGATGTAAGGAGGCGGCCCGTAACAATATATATATATACACTTTGCTAACAATTTTCTATTTCTCGCTTTACGGCGAAAGCCATTATATGGACACTTCAGGCACATTTTCTCTGTTTTCGTCGCCGTGATGTTCTGTATTAAATCCAAAAGCCATATACATGAGCGACCCAAACCCTGTAGGTGCGGGAAAAAGCACATAACAGTGAGCCGAAAAGGATGGCGGCTTGATGGGCATTATCTTCCCACGCGCTCAATATTCGGGTTAGTTGTAGGTCACGTAATCAAACGCGAATGGGAAGGAGAGCACGCGTCTTCTCCTCTAGCCCTGCCGTAGCTGTGAATGACTGTGCGCTGCTGACGCTTATGCGGCCCGCGTGCCATATCTAATTGTTGGTAATCATTGGTGGGTGTAGCGATAAAGGGCGAGCTGGGATGGCTGCTAACTTCATGCACGCTGTCTTCCTTGCCGGGCTGTCTTTCCGCGTCCCTAGTGTTGTAGACTTGAAAGACAGAGGTTATTGCAGATCACTGAGACAGGCCGTCAGTAGTGGACATAAAAATGTGCAGGTAATGGTGATGAATAGAGACCGGATTTTAGGCAAATGCCTTTTTTGTTCCTTGCACTCCTATCACCCCACTTTGATATATGAGCATGAATTAGAGGTTAAGGAAGGCCTTTATAGTGTTTTTATAGTGCCTATAAATGCCTATTTTGGCGTTTGGGCCTAAATGCCTATAAACGCCTATAAATGCCTATTTTAAATATCGGCGCCTATATGAACACGATTTAGCCTCAAGTTTCGCCTTCGAGTGCAGTTAGAGATCGTTATTGATGTTACCGGGAACATTGTTCGGAACTCTATGGGGTTATACCTAGTCCTATAGTTCGACCAACTCCCGAAAAACAACTGCTAGCACTATTGAAATGAGACGAGCCGGCCAGCATACGCCGCCGCGCTGACATGGCGCGAGCGGTTGGCGAATACGAAACCGCGGAGGGCCGTCAGGGGAAAGGAAGGTGAAGAGCAAACGAATAAGAAAAAATGTGATGTGCACGCGGATTTTGTTTTGTTTGTAATTTACTTTCTAAGGTGTTCACCGCCATCGAGTGTTCCTTGTCACCGTACAAGGTGCCAAGTGACAAGGGGCACAATTTTGAATCCAAAAATCTGGAGATGGTGGTAGTTTTCTGTTGTTTCCACAATTTTCACAGTGATTCTTAGACTACGTTCCGCGTGTTCTCCAAACACATTTCTTCAAACATGCACACTTCAAATGGGCGCAAGTGTATTTGGCAGTGTTGGGACGTGTTGCCTGTACAATTCCGATAATATCATTGTATATGAGAAAATTGCCAGAGTTGTACCTAAGAATCCTAGTGTAAGAACATGTTAATTTCTTAATAAATCGCAGTCTCTCTTGCATTCCTTATTTGTCTGTTTTTGGTGTATCTTAATTTAATTGCTAAAGGCAGACATAAAGTGGCGCTTTTTTTAACCACTAGTCCCAGCTTTCAAGTATTCTTTTTCATGCCTGTTTCACTATATGAGACGCTCCAGTACTGTGGCCACTGAACATGAATATGAGCAGTGTGCTTGTTGAATTAAGCCAATTTATCGTGATTAGTCCAGCAGCTTTATGGGACAATTGCACGGCTATGTTCAACTGTTGGCGCATTTGTGCCACCATAGACAATATGATTTCTTGGTTTCCTGTCGTAGATACAGGTCGCGGACGTCTTCGTTTGAAATTATATGCATTTATGTAAACATTTATTGTGCCTATATTTACGAGGTTGGAAGCCTAAAACGTTGTTTTGCCTACATATTTTTGGCGCCTAAAACGCGCTTTTTTAATGCCTAAAGATCCGGCCTCTATTGATGAATTTAATTTTCGGAGTTACGGTGAATGGCGCGGCTGCACGAACCGTTCGACTCCGCTGCCAGCGTTCCTCATAATGCTTGCGTTGGGAAAGCGAGTGCTCGAGGTCATCCAGTGAGATATTTACAGGTTTACATGGTCCGTGCATTACACTATACTAAATATTTTAAATTTAGGTGAATGTTTACTACAATTTATATGGCCACTATAAGTAATGTAACTATAACTCGTGTAAGGCCGCACTATTCTGGCACGATTTTGACGGGCCTTTCATCAGACCGGGCCATTTGACGTCATTTTTCCAACTACGAGTATGAAATCTGCTGTAAACCTCCACAATCGCCTCATCTCCATATCCAGTAGCGACGCGCGAAATTACGCTGCACGCGACAATTCGCTGTTGAGCCCGATCAGAATGAGCGCATGGAACGGGATTGCTTCTCGGTTGGATGTCTTTTATGTTTTTAATATCGACTGTCAAGTTGTGGGTGCGGCCCTTACACGGGTCCGATCTTTACGCCGATTTACACGATGAGAATCTTACTTCGTGCAATTGTCTTTTACTTCGCTGTCACTAATACTGCGTCGCCTTACCGGCCAAACTGCACTCTTTTTTTTTTTAGTACTTTGAGTCCGAGTATAAGCGCTGCTGGGCATGACTTCTAGACTTCTATTTATTCTGATTTCGAGTGAATCCGGCTTGACATCATTTCTATTACTGAGTTAATTCTATATACAAGGTGTTTCAGCGAACACTTTCAAAAATGTTTAAAGGTTGCCTGTGGCAGATAGCAGAATTCTTGTTCATGAGCTCGTCTACTCGAAGAGATGGACAATACTTGCACAAATAAATGGAATGACTAGCTCATCGTCTAATTAGCAAAATTAAGCAGTTAAGTTTTTAGCTAATTACCTTATGGCCCATGTTGCAATTTACAACTTCTAGCCGTGGAGTTCGGACCCACTTGGAACCAATTCTCAGGCTGACACCAGTGTCGAGATAATAATTCTCTAACTTTGCGGAGAAATACATTGGCATGCCAGCCACTTTCTTAACAAGACGTCGTTTTATGCATTGAAGCACAAAACTATGAATACGATATATAAATAAATATAGATATATAAATTATGCGGTTTTACATGCCAAAACCACGATCTGATCATGAGGCACACCTTAGTGGAGAACTCTCAAATCATTAAGACCACCTGGGGTTCTTTAACGTGCACCTAAGTCTAAGTATATGAGTGTTCTTGCATTTCGCTCCCATCGAAATGCAGCCGCCGTGGCCGTGATTTGATCCCGCGACCTCATGCTTAGCAGTCCAACACCAGAGCCACTAAGCAACCACGGCCGGTAAGCACGAAGGTAACTGGAACGCCAATGCATTTCTCCGGAATGTTCGGGAATTAATATCTCAAAACTGGTGTCAGCCTGCGGATTAGTTCCTAGTGCATCCGCCTTGCGAACTCCACGGCTAGAATTTCTAAATTGCAACATGGGCCATAAGTTAATAAGTTAAAAACCTAATTGGTGAATTTTTGTTAATTGGTCGATTATGCATTTCAATTTTTTGCGCAAGTGATGTCCGCCTCTTCGAGTATAGACCAGCTCATGAACTAGAATTGTGCTATCTGCCACAGGCAACCTTTAATTTTTTTTAGGTGTTTGCTGAAACACCCCGTATTTATGGCCTCTGCATGCAAGAGGCGATGTTTCCATCCCTAATGCGTAATAGTTGTAAATAATTAGAAGCGCTTTTCTTTCTTCTTTTTTTTGACGCCAATCGCTAGCATTGCCTACTGGAAAGAGAATCAATACTGAGACACATATCACTCTCGTGCCTATCACACACCGTTGATAGGAGACTCTGCCGAAGGGGTCACTGAAATCTGCAAGTTTTGTTCAGGGTCAAAAAAGCACGCACAGTAATTTGAACTTATCACAACTAACAAACACTGTCCTTGATAAACTATATTGGTGGAGTAAAGCAAATTCTTTACAGATTAGCTCTCAAAAAACCAAAGCTGTTCTTTATGAACCCGCCCAAAGACATGTAAATCGTAATCTAAACATTTTCTATCGATCCGAACGAATTGACGTCACCGCGGACGTGAAAACACTGGGAGTGATTTTTGATCAGCATTTAAGGTGGGACAAACACGCAGAACGCGGGGAAACAAGTATGGCAAAAGCATGCGCTTCGCTTTGTAGGCTTCGAGATGTTCTTCCGTTACCCGCCGTGGTTGCTCGGTGGCTATGGTGTTGGGCTGCTGAGCACGAGGTCGCGGGATCGAATCCCGGCCACGGCGGCTGCATTTCGATGGGGGCGAAATGCGAAAACACCTGTGTACTTATATTTAGGTGCACGTTAAAGAACCCCAGGTGGTCCAAATTTCCGGAGTCCCCCCCCTACGGCGTGCCCCATAATCAGAACTGGTTTTGGCACGTAAAACCCCATAATTTAATTTAGATGTTCTTCCGTTAAACTACGGCTATTGCTGTATAACACAATATTTATTTCTCATGCAAATTATTGTAGTCTTGTATAGAAGACAACGTCACAAAAAATATTCAGACGTTATCTCTTTCACAAAAAAAAAAAACATTGCGCCATATTGCTTGTATTTCTTACGACAGTCATACAGGGACCTTATTTTCTAAGTTTAATGTTTTCCCATTTCATTACAATTATCAGTTTAATCTTGCTATCAAATATAAAGAAAGCGTAAAACGAGGCCACACGGGATTTACTGATCTTTGTAATCTAAGCAAAACTCATCACATCAAATACGACATTCGGGAGCGAGAAACTTGGGCTGTGCCTTTTTCACGGACTAATCGTGGAAAGGACAGACTATCATGCCGAATATCGGTAATACTTAACAGTCTTGAAAAGGAAAACATGGATCTTAGGACTGTTTCACGTCGAATTCTGAAGGAATTTTTCATTAGCCGTGCGATTGTATGTGAATAGTGTATGTTGTTATATGCGTTTCCTTTTCTTGCTCGGAATAATTTTGTATTTGTCTTGTATGTGAAAGTGCTTTCATATATTCTGATGTACCTGGAAAAATGTATTGTTTCATCACCTTACATAAATGTCTAATTTCTGTTAGAAGGCGTGTATTGTTGGTAAAAAGAAAAAAAATGGTTACAGTGTGTCTTTTTAAAACATATTTTATGTATCAATGTATTGTTGCGTGAAAAGCGATCAGAAAATGTCTGCTGCCAAATACTGTAGGGGCAGGGGCCTTAGTCAAGCCGCCTAAAATAGCGGCTTTTTGCTCCTGTCCTAGCATTTGCACATTTAAAGATGAATGCAGAAATAAAGGAATGGACTGGGATGGAATGTGAGGTGAACATACATCAACATATTAATTCTCTAGGTATAGGCTACCCATTTATTTGGCTACCTCCTTCTCTTTAAAATTATATAATAAACATTGTCCTGTTTATATAGTTAAATATATTGTGTCTGTGCATGGTGCTCACAGCGGAAATAAAAAAAAATGTTGAAGTGAGGAAACACGGATGACGCAGCCGCCGCTGGTGCTTCTAATGCGCTTGTCCTCCTATTGTCAAGCTTTGCCGAAATAAAGCGAAAGTGTAAATTAAAATCCATACACATCCGCGCCAACAATGGTGCCGTAAGCTTTTAGCCACAACAAAAATGAAAATGTAGTACGCAATAGAATCTTCAAATTAGGTGGGTAACAGAACTCCGGTAATGACACCTTCGGGGCGGGGCGGGGGGGTGTACCCCACGGATCGCCGGGGGGGGGGGGGGAGGGGGGCTCAGCCCCCCGGGAAACTCCGGAGGGGGCTCGAGCCCTGGAGCCGCCCCGTAGTCGGCGCCTAGGCTTCTGACCCCCCTAAATTTCTGTCGCACCGCTCCCCACCTCCTCGTCGAGGATCGCTCTCCCCAATGCGTCGCCGACCCGCACCCTGCGACCAGGAAAACCAAGCGCCGCAGTTCAAGAGGCAAGAACTGCTCCATCTTCGAACTGCCCAAGGCCTCGCTCTTCTCCTGCTAACAAGGTCACAATATCTGTCGAAGGTATTTCTACTTTTGCGTTTGTGAACTCTGCCGTTCGCTGCGCACGGTGACCACGCCCCTCTCTGAACTGTCGCTTCACACGGCTAGTGCGCAGCACGTGACACCACTCGCAGCCTGTACTGCCCGTGTGCAGAACAGGCTGCACACGGGCAGTACAGGCAGGAACAATGAACGGGCAGTTCATTGTTCTTCCTGCCGGCTCACATGACGTCATCCTTCCGTGGGAGTTCGTTTGCCGTCATAATGTCGTCATCGACTGCGCACGAGCTGAAGTTGAAAATGTTTTCCGGCGGCACTGCAGCATCACGGGATAGCGGAGACATCCATAAAAGGCCACGTCTGCTGCGGACGGCTTTCACTTGGCAGTGGCGACGAACACGCTTCGATATCGCCTAATCCTTGCTGCCTTTTCGCTGCAGGTTAGTGATTGAACATTGTAGCTTGTAGGATTGTAGCACTGTAGTTGTAGCATTGTAGCTTTTTTTTCGTCGTCGCTGCCAAGCTTTGTGAAGTTTGTGACTTTCTTTTTTTTTTGTAACGGACGCGTAAGCGCGCACTGTTGTTGTTGAACTATGGCAAAGGAACTGTTAAAGCTCAAGGAAGAACTACGGGCGGAATTCAAACAAGAGCTTGTAAAGTACAAAGACATGGTAGAACGTGATCTTCGAACGAAAATTCGAGAATTAGGAACGGAGCAGCGGAATATGACTAACAGCATTTATTTTGCTCACAAAATAATTGAGGAACTAAAGCAAAAGCTGAGCTCTGCGGTCTCAGTAAATGTTGAACAAGAAAAACAGTGATGAGCTTCTTCGGGCTAAGTGCACAGCTTTGGAGTCTAGAGGTGCTGACATGGAAAGGCGACTTCTGCTTGCCGAGCAGTACTCTCGCAATGTCAATCTAGAAATTCAGGGCGTTGCTAGACAAGAAAATGAAAGTGTGCCGCATATCCTGTCAATGATCGGAAATGCCATTAATGAGCCAATTAGAGAAGCCGACATTGAATCTTGTCACAGAGTGCCTACGCGAAACCCTGAGCGATCCAACATCGTTGTACAATTCAAATCAAGAGCGAAGCGTGATGCAACTCTGAGGAAAGCAAAGAAGGCTCGACTAACAAACAAAGACGTGGGACTAGATATCTCGACACCAATCTACATCAATGAGCACCTTTGCCCGACATTGAAAAGGCTACTTGGAATGGCAATAAGAAAAAAAACATGAATGCAACTGGAAATCTGTGTGGACAACGAATGGCAAGATTTTCGCGAGGCAGAGCGAGCTTTCAGCTGTAATTCAGATTCATGATGAAAGTTCTTTATCTAAGATAACTTCTAGTTCGTAAAGGCTCACTGTTTGGTCCAAGAAAGATGGAATACCACGAGTTCGTATTGCCTCATTTGCTTAGTGCTCAAAACAGATTCCATTCGACTGTGTTACATTTCAATGCGCGATTTGCAGAGTTTAAGAGTGACGTCATACACTACCTTCTCAATGATTTCCAGTTCAAGTTTCAAGTTATCATGATGACTGAAACATCGTATGACGGCGCAAGCTGCCGGCAGAAGTTTAATGGGTATGAGGCATTTTTCCTTGACCGTAGTATAGGCGTGGTGGAGGCGTTGCTATTCACGTAGACGGTCGCTGGAAGTATAATTTAGTATCAGATTTCTGTGTCACGTGTGAGGACTCGAAGTATTGGCACTCAGGCACAATTCAGACATGATAGCTGCTGTGTATCGTCCTCCAGGGGGCAATATATTGAGCTTTCAAAGCTTTTTTGATAAATTTCTATATTACGTATCGTCCAATAATTTTACACTGGTATGTGGTGGAGATTTCAATATCAATATCTTGAATGATAACCCCATTACCACGGACTTTTTGAACATGCTTCAATGTGCCGGATTTAGGAATGTCACTTCCACAGCAACACGTGTTACACCATAATCTGTCTCGTGCCTTGACTTAACAATAACAAATATTGAAGCCAGTGTATTTCAATGTGGAACAGTTTCATCAGATATAAGTGATCATTGCCCGGTATTTATGTGTTATTCCCACAAGCCGAATATTAAGGAGATGTATCGTGAACCGTACACAATGCAAACTGTAACAAACCACAGTTTGGAATCTTTTAAGAAGGAGATTAGTGAACATGATTGGTCTTTTCTTTTCAACTTAACTTGTGCAGATCAAGCCTATCGAAAATTTCTTGCTGTCTTTTTACATATATATGCGAAACACTTCCCATTCAAGCAAGCTAAACTATCGAAAAAAATACGTAAACCATGGGTGACCTCCTCTCTTGCTAGTATGATACGACTTAAGAATAAACTTTATAACTTATTCTTGAAATCAAGAGTGCTGACAGATTTGGCAGAGTTTAAAAAAATACGTAACAAGCTAAATCGGGAGCTAAGGCGAGCTAAGGCAACTTACTACGAGAAAATGTTTGCTGAAAGCGCACAGCAATCACCTGACGTTGTATGGCGCTTAATTAATGATGTGCTTGGCAGGCGCGTAGCCAGGGGGGGGGGGGGGGCTGATGGGGCTTCGGCCCCCCCCCCCCCCCGAAATTTTTTCGTGCTGGCATGCACCGCCGACCAAAACTACCACCGACGCCGGCAATCATTGCGGATTTTGTCTACAATGTCCTTTTCACGCTCGGAAAGACATTTCGGCACGAACATTGCGAACTCGGGCTGGATTTCGTGACAACGCCCTTGCACCTGGAGTCACGTAACGCAAGGAGCCCCATCCGAGCACAAACTTTCAACGGCTTTTCGATAGCGAGCGGGCGCGTTGGGGCATCTCGCAGCGGCCGCGGAATATACGGAGCGCATGGATTTCAATTACGAAACTTTATGGGTATAAAGTTCTCATAAACTTTTGACGCGAAAGGTGCGCTGAAATTTCCAAAGGCATGCTTTAAAAGATTTTCAATTCTAGAACTTTATGAGGTTAATGTTCTTATAAACTTGGGCCAACATGCGCGCACTGGAACGCTCGTGTCCAAGCCGTTCCATAAATGGAAGCGCGCGCTCGCAATCTCCCACATACACGAAAATACTAAATATCACCGTGACTGTCAGCTAGCAGCTGATAATTTTCTCCAAACATTTTCAGGAAGCGTGCCCAATGTGATTGATCAGCTGGACCAGGGCAGGCAAAGTAAAATATGAGAAAACAGAAGAAAGTGAACGGCCTAGTATTCAGGATTTTTTTTTTTTTTTTGCGGGCGACAAGGTCTGGCTCTCCGTGGCCACAGGGACAGGGGCCCTATGGATTTAAGCAATGCCCCTGCTGAAAATACAGGCATTTTCAGA
Source organism: Dermacentor silvarum (assembly GCF_013339745.2). NCBI lineage: Eukaryota > Metazoa > Arthropoda > Arachnida > Ixodida > Ixodidae > Dermacentor > Dermacentor silvarum. The sequence goes on from NC_051156.1 coordinate 33,392,957, forward strand.
GTGCTTCTTCGCATGCGAGCTGATTGTGGAGACACATATCTGAAGAACCATTTGGAAAGTTGCCCCAGTATTGCCTCGTATTTAAGCCCAGACGCACAAAACCAAATTATAGAAATTTGTGGCGAAATTATCAAAGAAAGCCTAGTTGCATAAGCAGGCTGCTTCTCCATACTTCCTGGCGAAACGACGTATATTGCTGGAATCGAACAGTCTACTGTTTGTGCAACGTACCTAAACAAGGATGCCAACGGCATCGAGGGAGTGTTTTAGTTTTTATCTCCGGAATAGATGCCCTCTCTCTTTGCGACTGCAGGTTCTATTTAAATGTTTACAAATTGTTCCAGATTATAGTCACCCTTCCAGTGACCACTGCCAGCGCAGAGGGAATATTTTCTAACAAGAGTTTACTAAAAAACTACTTGCGCTCTACAATGTCTGTGGAACGCATGGTTAGGCTGTTTCTTCAGCACTGTTTCTTCAGGTCTATAAGTTCTTAATTATGAAAACGTATGACTGCTCATTAGCTTTTAAAACCGCAGAAATTTTCGCCGTTTATTCTAGCAGTTGGCATCATGATCACAATTATCACGCGAATACAAAAATTACGAGGGTACCAATAACCAATTTTGACCGACCTTGCTCATTCAAAGCCCGGCCCACGCGGCGTTCACCAAAAACACTTGGATATTGGGTAGTTAAATTTAACGCATCATCTGTGGCCTTCGTTTGTCCTTTTCTTTCCTTTTCAGCTACCTGCTTTTATTTCTTTTTTGAAACGAAGGAATACCCTCCTTTAATTTTGGTTGCAGAATAATTGTCGCGTTGTGCAGGGAGTTAAATTAGACATTTTCGTACTCATTTATGCATTATTCCTCTATTATTCTACCCACATGACACTGTCGCGACCGCTGCATGGCCCAAGTATATATCACGATTTCTGCGATCATAGTTATGTTCTTGCCAGGATCATCTGTCTTTCTGTGCTCAAAGTTTACTATCTGTGACTGAGCAACATGTTTATTTGTCGTATTTGACGCATTATATACACTGACGTTTGCTTAAATACGTAGATTTATTGGAGACTCACACGTATTTTTAAATATCTTACTGTGAGGTTTTGTGTATACAAGCAGTGAACTTTGTTTCCAGCGACTCTTTTGTTGCCCTTTAGCGAGTTGTATCTTCGCATTTGTATATTCCATTCTATCTTCGCATTTCTAATATATACTTTGCAGAACTCCCACTTTTTATTTGTACTCACTGCTGCGAGTATTATCTCGGTGTAATTACAATACACGACGAATCACAGCTGCTCCTGCGCAATCGGTTGCAACGAGGGATAGCGTCATTGAAGTTTATTCCTGGCCGTTGCATATATAAAAAAATGTAAACAAGGTTCTTGAATGACAAAGATTCATCAAAATATTTGTCCTCAACTTGTTCATTTCATGGCCTTTACGTTTTTCATATAAGCTGCATGCACTGCTTTGCTGGTTTCGAACTGATATTGACCCCTTTCGCGGCGATCCCGTGGGCGCTGCCATATTTGGTCACGTGGTGACGCGTCCATTGCTTGCCTCAACTGCCTCCGTTGACTCCTTGTTTACAATGGAAGTGTATGACGCCGGCGCGGCTTAGAAAACCTCTGTTTTCGGAGATATCGTAGACAGTGACTAGGTGGACGACACGAAGCTTTGATCACAGCTTCAGAGAACATGCAAAAGCGCTTTCGGAGCTGATTGAGCTATGTCCAAACGGCGCAGGCAGTTTATATGGTGCTTCTTCTAAAAGCGGGGCTAAATATGCATTCCAAGATTTGCGATTGTGAATTCAGTCAGGATTAGTGTGTTTTGCTCTTTGTTCTTTATTCGGCAAATATTTTGAAGCAGTGGCTTGTAAGTTTCTGACTCAGTGAAGTCCCTCGGTGCGGCCACTATCTGATTATTTTCTGCCTAATCGCTCGCGGGTGTGCTCAGTTCCGAATCCGATAGATTTGTTCTTGCTGCGCACAAGGCTTGAAACGTAGCTGTTTTGTACATTGTAATACCTTGTAGCAAATATATATTACAGCTAGTAACTTGCTTACTCTTGTGGACCGTCACGAAACATTCAGCTTCGACCATTGGTGCGCCATAGGTGTAGTCCGTCATTTATTGTGTGTATACAGTGCGCACATATTCAAGTGTGCGTCCATTCACTTATTCTTGATACGTCGGCGATAGAGTGGGCGTAGGTTTTCCTGCCATTTGGACAGATGTGTATAGATAACGTGCGCGAAACTTACTATGAAAGGAAGCGGCGCTACTCCCTTTGTCATTGTTTAACGAGTAGTACTCACTGTTGCCGACGTTCTGGGGATGAAGCCCTTTCTTTGAAGGTTAGCGATACAAGGCTGGCGGATGAGCAAATTTCTGTATCCTCTAGGAAAGCCGTACATCACGAAGTGCCGGTAACACGTTCGGACAGTTGCAGCAGCGGTCCGCGAACTTCGCCACACAGATTAATTCTATTCCTTAACATGCCAGTCACTATTTTTGCAGCCAACTACTGCACACGTCTTCAATCCACATTATTCAATCTAGCAAGATTGGAGCACAGTGTGTTAGCGAAAACTCAGTCGCATTTCCGACAGCTGATCGCACAGAAGCAAGGTAGAATCGCTAATGGTTTCGTATTCGTGCGTGGTCGCTGAGGAGAGGTATGGCGCGCCGCCGTGAGCGCCATCTCGTTTCTCTGAAACAAACTGCTCCGCGAAAAGGGTCAATAGTTCTAAAGTTCATGTGATGCTTTCTTTACTTATTAATTAGACAAAAAAAAGCACGGCAGCATTGATATCAGTTATTTCTGCCACAATTTTTGGGGCATACGAATATATTCTCTTATGAAAACATAAATATTTTAATGGACAGTGCATAGCGTTCAATAATTCGTTTGCAGCATCTAATATACAATGAAATTGGCAATGCAGTTATTATTCATGCATTTGATTCCTCGACAAATTCTATAAGAAGGAGGCCGCGCTGCAACCTGAGCCCCCCCCCCGAACAAAATTTCTGGCTACGCCACTGGTGCTTGGTTGCGGTAAGCGGGACTCCGCACCGGCAAAGATTACCGTTGACAATGTCGAGCTCGCTGGTAAAGAACTTGCGGATCACTTGAATAATCATTTTGTCAATGTGGGTAAATCACCAAACATGCCTTTGCAAGCAGACTTTTTCAGGGCTACAACAGGAAATAAATGCCCCGACAGTATTTTTCTAGCGCCAACGGATGAACAAGAAACTTACACGACATTCATGAATCTAAAGAACAGTAAAGCACTAGACATTGACAACATTCAAATAAAACCTATAAAATATGTCTTAGATTGCATTACTCCTGCGCTCAGCCACATTTTTAATTTGATACTTGAGTCAGGTGTTTTTCCAGACGATATGAAAAGAGGCAGAGTGACTGTGTTGTTTAAAGGTGGTGACAGTGACCTGGTGACTAATTATAGACCTATATCTATTATTCCTGTGTTTTCTAAGGGATTAGAAAAATTAATCTATACGCGTATATCTGCCTTCTTCTGCTCCAGAAATATAATCACTGACTTTCAGTTTGGTTTTAGGAAAGGAAGGTCAACGGAGACGGCCCTATTAACACTTAAGGAAATGATATTGCAAAATTTTGAACGAAATCTTTTCACGCTAGCTGTTTTTCTTGATTTCAGTAAGGCTTTCGATTGCATTAATCATACCATTTTACTGCTTAAGCTAGAATCATACGGAATCCGGGGCACGTCACTTCAGTTGATAAAGTCATACCTGCAAAACAGACAGCAATGCGTTCAATTAAGCAGTCATACGTCATCATATTTACCTGTTTTAAATGGTGTGCCCCAGGGAAGCGTACTGGGGCCGCTATTATTTAATGCTTACATTAATGACATCGTGGATATTGATCCCAGTGTGAGCTTTGTTATATATGCTGATGACACGAACTTACTTTTTTCAGGCCCTGACGCAAATGAGTTAATTAATCGGTGTAATAAGTTATTGAACAAGCTTTTCTTGTGGTCTAGCAAAAATTTATTGAATATTAGTCCACTGAAAACAAAAGCCATCGTATTCCGAGCAAAAAACAAAATATTTTCATCAACACAAGCGTTAGCTTATGCAGGTGAAGACATTCTTTTTGTAGATGAACATAAAATTCTTGGTGTCACGTTTTCATCAAACCTCAGCTGGAACCAACACGTCGTTGATATCTGCAAAAAAGCCTCTAGTGTAGTCGGTGTGCTAGCTCGTGTTAGACATATCTTACCCGCAAAGGTGAAACTACAGATATACAATGCTCTTTTTCTTTCGCACATAAATTACTGCAGTTTGGTGTGGGCAACCACGACAAAAACTAACATAATGAAACTTCAGACCATGCAAAAAAAAGTCATTAGACATGTCGCTAATTTAGATTATTTGGCATCAACACAACTTGTGTGTCGGGACTACGGTATTATTAAAGTGGAATATATGTATATCTTTCGCATTCTGCGATCCTGCTATTTTTCTTCCATTTCGTTTAAACAATTCATTAAAAATACCGCATGTCTAACTGCAAAAAATGTTTTCTTAGGAACAAGAAGCAATGATGTTTGATTTGTTCCGAGGTTTCGAAATAATTACAAATCTCAAACATTGCAATACAATCTACCAAATATTCTCAATAAATACAGTCATGTAAACAGTTTCTCATTAAAAGAACTGCGATCCTTTTTTGTAAATATAGGCTAACTTTTTTGACGTTGTAAAATGTGCTGTCTGTACGATTTCACTTTTCTTTCAGTTTGTGCATCCATGCTGTACCGAATAGGTTATATGATGAAAAACATATAGCAAAAATAGTATCTGTATAATTTTGTTTGTCTGACATCTGATGTACATTGTATGATGCAGGACATACACAAGGAGCAAATTTGTATATATCTTCCCTGATATTCTGTAATTATTTTTTTTAATTTATTTTTTATTTTTATTATTTTATTTTTGGCAATAATGGTGTTATGGTTGTTGGATTCTTCTTCCGTGTTTTTTTGCTCGCGTCCATGTAACTATCTTTCTGTGCTATGTTAGTATCAGGATGTTTTCGTAGTAATGTATATATATGTTTTTCTTACACCGTATTTGGTATTGTAATGCTAGCTTATGGTCTTTATTGTTATTACACATCTTTTTTCATTGTCCCAACTGCCTTGTATAGGGTTCACTGGCCTCGTCAAGCTGTCCATAAACAGCTTTTAGCCAGTGAACCTCTCCAGAACCTGTTTCTTTCTGGGAAATAAAAATGATTTGATTTTGATTTTCGCCGCTGTGTGACGCACCTTCCCACGACGCTCTTGATCAGCCGCCTAAACTGGGCGTGCATGAGGACACCGACACTCCGCCTGGCTCTTTGCCTTTGTCCCAGTCGTCTGTGGTGCCGTCACCGATGCTACGGTCTTCTTTACACCGTCTGACGTCTTTATGATTTGCTAAGCTGTTCCACTGCCTTTTTCAAAACTTGACATCGCCGCCGGCCTCAGCAATATTTTTCTGTACAATCCTTTTTCTGTGTACATTGCTTATCGGCGAATGTCTCGGCCACTTGGAAAACCTTGACTCTTCGTTCTTTGTTACCAGATGAATCTTGCCATCTTGACTCCAATGACCGCCACACCCTTTCAACGCTTGAAGAGTCGTCCAGTCACATGTTCTCGAGTTCCATCGCCACTAACCCCTGCCGAACACTCCGAGCTTCTTCAGCTTCTAAACCACTTTAGAAATTCTTTAAGTGTTTCTCACCCGCATTTGGGTCGAACGTCGGAAGTGCAGCACTACACTGATGCCGGCTTAACGACGGCTGGTGAAGCCGGCGTCAGCGACCGTATCGCGTCTCTGCTGAAGATCGTCGCGTGATTAATGACCAAGTCGACGATATGCTACGTCGTGGCGTTATTCAACTACCCTACAGTCCCCGGGCATCTCCTGTCGTTCTCGTTCGCAAGAATGACGGGTCTATTCGCTTTTGCATAGACTAGCGTCGATTGAATACGGTAACGCGCAAGGACGTCTTTACTTGGCCGCGCCTCGACGACGCCCTTGACAGCCTTCAAGGTGCAGAATTATTTTCGTCCCTAGACTTGCGTTCTGGCTACTGGCGGGTTCCGATGGCTAAGGCCGATCGCCAGGAAACTGCAATAATTACACCTGACGGCCTAACGAATTCAACGTGATGCCTTTTGGACTTCGCAACGCGCCTGCGACGTTTGAACGACTCAAGGACAATACGCTGCGTGGCCTCAAGTGGTCTATGTGGATGTTACCTCGACGATGTCATGGTTTTCTCTCCTGATTTTGCGACCCACCTACTTCGCCTTAGACATGCTTTGACGTGTCTCACCAACGCTGGCCTGCAACTCAACATCAAAAATTTCACCGCATATCCACGAAGTGAATCATGATGAGTGGGACGAAGCACTGGGGATCGTTATACCGTACAATCACCCGTGACAATGCCCCACTCGAGCATGTAAATGCGTGACAACGCGGTGTATGGTGTATACAATGTGTTTTATTGCTCATAATGCCTATACCGTGTTCAGTTCCGGGTTGCGTTTCGATTTCATTATAACTGCTTTATGGTCACTGATATACAGAGCCAGCGGTTCTTCTAGCGGATACATCCTAAAGTTTGCAAAGACGAGGTCTATGCTCGTTCGCCTCGTTGTCGTGGGTTGCTTGTAGTCGTAAGTGATGCACCGTTGTCGGCGTTGCCGCTTTGCCGCCGCTTCCATGGCTCTCGCCTCCGAGGTAGCTTGCTGTCGGCGTTGCCGGGGAGCCGCCGCTTCCCGCGCCCTCAAATCCGGGTCCACTTGGCGTTTTTGCTGCTTTACCGATGCTTCCCGCGCCCTCGTCGCCGGCGTAGCTTGCTGTCTGTGTAGACGCTGAGCAGCAGCATGCCGCGCCTTACGTTCGTCCATGGCAGAAAGAGACTGTGTGGTCTGGAACGCGCCGAAATTATCAAGGGGCTTTAGCGCACCCTATACACAGCAGCGCCATCTCGTGTGTAGATGTTGAGCCGCTGCAAGACACGTTTCATCCATGACAGTGCAGATGGCGTGGCAGTCGATGTGAGCACGGACGACGGCGCTCCATACACAGCAGCGCCATCTCGTGTATAGACGTTGAGCCGCTGCATGCAACGTTTCATCCATGACAGTGCAGATGGCATGGCAGTCGATGTGAGACCGGACGACGGCGCGCCATACACAGCAGTGCCATCTCGTTCATGACAGACAGATGGCGTGGCAGTCGATGTGAGCACGGACGACGGCACGCCCTAAAGTCCCTATATAAGAAAAGTACCGCCATCTACTCTTTCCTTCGCCGCCTCCTCTCCTAAAGCGCTTGCTTTTTCTTTACTTTTTGCTTGCGAAAGCCAAGTCGACGGTGGCGCACCTAGAAAGTCCACGTTGAAGGTTTCAGGCCGGGCGCGCTGCCGCCGCCACCGGCGACTGCGGCTGCGCAGAGGACTTTCAAGATGGCTCTGAGGCGGAAAAAAAGAAAATATAAAGAAGTGAAAAGCGCGCGCTATCATCGTCCAATAGGAGATACAGGATAACACAGGAGAGAGCGAAGCGGCATTTGTCAAAGGATGGCGGTACTTTTCTTATATAGGGACTTTAGGCGCGCCCTACACAGCAGCGCCTTCTGGTGTATAGACGTTGAGCCGCTGCATGCAAGGTTTCATCCATGACAGTGCAGATGGCGTGACAGTTGATGTGAGCACGGATGACGGCGTGCCATACACAGCAGCGCCATCTCGTTCATGACAGACAGATGGTGTGGCAGTCGATGTGAGCACGGATGACGGCGCGCCATACACAGCAGCGCCATCTCGTTCATGACAGACAGATGGCGTGGCAGTCGATGTGAGCACGGACGACGGCGCGCCCTAAAGTCCCTATATAAAAAAGTACCGCCATCTACTCTTTCCTTCGCCGCCTCCTCTCCTAAAACGCTTGCTTTTTCTTTACTTTTTGCTTGCGAAAGCCAAGTCGACGGTGGCGCACCTAGAAAGTCCACGTTGAAGCTTTCAGGCCGGGCGCGCTGCCGCGCCACCGGCGACTGCGGCTGCGCAGAGGACTTTCAACATGGCTCTGAGGCGGAAAAAAAGAAAATATAAAGAAGTGAAAAGCGTGCGCTATGATCGTCCAGTAGGAGATACAGGATAACACAGGAGAGAGCGAAGCGGCATTTGTCAAAGGATGGCGGTACTTTTCATATATAGGGACTTTAGGCGCGCCCTAGAGTGCCTCGATGCGCGCGCCCCCGCTTAGAGTGGTGTCAGCTTTTGAAGGGGCAGGTGCCGCCTCCTCGGCCTTGGCGGCAGCGTGGCCGCCATTTTGACGCCCCCGACCCGTCACTTGTGCATGGCGTGCGTTTTGTTGTTAGCTCGGTGCTCGTTTCCCTCAAGTTTTACGCGCTCGCTTCCGTCACCATGCCCGGGTGTAGCGTGCTGCAGTGCACCAATCATTCCAGGAACGGCTGGAAGCTGTACAAGCTTTACAAGAGACCCGAACAGAAGGCTTTTTTGGACAGTACAAATCAAACGTTTCACAGCTTTCTATTGCTCAATACGTGCTACATAAATATGTTTTTTCGAGCGTGAAAGAAGCCTGCGAATATACGCAAAATGCCTCCAGCGGCCAGTCGCGCGGCAATTCTGCGTGTATTCGCGGGTTTCTTTCACTCTCGGAAAAACACATTTATGTAGCAGGTATTGAGCAAAGCTGTATCGGGAGTTTTTCATGTTGCTCGACAATCTTCTCATTGACACTTTGATAATTAGGACAGTACTTCTCGCGTTAGATAATTAATTACAATTACCTAATTAAATCTCAGTAACGAAAAATTTACTGGCCGCTACTCCACTGTAATGGAAACAATACGCACTAGGTTTGCTTCGCGTAACGTCGTTCCTGCTTTTTTTAATCGTGCTGCGTGGTAGCTGGGACACCCTGTATATATATTCAGTATTTCAATCTTTTGATCAAGCATAATGATGATAAAGAAGCTGTCATTTCATCTTAGCAGGCTATTTACGTCATACTGCCCCTCGGCACTCTATCCTGTGTACAATACGGATGATGCCATTTATAATAAGTGAGTAAATTGTTTGTAACGTTAGCAATAAGCCACCATAATCGCGCTCAGGTACGTTTCCATTTTTTCGCAGTTTTCATTTCATTTATTGAGCATTCTTTTTCACACATGATATGTTGAAAATACAATGATGCAATATTTATACAATGACAGTGGTTACAGAAAAAACAAATACAATGAAACAGTGAAAAAGACGTAAGGACAGGAATTAAAAGCTGCTGAAATAGCAGCTTGACGGGATTCCTGACCCTAATATTTTAAAGCAGTTTTCGCAGCAAACAGTGCGAGGTAATAATACATGTTCATGTAAAAAATAATCATAAAAATGTAAAGTAGGAGTCCGCAGAGTGAAATAATATACATGTACATACAAAACAAAAGAAATAACAGTGTAAAAATAAGAATCACAAAGAGTGAAAGAAAAATGCCAGCATATATAAAAATATGCCTATATTAAAAAAAAAACAAAAAACCGTACACACGAACCGCATACACAAAAAGGGAGGGATTTCACTGTAATGAATGAGTGCATTCAGCGGTACTACATGGCGTTTCTAATTAAATATTCTTTCCACACTTTCCTTGTCACTGTATGAGCGTTAATACCCTCGCTGTTTAAGAAATTTGAAAAATAAAAATGTTGCAGTGGCTTAGCTCGACTATGCCAGAATATACGTAGCGTTAGCAAAGGTTCAGCTGATTATTCTTAGCTTTCCTGGTTGTCTAGATCGTCAAGGATTAGCTTGATTGTCATGCTTACTGCTGCTCCAATGACACGCACAAATGCCAGTCAGAAGCGCAGCGGCTCCAGCGCAGTGTCAGACTGTCACATATAAGAGGCGCCGGTGGCGCGAAAAAGAAGAGCACGCGATGCCTGGTGTTCGGAACGGCGCGAGCGCGCGAGGCGCACGAACCGATGTATAGTCGAGGGATGAACGGCGCTGTCCGTTGAGTTTCAACGTGGCACCGGGTCAGGAAGGTCGCATCTCCAGCTACGTTCTGGCGACGGGAGACTTGGGGGTCTGGCTGAGTCCGCGACGCTGGCCGTCCAAGGTGTGGCCGTCGACCTCGACAAGTTCGGGCGAGGCTCCTGGTCGGGCTGCAGCTTCTCACGGCAGGACCAGACACCCCAGAGAGGATCCCCCTTCTGCGGCAGACCGGCACGTTTGATTCTCCTCGGGACGCCACGTCGGCACTCCTGAAGAAGTTGCGACGCATCCCGACGCTAGGCCTAGGCAGGTGGGCCTAAGCTACGGCGAACGCCATCGCTGACGAGCTGACGAGCTCATCACCAACGAAGTACCGACGTACTCACCACCGACAAAAGAGAACGCGAGTCGTCGGCATTTACGGCAGCATCGACACCCGAAGGAATACGACTTGGACCCGACGTAAGGAACTTCAAGTCAGCGGTCCGTAAGAGCCTACGTTTTTGATTGCGACGCAGTTAGGCCGGGGCCAGGGTGGTCAGACTTGGACGAGTCAGGGATAGGACTGACTTAGAGACATTAAGGCGGAGTTAGGCTCCGAGATAGATTATTTTCTGGGCGTTTTGGTATTTAGTCAGAGTTTGGTATTTTGTATTGAGTAAGCATTTTCGTTGAGTTATGTCTTTAGTTTTGAGTGCCTTTAGTTTTGACTTTCGGTTTTAGTGTTGTGTGTCGCGTGTGTTCACCGTCCCTGTACATATTAAATCCTCGTTTGCCGTGCCGCCAGTCGTCTCTCTCCTCCATCGAGAGTAGCGCATGCTCGCAGCTCTCCACACTCCCAAGTAAAGGTGACAAAATATTGGCGAGCCTGCCAGGATAGATACGGCCCAGTCACCGATACTCGGGAGTGGTAAAGATAGAGTGGGAACGTTTGGCGGCGGTAGCGAAGGATTTAAATATGTCGAAGGAGGAGACGATGGCGTTTTTCGAATACACGCAACAAGAGAAGGAAAAACAGCAGAAAAGCGAAAAAGAAATTTTGGAACTTAAGTTAAAACTAGCGGAGGTGGACGCGGGCTCTCGTGACGGCGCGAGTTCGCCGGGGTCAGCGTCATCCAACTCTACTTCGCCCAGGCCAAGGCAGATTTGCCCCAGGAAGTTAATGGCTCCATTTGATGAGCGTAGGGACGATTTATATGCGTACTTGCATCGCTTCGAAAGAATAGCGGTCGGGCAAGGCTGGGCAAGGAACGAGTGGGCTAGCGCCTTAAGCCTGTGTCTAGTTGGTGAGGCTTTGAGTGTGTTCGGACGGATGCCCGCCGAAGAGAGCCTAGACTACGACAAAGTAAAAAACACTTTATTGCAAAGATTTCGGCTAACCGCTGAGGGTTTCCGCGAAAAGTTCAGGTCATGCAAGCCGGAAGACGCGGAAACTGGAAAACAGTTTGCATGTAGATTAACAAACTACTTTGAGAGATGGATGGAGTTGTCGGAGGCCAACAAGACATATGAAGGGGTGCGGGACAAGGTCGTAGGAGAGCAATTTCTCGCCAGGTGCAGCGACGGTCTGGCGGTATTCCTCAAAGAGAGGAAATTAAAAACAGTGGAGGAGATGGCAGCGCACTCAGATCAGTTTGTAGAGGCGCAGGGTCTAAGGAATTTAGGAAAGAGTGGCAAGGATGCGCCGATGGCAGCTGCAGGTGAGACGAGGAATCGGGGTCCAATAAACAGGCAAGGGCCGCCCCAAAGATGTTTTCTTTGTAACCGGCTGGGACATATAGCAATGAACTGTCGGGCGAAGGATAGTCGACGTGGTCCACCAGTGGTTTGCCAGCTATGTCAAAAGAGAGGTCATGGGGCGCACGAATGCAGATCAGGATACGTGGACAAAGCTGCATGTATGACGAAAGGTAAAGAGGATGGGCGGAGAGAAAAGAACATGCCCGTGGTAGAGGGAAAAGTTCAAGGACGCAGGGCCACGGTATTGAGAGACACGGGGGCGAACACAGTCTTAGTCAGGGAGAGTCTGGTACCATCAGAGAACATGACCGGTTATTTCAAACTAGTCATGTTGGCGGACAGGTCTGTTAAGTATTTACCAGAGGCGCGAGTTCAAGTATCAACACCATTTTTACGGGATTGGTCAAAGCTAGGTGTGTAGAAGATCCTCTGTTTGACTTGATTTTGGGAAATGTACCAGGGGTGACAAGGGCCGAAGACCCAGACCCTAACTGGAGGAGGACAGAGGATTTAGAGGAGAAGAATAAGCCAGAAGCGCCAGAAGAGGAGATACCTGAAGTAGAGGTAGCAGCGGAAGTACAAACGCGAGCCAGGAGTAAGAGTACTAAACCCTTAAAACCATTACCGGTCACGAACATTAAGGGGTTGAGCATAACAGTCGCTGAATTCAAGGAATTACAGGAGAAAGACGAGTCGTTGCAGCAGTGCGTACAGAAGATAGGAGAAGTAGTACGAAGGAAAAGAAGTCGAAACGTGTTGGAGGTTTTCAAGAAGAACGACTTATTATACCGGAGATGTGTGTTCAATTCGGGAAGAGAGGTTCAGCAGTTGATGGTCCCAAAGGAACTGAGAGAGAAAGTACTAAAGTTAGGGCACGATAATGCAATGGCAGGCCACCAGGGAATAAAAGACTCTTTGGAAAAAATAACAGAAGATTTCTTTTGGATCGGGGTACAGAGCGACGTGAGGAGATACGTCAGGGCATGCGATGTATGTCAAAAGACTATGGCTAAGGGGAAAAACGAGAAGAAGACTAGTGTTTGCATGATGATTGCTGAAGGGAAGGACACAGAGATACGAGATAATGCCCGTGACGCCGTAAAGAAGCTCACGACTAGAGAGCCCTTGATTCAGGTTAACCGGGATAAGAGGATGGACAACATCCCGATCGAGGTCCATATACCCGAAGAGCAGAAGAGAGTAAAGAAAGAAGTAGTTCCACCTCAGAAAGATAGGAAGTTGATAGGTGCAGTTGAGTCCAGGGAGCATCATGCACCAGACACGATGGAACATTGGGATTCCGAGAAAAAGGGCGAAGGAGATAGATACCCAAATCGCCCTAAACGTGTAACGCGCAAGCGCGGAAGATGCAAAAGAAATAAGGCAGGTGCAATGGATAGAACGAAAAGGAAAACCATGTAGGACTGGCACGCGGAAGATTGCAGAACTTGTAAATGTGTATAGAGAGGAAAGAAGTGAAACAGTACCTATGTAGATATAGAGTAGGTAGAGTATTGTAAAACATGCTGTGATGCAAAGTTTATTCATGTAGAGTGTTTCGAAACATTGAAGTAGTGGACATTGTGAACAGCTGAGTGAAATGCATTAGGTGGTGAAAAGTGCATAAAGTGAACTCTTAAACGCGGTGAACAGTGCGTCTGGTGAACCGTGCGCAACAGTGTGGTGTTGTGTAGTGCATCGAGTCTTCAATGAACCAGCACCAATGTCACTACGAGGAGTCACAGTCATCACCTGAACGCCAAGAGTGAGCAGTTCTTTGAGAAAGAACTCTTGAGGAGGGGGCCTATGTCACATGTAAGAGGCCGCCGGTGGCGCGAAAAAGAAGAGGAGCACGCGATGCCTGGTGTTCGGAACGAGAGCGCGCGAGGCGCACGAACCGAGGCATAGTCGAGGGATGAACGGCGCTGTCCGTTGAGTTTCAACGTGGCACCGGGTCACGAAGGTCGCATCTCCAGCTACGTTCTGGCGACGGGAGACTTGGGGGTCTGGCTGAGTCCGCGACGCTGGCCGTCCAAGGTGTGTCCGTCGACCTCGGCAAGTTCGGGCGAGGCTCCTGGACGGGCTGCAGCTCATCACGGCAGGACCAGACACCCCAGAGAGGATCCCCCTTCTGCGGCAGACCGGCACGTTTGATTCTCCTCGGGACGCCACGTCGGCACTCCTGAAGAAGTTGCGACTCATCCCGACGCTAGGCCTAGGCAGGTGGGCCTAAGCTACGGCGAACGCCATCGCTGACGGGCTGACGAGCTCACCACCAACGAAGTACCGACGAGCTCACCACCGACAAAAGAGAACGCGAGTCGTCGGCATTTACGGCAGCATCGACACCCGAAGGAATACGACTTGGACCCGACGTAAGGAACTTCAAGTCAGCGGTCCGTAAGAGCCTACGTTTTTGATTGCGACGCAGTTAGGCCGGGGCCAGGGTGGTCAGACTTGGACGAGTCAGGGATAGGACTGACTTAGAGACATTAAGGCGGAGTTAGGCTCCGAGATAGATTATTTTCTGGGCGTTTTGGTATTTAGTCAGAGTTTGGTATTTTGTATTGAGTAAGCATTTTCGTTGAGTTATGTCTTTAGTTTTGAGTGCCTTTAGTTTTGACTTTCGGTTTTAGTGTTGTGTGTCGCGTGTGTTCACCGTCCCTGTACATATTAAATCCTCGTTTGCCGTGCCGCCAGTCGTCTCTCTCCGCCATCGAGAGTAGCACATGCTCGCAGCACTCCACACTCCCAAGTAAAGGTGACACAGACGGCGACTGCACAGCGAGCGCGCGCCGGCGCCAGTGCGTCTACCACGGCGACGACGTCACTCCTCTGGAATGCGCAGACCGGCGGCGGTGAGTCGCGCGCGGCGGCGACGGAGTGCGCGAGAGGTGCCGGCTCCGGTGGCTCCGGTGCGCAAGCCGTGTGACATCACTGATCCTTGCGCATGCGCAGCACGGCTCTTGATGTGCCGCGCGAAACGGGCTTGGCTAGGCCAGTGTAGCTAACGCTACAAAAAGCTGCCACTCAGCAACGCGTGTCGGCAGTGCCCATAGCTTCCCTTTGCGGTTAGGGGCCAACCTGCTCGACACGCATGCCAGGGAAGCGCGAGTTCTAGGTGCCCGATTAAAGTAAATGTTTGGGCGAGCTGAGTGCGGTGATCTATTACCGTGGTTTGAGCACAAAGAAGGGAATCAAATGCGTTGGTAATGCGCGTAGGACTCAAACCGGTCCATGGACAAGGAAAGACGTCTTCCGTTGGTACGTTAGTCGGCGCATGTCGACCAGCTTAACTAGCAATATTCGCAGCTCCGCTCATTGCAAAGTGGTTTAGTTCGCTCGTAAGTGAACTCAGCAACCAGCGAACGCTACCGGGCACTTTCTTCCTATCGTCCCAACGTTACCGCGACATTTGGGCCCCGCTGTGGTGACGGTAAGTAACCACAGTGGCACAAAGCAAGTCACGAAAGTAACTGTGTATTGGACGAATATGTGCCCAGCAAGACAAGTAACGCTCGGCACAAGGACAGCGCGAGCTCAGTCTTTTAAAATCTGATCAGCGGGTCAAGCGCGTCGGCTTTTATGCATGAATCGTCTTAAGTTCCAGCGTAATCGCTTGTGTTCGCATACTCCGACGTCTGCGCTGAGGTGGTCTCCGGCTGGCTCATCATGCGTGACACTATGCGCTGCAGCACGCAAGGCCCGTCACGCTGCTGCTGCAGTGAGGGCACGCGCAGCAATTCCTCGACGTCGCGTGCCGGGAAGGGCTCCCGGCCGACGCCAGACTCGCAGGCGAGCGTGCACAGCGCGTACTCGTAGCCCTGGCTCGACAGGTAGCCCTGGATCAGCCACAGGATCACCTGGGCCAAGAGTGTTCCGGGAAGCTTTTAATGCACAGTTTTTGTCCGAGGTCAATTTCTGGCTGGAATTGCCTTCCAAAAAGCTTAGTCACATCATCAAACTTCGACCAGGCACTACATCATTATCCATTTGGTTGATGGCGCGATACATAGATTTTTCCCCCCATTCGTTACCTTGATGTATAGATGTTTATGTTTTCTGCCTTTAAATTGCCTCTGTTTGTATTGCAGGCCAAAATGCTGGCCTGCAGTATATTGAAATAATAAATAAAAATGTTGCAGTGGCTTAGCTCGGCTATGCAAGGATATACGTAGCGTTAGCAAAGGTTCAGCTGATTATTCTTAGCTTTCCTGGCTGTCTAGATTGTCAAGGATTAACTTGATTGTCATGCTTACTGCTGCTCCAATGACACACACAAACGCCAGTCAGAATCGCAGCGGCTCCAGCGCAGTGTCAGACGGCGACTGCACAGTGAGCGCGAGCCGGCGCCAGTGCGTCTACCACGGCTACGACGTCACTCCTCTGGAATGCGCAGACCGGCGGCGGTGAGTCGCGCGCGGCGGCGGCGGAGTGCGCGAGAGGAGCCGGCTCCGGTGGCTCCGGTGCGCAAGCCGTGTGACATCACTGATCCTTGCGCATGCGCAGCACGGCTCTTGATGTGCCGCGCGAAACGGGCTTGGCTAGGCCAGTGTAGCTAACGCTACAAAATTGGCATGATGTACTGTAGACTTTTTAAACCGTATCCTGTTCGTGAGTGTCTCTTTGTCTGATGTCATAAGGTGTTTCAGGTGATTTTCGTAGTTGGCATAGTTTGAGAAAAAGATTTTTATTTTTCAGATCATGCTTGTATTTAACGAAAATGTTACACTTGTACAGCTGTTATATTTGAAGCACGTTAAATGTTTGAATAAGTTATATGTATGAGCATCGTGTGGGACACCTGCAATATGTCGAACTGCCTTTTTTTTTGTAGCGTGAGCAATTTTAGTTTATTCTTTTGTGTGGTGTTTCCCCAGACAAGGCCACAGTAATTCATATATGATTGGAAAATGGCATTATAAATGAGTAACTTGATTCTGGATGATACTATATCTCGAAATCTTGAAAGTACACCACATGCCTTGGCAACTTTCTTGGCAACATCATGCAGATGGGAATCCCAGTTTAAGTCTTCACTGAAAGTAACCCCCAATATTTTAAAATTATTTGCTATCTTGATCTTTTGATCACCGAGGTGTAGGTCTAAGCAATGAAACATTTGTTTACTAGTTGGTTTGAATAGGACAGCCTTTGTTTTTGCAGCATTGATAACCAGAGAATTCGCCCTACTCCAATGCTGTAACTTTTCTAGCGTGTCTTGAGCCAATTCCTCGAGATGACATATATCATAGGATTGAAAGAACAAGCTAGTATCGTCGGCGTAAACAGAAAATTGGGCACTCTGACTTACTCGTATTATATCGTTTACGTAGATGTTGAATAACACGGGGCCTAACACAGTGCCCTGTGGAACGCCAGTACTTGTTTGTAATAACGAGGGACTTTTGCCTTTGATTTTTACACAATGTTTTCTGTGTCGTAAGTAAGAGTTTATTAGACTTAGGACAGCACCACGGAAACCATAGTGCTCTAATTTAGTAAAGAAGAGTTTCATGATGTATTCTATCAAACGCCT
This sequence comes from Dermacentor silvarum, assembly GCF_013339745.2. Taxonomy (NCBI): domain Eukaryota; kingdom Metazoa; phylum Arthropoda; class Arachnida; order Ixodida; family Ixodidae; genus Dermacentor; species Dermacentor silvarum. The sequence goes on from NC_051156.1 coordinate 33,410,350, forward strand.
TTGAAAAATCAATATACCCAACGTCAGCATTTTTTCTTAAAACCCATTTAAAATTATTTCTTTTTGAGCTAGTAAGGCGTGTTCAGTTCATAAGCCTTGTCGAAAGCCAAATTGTTCAGCCGCGAGCAAAGAATGCTTGTCACAGAAGGATAGGATTCGCTTACTGATAACATTTTCCAACCCTTCTGAAATAACCGGCAATATTGCGATTGGTCGGTAGTTTGAAAAATAATTCTTATTTCCTGATTCGTGCAACACGCTAACGTTAGCGTGCTGCATTTTCTCAGGAAAAACTCCTGTGGACTGACACAAGTTAAATACAAAGGTAAGCGCAGGTACTAAAAGGCCAAGTACGTATTTAATTGGCCTAATTTGAAGCTCATCAATATCGCGCGCTTTGTTGTTCTTAAGGCCCATAAAAGTCAAATGTATTTCCTTGTGAGTTGCTGGCTCAAGGAACGCAGATTTCACATTTGGTGTGCCCATAAACTGCAATGTAGAGCGCTTATCTGCAGTTGTGCTACTTGAGACCAGAGTAGTGAAATATTTGTTAAAACTATTTGCTAGGTCTTCACCCGTCAGTATTTTGTTATGGATTACGAGCTCTAATTCCTTCATGTGGCTAGGGCCCGAATACTTTCACCTTCTCGATTAATTTCCTGCCATAGAATATCACTATGACTGCTTGTTCATTCAAATAAATTTAAAAGATAAGCATTCTTTTGATTACGTAAGGTATTATTTAAAAAGTTTCTAAATTTCTTAAATTCTGCCAAATCATTGCTGTCTCTACTTTTGATAAACCTGAAATATAAAGCATTCTTTTTACGAATCATCTCATAGCATTCTTTTGTGGACCATGGCTTTCGAATTTTCTTTGAAGTTCTCACAGTCTTTAGCCTAAAACAGTTGTGATAAGCGTTTTTTTTAAAGATACATCAAGGTATCGTAAGCCTTGTCAGCATTTGTGCAGCTATACAACGTACTCAAGTTTAACCTTGCAATTTCACGTCTAAATTGTTTCAGAGTATTTGAATGGATTTGCTGTATCTGGTAGGACTCGGAGCCACAAGCTTTTAGGCATCCAGAAACCTTATTTTTCTTATAAATCATATATATAATGGGAAGTCATCCCTCATGTCCGATATAATGGAACCTGATTTCATGCAGTCGCTTTTTTTGTAATAAATATGTCAAGAAGGCTTTCAGAATGAATGGTAACACGGGTCGGTTCATTTAAGGTAACTGTGAATGCAAAAAGAATCAAGCAATAGCTGGAACGAACGTGACGTTGCATTACTTTGTAAAAGGTTGATGTTACAGTCGCCACCTATTACGACACGCAACCCATTTGTACCTACAAAAGTGAATAGTTTTTCCAAGAAAACGTAAAACTTCTCAGCAGACCCATCATGTGGGCGATAAAGAACAACATAAACAAACCTATCTTGGATTAGAGCTAAAGCTTCATAATCTGGTGTAATTATTGTAAAATCAGAGAGCAAGCTACAAGAAAGCTTATCTGAAATCAATTGCAAAACCCCACCCCCTCGTCGGGAACATCTATTCATGTAGAAACTATTGTAGCCTGGTAATCTGAGCACTTGAGCTTCGCAACGCTAAAATTTGCCTGTTGAGATACCTATATTGCTGCTGCTTCTGACATGTATATGAATGCTTTAAATGATTCTTTGTGTATCTTTGTGTATTTGGAATGCAGAGTTTACGAGGAAAATAAGTAAGGGTTTAGACTTATCGAAACTCTGTCGTTTCCGGCCTAAGCAAGAGGATTCGTTTTTAATATAACGAAGTCTACGTCAACGTCTAGCGCATAACACAAGCGCAGGCCGTCAGCTTATATGAAGTACATCGTTCCCTAAATAATCATTTAGAGAACAGCATAAGCGCTGTCCAAGCTTTAAAAAAAGAAAAAATGAAGAAGAAAAAAAAGCTCCCTAACGTGTACTTGATTCCGAACGTATCCGTGCACCGCATGCGGTAGCGCGTTTCGCATGCTACCCAGCTGCGGCGGGCAGCGTAATGGCGGCCGCCGTAGCAGACGACGCGCGTGTCCTAACCCTCAGCGGCGCGCGCGGGCATCAAGGCACCCTAGGCGCGCCCTACACAGCAGCGCCTTCTGGTGTATAGACGTCGAGCCGCTGCAGGCAACGTGTCATCCATGACAGACAGATGGCATGGCAGTCGATGTGAGCACGGACGACGGCGCGCCATACACAGCAGCGCCATCTCGTGTGTAGATGTTGAGCCGCTGCAACACACGTTTCATCCATGACAGTGCAGATGGCGTGGCAGTCGATGTGAGCACGGACGACGGCGCGCCATACACAGCAGCGCCATCTCGTTCATGACACACAGATGGCGTGGCCGTCGATGTGAGCACGGACGACGGCGCGCCATACACAGGAGCGCCATCTCGTGTATAGACGTTGAGCCGCTGCATGCAACGTTTCATCCATGACAGTGCAGAAGGCATGGCAGTCGATGTGAGACCGGACGACGGCGCGCCATACACAGCAGTGCCATCTCGTTCATGACAGACAGATGGCGTGGCAGTCGATCTGAGCACGGACGACGGCGCGCCATACACAGGAGCGCCGTCTCGTGTATAGACGTTGAGTTGCTGCATGCAACGTTTCATCCATGACAGTGCAGAAGGCATGGCAGTCGATGTGAGACCGGACGACGGCGCGCCATACACAGCAGCGCCATCTCGTGTATAGACGTTGAGCCGCTGCATGCAACATTTCATCCATGACAGTGCAGGGCATGGCAGTCGATGTGAGCACGGACGACGGCGCGCCATACACAGCAGCGCCCTCGCTCATGACACACAGATGGCGTGGCCGTCGATGTGAGCACGGACGACGCGCCCATACACAGGAGCGCCATCTCGTGTATAGACGTTGAGCCGCTGCATGCAACGTTTCATCCATGACAGTGCAGAAGGCATGGCAGTCGATGTGAGACCGGACGACGGCGCGCCATACACAGCAGTGCCATCTCGTTCATGACAGACAGATGGCGTGGCAGTCGATGTGAGCACGGACGACGGCGCGCCATACACAGGAGCGCCGTCTCGTGTATAGACGTTGAGTTGCTGCATGCAACGTTTCATCCATGACAGTGCAGATGGCGTGGCAGTCGATGTGAGTACGGACGACGGCGCGCCATACACAGCAGCGCCATCTCGTGTATAGACGTTGAGCCGCTGCATGCAACATTTCATCCATGACAGTGTTGATGGCGTGGCAGTCGATGTGAGCACGGACGACGGCGCGCCATAGGGTGCCTAAAACCCCTTGATGTTAGAAAGTAGCGACACGCTTTGATCTACGCCGCAACACCCTCGCCGGCGCGGTCAACCTCCTCTTTTTCTCCCCCTCTTTCGCGGAGGCAGCGCATCCGCCACGCTGAATGGCTGCGGCGCTCGAGACTACCCCGTCAGATGACCCTGACGTCACGAAAACGGCGCGAAACTTGCTTTCGCGCGCCTTTAGTTTCTCCCGCTCGCCATGAGCAGTCCAAGTGGTGGTCGCCCTGCCGCTCCGAACGTGTGTTTCCCAAGTTTTTCCATCCTTTCGTAGGAATCTGAGATTCGTTCTCCGTGAAAATGCCTTGCTGCTGCGCGTTTCAATGCAACAGCAGGCCAGAGAAAGGGCAAGCCTTATTTTATATCCCCCGAGGTGAACGGAATGTCGTGCGTCGGAAGCAGTGGCTCCATAACATCGGGAGAAGGGATTTCGCCCCTTCTAAGCACGCCGTTCTTTGCGAGGTGAATGTTGCAGCTTCCCTCATATTTGTGGATGAAGTTGCATGGAGATTTTAATGCTCTTCGCATAGCCGGACTCTTCGTTCAGTTTAATACAGAGCACCGATAACTGTGCATATAGTTTTTTTTTTAAGTGAGTCGGCTGAAATTTTCGTCGACTCTTCGAGCCGTGACAAAGCTTTTTGTGTTTTCGCGCGTGCGTTAGTTTTCAAATGTATGTAATTTGTGAGTTAATGCCTGTAACTCATATTTTGTAGTTGTGTGCGTTTGTGTGCGTGTGTTTGTGTATGTGCGTGCTTGTGTGCGTGTATGTGTGTGCATGTATGTGTGTGCGCGTGTGTGTGTGTGCGTGTGATCCTTGCGCTTGGTACTTGTGAAGCGAAGGAACTATTTTACTCTTATTGCGTGCTTATTGTATCTTTGCAAAGTTTCAATACTGCGAGCATTTTTTTTCTTTATGTACTTTATGTTGCGAAAGCATGAACCGCAATATATAGGTAGATAAGTGGTATTATGTATTATTCGAGCACGCTCATTAAGTACAAGCCACGCGCTTCTGATAATCTCCCTCAATTCTGATAAACTTGACATCTTGAAGTCTGTAAGTTAATTATCAAGTGCCAGTCTTAGCAGTTTCCGTGTAAGCAATCAGCCTTTTTTTTGAGAGAGAGAGACTTAGGTTACTCCCAGAGATGATGGAATGTAATTTCTCGTCGTTTCATAGTGACGGAATACAGGCGCGTGTGTAAAGTTCTATGTTGGCTGTTTCGCAAACACAGCACGTATTTCGCACAGTGGCATTGGTACAAAGTCTTTTGGCCCACTCATTTTGGCGAATTCACTTTGAGTAAACTATCACATTTCTTCTTGGTTACCTTCTCTGAGCCTTTTAAGAGCGAAGATAGTGAACCAAATTCTCGTTTATACTCTACGCTGCTTATATTGTATGCACCCAATAAACCTCCGCGTTACGGACAACCCAAGTGGCGACGTAGAGGTAAACAGCTCAGCCACTGCTTGGTACTCATTTTTTCGGAGCGCTTCCGCTTGTAATTATCGAAGCGTCCTAAAAAAATTGCACGCCGTTCTATCGGAAACGTACTTTCGTCATGACAGTTTCACAAGGGATAAATTCCCATACAACGCTTCAAAGGGCCGAATAAACAAGCGCGCGCATTGATTCTAATGCGGCTGCAGCGAGCCACTGGAGGGTTCGGCGCCCCGCCGGCCCGGTGAGGGGGACAAATCCGAGGAGAATTGAGGAAAGCGCGCGCGCGGGGGAGACTGTCGCTATTTTCTAACATCAAGGGGCTTTAAGGGTGCCTCGATGCCAGCGCCGCCGTTCAGGGTGGTGCCATCCTTTGACCGCCCCCGCGCCGCCGCTTTCTAGCAGCGACGCCATCTTGAATCACAGCGAGCGGTTGCGATTGCTTGGTGCCGGTGCTTAGTTCGAGGCAGAGTGCGCGCGGATGCTTCGCTGACGCTTCTACTTGTTGGGCAGTATTCAGCCGCATGACTAACAAGCTTGTCAAGGGCATCGAGTCGACATGACGGGCTGTTGTGTTCCCAAGTGCGCCTGATCAACGCGTAAAGGACTTCGTTGTTTTCGCTTCCCCCGGGACCCAGAACGAAGGAAGAGATGGGAAGCCCAAGTAAAGCGGGAGTACTGGAAGGCAACGGATAACTCCTACATTTGCGAGGTAAGTAAGTGTCAAGAAAGTTTACGACTACCGCACCGCGTTTTTCATTTAAATAAATTCTCTGATCCTCGCTCACGAACTAAGCACTGCACCGATGCTGTCTGAGTAACGTGTGGTTTGCGAGCGCGCGTCGCATAGGCTTTTTTCCTTTTGTTTTGATCGGTGCAGTCTATGCGAGTAGTACCCTTATTTTCAAGACTGACGAAGATGCTTAGCCGCGAAATAGTCTTACATTAGCTACGAATCGTCACGTAAACCACCTATTTTACTTTTTCACGGGAAGCACACATCGTGTGTGTCTTTTTTTTTTAGTACTGGTTATTTGGCACTAAAGAACGCAGTGTTTCGTCTGGGGAGACCGGCTGTTGTGTACTTGGCAAGCGAAGCATTGTGATTTTCTCTGATTTCTCAGCAGATATCTTGCGGATCTCAGGGTGCTACGTTACATAGTTGATTTTTTAGGCTTGTATATATTTGTAGCGTGGTGCTCGTAAGCCGATGGTCATTCGTGCTCATCCCCGATCGTACTGGGTACAGTGACGGTCTTTAAATGCCTGTGCACGGTATGCCCAGGTGTAGTAGAGTTAAGGGGCATCAGGGACCAAAATGTTTTGGAGCTTTCTGACATGGTGTCTGTTGTAGCTTGTGTATTTCTTCGAAACGTGTGAAGCGAGGTAATACAGCATTACTTCTGCGAAAATTTATTTTTAAGCACGGTAATGGGTTTGCTTTATTTACAAAGCATCTTTTCATATCAATTTAAAAGTAAATATTCACTTTTGTTGTTTTACTTGTACTTAGAACACTTTGAAGAGGACCATTACGAGGGAAATTGACAGGGAAATGGACAGTGCACTGACCACCCAAGTGTAATGCGAAAATTGATGTGCCGTTTTGTCGTCATGCGACTGCGTATCCACCTGCGCTGGCTGAACGAGCCTGATGTTTCAGACGATGTTGATGACATCAAGACTGTGGCTGACGTCAACTGGCTGTAAAGTGACTTGCTTTGCCGGTTATACCACACATTACATTATCGTCGCCATCAGCATGTTTGAGTCGACTGCAGGAGAAAGGCCTGTTGCATCTCTCTACATCATGGACTATTTTCAAAGGGAAAAACATTGCTAATCTGTATTTGACTGTCTTAGTTTCATGTACGGTTTTTGTACGCGATATGTATGCAGTGTTGGTTATTTTTTCAATGTGGTTAACGTCAGTGTTCTAATGGTTATTTAATTAAATGTGCTGCACTCGCCATCGATATGTTTGGCTGATGTGATGTATGCGATTGTGGCTGATGTATTGTGGCTGTATATCTTGATTAATATGACCCGTGGTTGCGTTTTAATGTTGGTATTCTTGTTTTCTATTTATATTGTTTGTAATAATGTTGATGTACTCACTTGAAATCCCCCCCCCCCCCACGTAACGAATAAAAACAAAAAACTCCCTATCCCGCATTGGGTGTTTCGAGCCTACCTGGCGAATTTTTTATCTCGTTCTAAAACATAACCTTCAGGCGCCACACAGTAGATATCATTTTTTTATGTACACATCTCTTTCATGATTGTCTGTCCAGAAATTAATTAGTAAATATATTCTGTGCATCGTTTGGTTTCTTCTGTGTACTACGCAAGATTGACATTGACGAATTGTGTTAAATGGGTCTCTACAGCACTAATTAAACCTTATTCTCACATCGCAGTTATTTTACACCAGTTTAATCCTGTCAGCACACAGTGTGGTGGGCAAAAAATTTGCGCTTAGATATTGTGAAATAATTACAACCAACGCAAAGAGCACGCGCAACGCCAGTGAAACTAACCGCCGTGCGCGAGTGGCTGGCTACGGTAAAGGAGGCGGGACGTGTAAACCAAAATACAACAGCGTAAAATAAAAACGACTTCCATACTCAGGTGGTCGCAAACCTTACATAACGAGCAACGAAGCGCTAAATAAATACTGCGTCTGTGAAACATACACGCGGCATATTAAATGTGATTGAATTAGGCAACTTGGGACGTGTTTCAGCCGCCATAAATTTACGTCTTCGACCCTCGAAGAGTTAATGGCTATTGGTTATGAAGATGTGCAGATGCGATACTGATTAAAAAAATACCCATCAAGGCAAAGCACTTTGAAGCGCGCCGCGGGTAACACTATTTATGAACGCAAGCGTAGCCGAGTCTAAGCTCGTGTGATTCAATATGGCGGTGCCAGCGAGGTTGTCTCCACCCTGAACGGCGGCGCTAGCATCGAGGCACCCTAGCGCGCCATACACAGCAGCGCCATCTCGTGTATAGACGTTGAGACGCTTCATGCAGCGTTTCATCCATGACAGTGCAAATGGCGTGGCAGTCGATGTGAGCACGGACGATGGCGCGCCATACACAGCAGCGCCGTTTCGTGTGTAGACGTTGAGCCGCTTCATGCAACGTTTCATCCATGAGAGTGCAGATGGCGTGCCAGTCAATGTGAGCACGGACGACGGCGCGCCATACACAGCAGCGCCTTCTCGTATATAGACGTTGAGCCGCGGCATACAACGTTTCATCCATGACAGTGCAGATGGCGTGGCAGTCGATGTGAGCACGGACGACGGCGCGCCATACACAGCAGTGCCATCTCGTGTATAGACGTTGAGCCGCGGCATACAACGTTTCATCCATGGCAGTGCAGATGGCGTGCCAGTCGATGTGAGCATGGAGGACGGCGTGCCATACACAGCAGCGCCATCTCGTGTATAGACGTTGAGCCGCTTCATGCAACGTTTCATCCATGACAGTGCAGATGGCATGGCAGTCGATGTGAGCACGGACGACGGCGCGCCATACACAGCAGCGCCATCTCGTATATAGACAATCTCGTGTAGAGACGTTGAGCCGTTTCATGCAACGTTTCATCCATGACAGTGCAGATGGCGTGGCAGTCGATGTGAGCACGTACGACGGCGCGCCATACAAAGCAGCACCATCTCGTGTATAGACGTTGAGCCGCTTCATGCAACGTTTCATCCATGATAGTGCAGATGCCGTGGCAGTCGATGTGAACACGGACGACGGCGCGCCATGCACAGCAGCGCCATCTTGTGTATAGACGTTGAGCCGCTGCATGCAACGTTTCTTCCACGAGAGACAGATGGCATAGCAGTCGATGTGAGCACGGACGACGGCGCGCCATAAAGTCCCTTGATCAAGGGGCTTTAGCGCGCCATACACAGCAGCGCCATCTCGTGTGTAGACGTTGAGCCACTGCATGCAACGTGTCATCCATGACAGACAGATGGCGTGGCAGTAGATGTGAGCACGGTTACAGTGGCTAGAATGGGGAAGTTTGACGAGTGGCACGCAGCGCCTACGGGGCGCATTGAAGCCGCCGGTAGGGAGCCTTGCTGCGGCGATACACGCACAGAATTTCTTCCTTAGCTTTATTCTTTATATATTTATTTCATCCATGTAGAATTATTATTTGGATTGGGACGCGGAATGATGCAGCCGAATGGTGAGGCAATTATATTCATGAGAACTCATAATATACAGAAATATGAGCATTTTATTTAATGCTTTGGAATGTAATAATGATTGACCCTGGAGGTCATCCACTGGTGTCGCACTCAAGTGACCTCACAAGGCGAGGACATCTCGGCGAGGGGGGTGCCCCTCGCCGAGGTGTCCTCGAATATAGCGACAATTGCTCAGTCCCGGTGCTGTTCTTGTAAAGATGACACGCTTGTGGTTTTCCGCCTAGGCTGCAGGCACGAAGCCGCAGTTCAAGAACGAAGCCAGCAGCTCGAGCACCGCGAGCAAGAAGAGCAAGAACAGCGGAGCCAGCAAGACGAGCGGCGGGAGCACGGGCAGCGACAAGAGGGATGCCGCGCCGCCACAGTGAGCCTGCCAGCTACGAATCCAGGGCGAGCCACGCTGGAACCAAGGCTGGAGCGAGTACCAGACGGCGGACAATTGTGGGCCTCCGATCGCGCCAGCTGTGCTGTGGCTGCTTTTCGGGAAATACGATTTCGGCACTAAATTCCTGCGTAATATCTGCGCAAGTGCTATTTCTGCTGTGCATATAGGCCAGAAGGCGCCTGTCACGTAGGAACGACCGAGAATGCAGCAACGCATATAATTTGCCATAAAATAATAATCGCTGCTCGTACGCTTTGAAAGAGTAAGAGTTTCGTCGGCACTAGATAATTGGCCAGGGTATTTAGCGGGAAAGCCATGTGAGAGGGTTCGAACGCAGGGCGCTCTCTACGTGATTTATTAGTACCACGCAGCATCGCCCGACAGCAGCCACAAGAGAGGTGCTCATTATATGTAGCAGCAAGAAACTACGTTTTGTTCATTAAATAAGAAAGCAAACAAGTGTTACGGGACAGGTATATCGATTCTTGAAACTTCAACTATTAAACTATTACCGGGGCTCCCACTGAACAAAAACAATCCTCGAACTGTGGCAACATCCACACGTGCTGCAATGTGAAATTATCTAGCCGTCGCGCACTATGCCAACGTTTAATCAGAGTGTTAGGTCTGTCGTTCAGCCGCGTATGTCCTGCATTATCTCCCTGTCTCAACATCTTTCGCTCGAGGTATTTGCAAACGGATAGCTAACACAAGCAAAATACAGTAAGAGGGAAGGGATAAGGAACTCACATCAGGAGCACCTATATGTTTCACGTAGCGCACATGAACTATCATCATCGTCATCATCATCACGATCATCGTCAACCTTTTTTAACGCGGTAGCGGTAAGGGCCCTGTGTTGCCAAAAATCCGGTGTCGGCATCGGCCGCGTTGCCGATTAGAGAAAGATCATCCCGAATCATGCATCCCGAACCACGCAGGCTCCCCGCGTGGCGCATAGGTGTTGCTGAGCTTATTTCTCAAAGTAAAATGAGCAAAAAAATTGGTAAAGTACGACTCACACACAACCTGTAGCGAAGACAGCGTTGGATTGGAATTTGAATACACGCGAAAACGTACTTCTGCTACGCGGAAGCTCAAACCCCTTTTTTGCTTGCGATGAGTCACCGCTCTCTGCCTTACGGGAGCATTGCTCTGCCCTGCACTGCCGCGGGGATTGGCCCACCATTGTTTTCTGTCCAAGTTACGCTACGAAAAATGCCGGGCCATAGACAGCTGCGCTGTAAAGACAAACGGAGCTGGGCGGGCCATGTAATGCATAGGGCAGATAACCGTTGCCAAGGGAAGGGAAGCCCAGTCGAGGACGGCAGAAAGTTATGTGGAGGGATGACATGACGTAATTTGCAAGCTCAAGGTGGAATCAGCTAGCGCAAAACTATCGCGTTCCACTCTTGAAGGCGAAGTGTCCTCCAAGTTTTTTATGTATACTGTAGGACCAAGGCATCTCCCAGCGATCTCCAACTACCCAACTCGCGCTTGCAGATTTCAAAATTTCATCAGCCCAGCTACTTCCCGGCCGTCCTCTCCTGCGCTTCCCTTGGCACCCATTCTGTAATCCTCCACCGGTTATCTACCCTACGAATTACATGGTCTTCCCAGCTATATTTTTTCCGCCTAATGTCAACTAGAATATCGGCTATCCCCGTTTGCTCTCTGATCCACACCGCTCTCTTCCTTTCGCTTAACGTTACGCTTAACATTTTTCGTTCCATCGCTGTTTGCATGGTCCTTAACTTATTCTTGAGCTTCTTTGTTAACCTCCAAGTTTCTGCCCCATATGTTAGCACCGGTTGAATGCAATGATTGTACACTTTTCTTTTCAACGACAGTCCCAGGCAGCACATCACATGGGGCCAACTAGGGCCGATGATGGTTTCCAGCCGGCACTGGCTGGGCCGCGAAGGCCCGCCGTTGCCTCTGTAATGCCAGTGCTGGCAAAGCCACTGTAACAGACATCCAGCGCTGGCCCTGCTTTGACGGTGAATGCCCGTTAATGGCTGGGCCGGGCGTCGCAACTGGCTATCCCGGGCCTGCTTTGCCGTAAGAGTGCCGTCATTTGCTCTACATCTCTAAACATTGGCTAACAACGTCTGTTCAAAGCTATAGGCATAGCCACATTGTTTAGCAATTCTGATAGACCAGTAAATATTGGCTTGTCAAACAGAACGGCATTTCAATATTACTTTTCACGCAGCATTCGCTGGCCATTCCCGATTATATATGTTTACAGCACGCAATATTTATTTGAATTTTCCACCGCTCACGCCAACTGCAACGAGATCACTCTGGTAATTTTTTTGTCTCTTACTAAATTATTATGTAAGTTATGCATATTTTTTGTTTTATTACAAAGGCTGTAAACTTTCGCGTAATTGTATTTGTGTTGAATCATTCGATCGGACATTGTTAACAAGTGGCACAAGGGCACTCCATTATAATGCGTCAATGCGCGCTTGCCGTGTGCATCCTCGATAGGCGCAACAACAAATTCAAGGGGGTATATAATTAAAAAGCATGTGCGCTTACATGTGCGTCGTTTAAGTAGTGTGGCGGGTAGTGAATTGCAAAATACTGCATAACTTTATGGTGCAATCATCTGTACCACTTGCCAGTAATACCGTCGCTAGCTCAACTTCTGCAGCGGCTGTAAATTTTATTGCCAGTACAATACAAGACATTTTGGATGACTGCTCCCTATATTATTTTTCTGCATAGAGAGCATGTCGAACTATGCAGTAGTGTCTCCTGTGGCCAGCTTCATTATAATCTTAGGTGCCTTTCCCGGAATACTCTGTCGTGCGTGTTTTTTTGTTTTTTTTTTTTGGATGCCAGATGATCTTTTCTGACCAACGGGCACAGTAGGGGTTAATTCCTCCCCGCAGAAAGAACCGGGGAAAAAAAGAAATGGCGCCATGTTGAAGAAGAGGTTTCTGCTGGGCTATTGGTGCATATTTCTAAAACAAAAAACAGCCAATAGAAGGGACAAGAATGGGAGACAAGCCCAACGCTAACTTACAATGAAATGCTTATTTTGCACGACGCCAAATATATCTACACTGAAGAGAAGGGGGAAGGCGGAGAACAGAGACAACGCCACAGGAGACATACGGGGGTGGGAGGGGGGGAGTGAAGAGAAAGGTTTGGTCAGACGACCAAGACGTCTATACAAGGCGCTCTCCTTTGGATGGGAACAGAAAATAAAGAAAAAATAAAAAAGAACAGGAATGTTCGTGGCCCGCCGCGCCATTCCGAACCTTGACGGATAGCTCAAAGAGTTGAAGTTACCGACCTAGGACTGAGAACGAAGAACGAGGCAGAGATTAAGGAGAATATAGAATGGAAAAAAAGAAAATGAACGCTACTGGATAAAAATGTAAGCTACTGAATAAAATTAATATCTGATTAAAAAATGGAACAAGCATAAAGAAAAAATCTACTAAAATATATATATACATATATATATATATATATATATATATATATATATACGTTTTTCAAGTAGGTGAACTCTTTTTGTCAGAGCAACACAGATTTGAATAAATTTTTTGCTGACGTTTGCATCTTATATCAGCTAATCAATAAACCTATCGTTGCTTTGACTTTGCAAGGAGGCATACATAAGCTTCCTTACTCCTTATTAAATTCAGGCTCCCACTTGCACCCTCAACGACACACCTCTGGTAACTTCTCCCTCTTGTAAATAAATATCTCGATATATAGATCACACACAACATTTTTGGAATAAGTAAGTGGAGTTTTCAATTCTCCAATGCCAGCCGCATGTTTGGTTTCTTGCTCCGAAATTTTCTTCATGGGAAGCTTTTATTTTATAAATCTATGGTGGGGTCAATCTTCGAGTACACCAGTTCAGTCTCGCAACTCTCGAAAGTGTCCAAAACCTTGCCGTCCTTGTTTTGCTACATACAATTACTCACGTGTAGCCAGTGCGTCTTCTACAAAATCATCGCTTGGTTTACCTTGTCGCCGTATGCGATCTCGCTTGTGTTTGTTTATTACGATTTATTTTATTACTCGCGCTGCTTAAAGGACATATTTTTCTACCTCCCACCTACGTTTCTTCTCCCAGCGGCCACGTTTGAAGCTTTCTTGTTTATGAAAAGAAAAAAAAAACTGCCCGCTTTTTTTATGTAAAGCCTTCGGGCTTTGACACTATACTAACATTATTAAGTAAATTAATTTGGCGAACTTGAACGAGATCCTTGTACTCGCTTTTTGGGCTTCACTTATATGTTATGCGCCGCGTAATGTATTGTCGCGAGGTTTCTTAGATACGGCTGCCGCTCCTATGTGTCTATTCATTTTTTTCCGAAGGGAGAGGTTGTATTGTTTAACTAGAAGCAAGAAATCCATGGGGGCATGTTATCAAGTGATGCTGTGCGCCGGACTACCCCTTTGCGCACACGTTGTCTTGCTCTACCGTTCTCCTGGGATAATGAGCGCAAAAAAGAAATAACGATGAAAACATTCATTGATCACTTTGAGTTGTTCTACCGGTCCATTTGTCATGTTTTACATTTCAGCTATAATATGTAATAAAATCAGCACAAGTGCTACTTCTCCTTCAGCCGCAGCAGCTTTTGGAAAAAGAAAAAATAAATAACTACAAGAATCAAAAAACGTGCGCGAGTCGTTCTTCACTACTATCAGGCAATGTGACGTCAAAACACTAAGAATGCGTATCACTCTCACCACGTTTTCCCTGCGTTCCCTCGCTTTGCAGTGTCGAAGGTATGCACGGTCTATAATGCGCACAGCCGAGCCTGCGTTGCTAATCAGAACCGGAGGGGCGCACAAAGAAGCGTGAATAATGCCCTATCAAATTTGTTGCTCCCTGCGCGGACCTCGCCCGCTTCCAAAAAAAACGTGGTGACTCTCGGTCTCTCGGAGGATGAGGGACCCGTACACATTCTGCTTCTGCCTGTGAGTTGTCGTAGCCCACATTTCTTGTACCATGTTTTGCTTGCGAAGCATGCATCAACTTGTCCAGCAACGTGTTCAGTACCAGCGGCTTGACCTTCGCCACTACAAGCTTGGTTCCCACTGCTATTGGGTGAACCATGAAAACTAGCCAAACGTTGGAAAACTGCATTTACTGCGAAATAAACTCAATTATCGCGAGGTAAGTACAATTGTCCTATTTTTATTCTCAAGTATAGTGTTTCAACTAAGTGCATTGCCTAATACGTGTATCTTTATTTTTTTTACAGAGATAATATGCGGCCACTTTTTACTACGTACGTAGACGGTGCTGCACCGCTTCAGCGTGAGCTGAAACGGACTGTCTGTTTGAAAACACGCAGCACGGCACATTTCGGCTGGTACACTCAAGAAGACCAAAGTTGGATTGTCGTAATTCCTTACTCAGGAAGTACATTCTGCGAGCTGACTGGTGTTCAGAACTTCCTGCAAATGTATAATCTGTTGTATTGCAGCTTGCTTAGGTGTTTATCATGAAACAATGCACCCTTTCTTTGCTACCTCTGTTCTAAAAGCTTACACATTGCCGAAGGCTAAATACAGCTACCCACAAGCACTTACGAGAAATCTTGTGATGAAGGCATAATTCATAATTGGCTATAGTTAGAACAAAAATGGCATATTTTGATGTGCGGCATTTCGTACCTAATTTTTGCGTATTTCTGCTTCTTTTTTTTCAGCTTCAACAAATTGTTTGGATGGAGAAATCATATCTTTGGGAGGTTGCCTTCAATATAATGAACGCCATCATGGGCCATGCAGTTCAAATGCCGTACAGCCTGCATGGGAAGAAAAGCAAGAGACTGTTTAACATGTGGCTATGCAGAGGGGGAACAGGTGATACGCATTTAATTTCTCAGTTTTGTACCTTTTGCTTATATTATGCACTGCTGAAAGTGTTGGGATAATAAAGGTATATGTATTGTATGCAGATGGTGCCTGAGAGACGCAAACATCGACATCAATAAAGCGCAAGGCTTCACAAGAATGTGGCTGCCAGGCGCCGTCGACATAGATGCTAATAGCAGAAGGCGGCATTACGCCGAAGCGGCTCAACCCCCCGTATCGTCATAAACAAAGCTTTCGTAGGTGGTCCACAGGATTGGGGATACGAGGGACAATCTGTATGAACCTATTTTAAGACCAATAAAGAAATTGTGTATATTATTTGGTGATTTTATAGTAAATCATGGCATGTTGCATCGAGCATCGAGTGAAATATTTGCGTAATTTAAAATCGTAGGAAATAACGGCATCGCCCACATAAATCACAATCTGCCAATATGGCCATGCCAGTTGGTAATGCGGGGCAATAAATGGACTAAAAGCGGCAGAGCCGACTATTGACCAATACCGGCGCTGCCAGTAGGCAAGGTGGGACACTAGAATGGCAATGAACGGCAGAGCCGGCTTTCTGCCTGTATTGGCGCTGCCACACAATGGCCGCAATAGGCCCTTTAGTGGCATGGCCACGCTGGGCCATTCTTGACGCGGGTAGCGCTGCCGGTGTCGTGCCTATATTTGTGCCGGTGTTTGCCGTGATAATGCCGTGCTTGGGCCAGCCTGGTTGTGCTGCCTGGGGTGGTGAGCGCCCAGTCAGTATTTGGAAATGCCTGCCATATGCACTCGAACCCATTTTTATTCTTCTGTAAATTTCCTTTCCATGGTCAGAGTAATTGACCCAGATAAATACACTGCTGTACAGACTCTAGAGGATGACTGGCAACCATTAATTCTTGTTTCCTTGCCAGGCTATCGAACATTACAAGTTCACCTAGGAAATTACATTTGTCTTCTGCATATTAATCTTCAGCTCCACTCTGGCACTTTCTTGGTTAAGGTCCTCAATCATTTGTTGCAATTCATCTCAAGTGTAGCTGAGCAGGACAATATCTCAAACAGGGAAAGTGCAAGAGAAAGTTGCTGAGATATTCGCCGTTCATCCTGACTCCCAAGCCTGCACAGTCTTATGGCTTGAATACCCTCTTCTAAGCAAGCAGGGAATAGCATAGGAGAAATAGTGTCTCCTTGCCTGACCCCTTTCTTAATAGGTAATTTTCTACTTTTCTTGTGGGGGAGCAAGGTAGTTGTGGTATATTTGTGGATATTACCCAAAATAATCATATATGCTTCCTATACTCCTTGATTACGCAATGCCTCCATGACTGCTGGTATCTCTACGGAATCAAATGCTTTTTTCATAATCTATGAAACTTATATAGAGAGGTTTATTGTACTCCGCAGATTCCTCAATTACCTGATCGATGTCATGGACCTGATCCATTGTAGAATGGCCCTTCCCATCTTGTCCTCTTAGTTGATTGAAGTCAAGTGTTTCCATGAATCTATCGGAAATTATGTTGGTGAATATTTGACGCAATACTACAGACTTTTAGAAAAGAAGAAATAGCGTCGAAGCCATTGCGCATGCCCGAGACGCAAGTGCGTTTAGGTTTTGCGTCGGGCAAGCTATTTCACTGATTTAGCGAGAGCTCTTAAAGCTGCCACCAAAGCTTTGCGTGAAAAACACGGCGGCACCCGCCTATGCGACGGCTCTAACCAACCACCACACTGGCTTGAGTCGGGGTAACGCGTGAAGTTCGTATGGAGTCGCGTAGTAACAGGGGGGGGGGGGGGGGGCAGGGTGCTAGGTGGGGAGCAACTGGGAGTAAATGGTAAAGAATGCGCCGGTAACCAGCCGCCCGAGCTCATGTACCCGATGTACCAGATGTGTAGTGCTGCAGAATTGTCGGCTGCAGCTTTATCAACATCATACGTAATAATGAAACGCGGAATCTTAACATAGCTAGTGACAACGTTGCAAGACCTCAGAGGATTGGTCGTTTTTCCGCTGGTGAAAAGCGTCCCTTGATTGTTAACTTTGCCGACTATAAAACAAAGGAACAAATCCTCCAGAAACGCCCGGAATTCAAAGAAACGTCTGTGTTCATAAGTGAAGACTTCTGCCCTACGACACGATTTGCCAGGAAAAAACTGGCCGAGTTTGGCAAAAGCCTTCAGGTTCCTTATCAGTTGCGATATAAGAAACTGTTTACTGGAGGGAAATCTTATTATTAGAACGTGGGCGATGATTCCGTTCAAGAATTCGGTCTATCAAATAACCACGAAAGCGAACAGTCTGCCCCTCTCCTTCGATCTAGACGTTTGGTGCAGACAAAAAAGCGATAGGGAAGCGTCAGGGGTTGCGGCTCAAAGAAAGCATGCAAGACTAATTTATCTGTACTATTTACTAACATACGTAGTCAACAGCCAAAAAGAGACGAATTATGTAGTCTAATCGATGACTGTAACGCTGATATCATAGCCATTACTGAAACATGGTTGTCCGCCAAGGTGTCGAACACTAAATTGCTACACTGCCATAGAAAATATCAAATCTATCGCAATGACCGCACTAACTCCATTGGCGGCGGTGTGTTACTTGCAATTAATGAAAACCTTAGTAGTTTTGCTATTCCCATTACTAGTGATTTGGAGGCAGTATGGTGTTGTTTGTGCAATAACTTTAAAAAGATTATTATCGGTTTTTGTTACCGCGTCCCATCGAGCAGTGCATCATTTAGTGAAAGCCTTCACGACTGCTTAAACCAAGTTACGGTACAATATCCTGGTGCTGAACTACTACTTATGGGTGATTTTAACTTTCCCAACATTGTTTGGTCTGCCATGTGCCCATTTTCGAATCCCTCATCAACCGAGTCTAATAATGTTATATCTCTTTGTGCTGACTTCAATCTACCACAGATCTTGCCCACACGTGCCACACGAAACTAATCGTCCCTTTTAGATCTTGTTCTGATGTCAGTGAGTGACGCCGTCCCTTCAGTCACCCACTTACCTGGCCTTAGCGACCATGACATTTTGACCTTCAACCTAGTTATTACACATCCAAAAACATGCAAACGGTTCAAAACTATTAGATGTTATGGGAAAGCTAACTATATTGCTATTAATGAGGAACTTGCATTATTTCTGGTTTCTTTTCTACCTGGCGCATTCCAGCGATCAGTACAAACCATTTGGAATATGTTTAAACCTACAGTTTCAAAACTAATTCAGAAATATGTACCTATTCGACGTATATTCTCCAGCAATAACGCACCTTGGTACAATAGGCACATAAACTGTCTTGCTAACAAAAAGAAACGTTTCTTTCGAAGAGCAAAAACTTCTCAAAAGACATCTCATTGGTTATCGTACAAAACAGTCGCCTCAACGTACCTTTCCGCTTTGAAATGTAGCCAATATTCATTTTTCAACACCACTCTTCCAAAAATGCAGAAAAATAACCCAAAAAGCTTTTGGAATGCGTTAAAAAACAACAATGACCATAAGTTAGCATTATCCTATCCATCTGGTGAACCCGTGCCACAATCCCTGACTACCTCTTTATTGAATGATACCTTTGTTCAATCATTTTCATCTGCGAAATCGATTGCGACGCCTAACCTTCCACGATTTAGTTACCTTCCCATGGATCCGATAGTTTTTTATTCAGCTCGAATCGCAAAAATAATCGACAAACTAAAACTAAGTTGAACTTGTGGAACAGAGCAGATTCATTCATTCATTCAGTTTATTCACCAGACAGTACTGGATGACTGCCTAGGCTAAAAGCTGTGTAGACAGCTTGACAGAGGCCCAGGTAGCCGTTACAAGGCAGACACAACGAAACGGCAAAAACAAGATACTTAGCAAATAATGAAAGTGGACATGTAAGCATACGTGTATGTTGATAAACAAAACCAGCAAATAAAACATAGTATAGGATCAAATTATAGAGAGTGTGTCATCAATACACAAGAAAACAGATGGAAATATGAGTATTTCATTTTAAAAAATTGCTACAAGACATTTATTACAACACTTTTACAAAAAATGCTCGCAACTGAGATTTCGACATGTATTTCGTTTCTTTGTATTTGTTCAGAAGTAAAGGAAGATTGTATTGTAGCATTTGTCTTCTTCTTCTTTCTGGGGTTTTACGTGCCAAAACCAGTCTTGATTATGAGGCACGCCGTAGTGGAGGGCTCCGGATTAATTTTCAGCACCTGGGGTTCCTTAACGTGCACTACAACGCAAGCACACGGGCGTTTTTGCATTTCGCCTCCATCGATATGCGGCCGCCGCGGCCGGGATTCGATCCCGCTACCTCGTGCTCA